>NC_060184.1:22915326-23225326 GCF_021184085.1 Oncorhynchus gorbuscha | reverse complement strand
GTTTGTTATCACAGATATTAGAATCCATAGTTTATATCACTTTCCAATCTGCTCAGGGTGGTGTCTGTTTTTAATCTCTTGATGTACATCTTCTCAGTCGGCTCCTTCTAATGCCACCAGAACAGAACAAACACAATTACAATCAATAGGAACATAATATAAAGAATGTTTTCACATAATCACTCACCCGTCCAATGTACTGTGTTGCTTTTGTGTTACCTCGAGTGAGAACATAGTTGTATGACATTGTAGTCGAGTAATATTTTATATATCAGTATATCATTACTATATATATATACAGTACCAGTCAAGTGTTTGGACACATCTACATTGTAGAATAATAGTCATGACATCAAAACTATGAAATAACACACATGGAATCATGTAGTAACGGGATGTTGGCCTTCTAGGCAGAGTTGCAAAGAAAAAGCCATATCTCAGACTGGCCAATAAAAAGAAAAGATTAAGATGGGCAAAAGAACACAGACACTGGACAGAGGAACTCTGCCAAGAAGGCCAGCATTCCGGAGTCGCTTCTTCGCTGTTGACGTTGAGACTGGTGTTTTGCGGGTACTATTTAATGAAGCTGCCAGTTGAGGACTTGTGAGACGTTTGTTTCTCAAACTAGACAGTCTAATGTACTTGTCCTGTTGTGCACCGGAGCCTCCCACTCTCCTTTCTATTCTGGTTAGTGCTAGTTTGCGCTGTTCTGTGAATGGAATAGTACACAGTGTTGTAGGAGATCTTCAGTTTCTTGGCAATTTCTCGCATGGAATAGCCTTCATTTCTCAGAACAACAATAGACTGATGAGTTTCAGAAGAAAGTTCTTTGATTCTGGCCATTTTGAGCCTGTAATCGAACCCACAAATGCTGATGCTCCAGATATTCAACTAGTCTAAAGCAGGCCAGTTTTATTGCTTCTTTAATCAGACCAACAGTTTTCAGCTGCGCTAACATAATGCAAAAGGGTTTTCTAATGATCAGTTAACCTTTTAACATGATAAACTTGGATTAGCTAACACAACGTGCCATTGGAACACAGGAGTGAGGGTTGCTGATAATGAGCCTCTGTAAAACATCAGCTGTTTCCAGCTACAATGGTCATTTACAATATTAACAATGAATTTCTGATCAATTTCATGTTATTTTAATGGACAAAAAATGTGATTTTCTTTCAAAAACAAGGACATTTCTAAGTGACCTCAAACTTCTGAACAGTAGTGTGTGTATATATATATATATATACACTGCTCAAAAAATAAAGGGAACACTTAAACAACACAATGTAACTCCAAGTCAATCACACTTCTGTGAAATCAAACTGTCCACTTAGGAAGCAACACTGATTGACAATACATTTCACATGCTGTTGTGCAAATGGAATAGACAACAGGTGGAAATTATAGGCAATTAGCAAGACACCCCCAATAAAGGAGTGGTTCTGCAGGTGGGGACCACAAACCACTTCTCAGTTCCTATGCTTCCTGACTGATGTTTTGGTCACTTTTGAATGCTGGCGGTGCTTTCACTCTAGTGGTAGCATGAGACGGAGTCTACAACTCACACAAGTGGCTCAGGTAGTGCAGCTCATCCAGGATGGAAAATCCAATGCGAGCTGTGGCAAGAAGGTTTGCTGTGTCTGTCAGCGTAGTGTCCAGAGCATGGAGGCGCTACCAGGGGACAGGCCAGTACATCAGGAGACTTGGAGGAGGCCGTAGGAGGGCAACAACCCAGCAGCAGGACCGCTACCTCTGCCTTTGTGCAAGGAGGAGCAGGAGGAGCACTGCCAGAGCCCTGCAAAATGACCTCCAGCAGGCCACAAATGTGCATGTGTCTGCTCAAACGGTCAGAAACAGACTCCATGAGGGTGGTATGAGGGCCCGACGTCCACAGGTGGGGGTTGTGCTTACAGCCCAACACCGTGCAGGACATTTTTAATTTTCCAGAGAACACCAAGATTGGCAAATTCGCCACTGGCACCCTGTGTTCTTCACAGATGAAAGCAGGTTCACACTGAGCACATGTGACAGACGTGACAGTCTGGAGACGCCATGGAGAATGTTCTGCTGCCTGCAACATCCTCCAGCATGACCGGTTTGGTGGTGGGTCAGTCATGGTGTGGCATTTCTTTGGGGGGCCGTACAGCCCTCCATGTGCTCGCCAGAGGTAGCATGACTGCCATTAGGTACCCCTTGTGAGACCATATGCTGGTGCGGTTGGCCCTGGGTTCCTCCTAATGCAAGATAATGCTAGACCTCATGTGGCTGGAGTGTGTCAGCAGTTCCTGCAAGAGGAAGGCATTGATGCTATGGACTAGCCCGCCCGTTCCCCAGACCTGAATCCAATTGAGCACATCTGGGACATCATGTCTCGCTCCATCCACCAACGCCACATTGCACCACAGACTGTCCAGGAGTTGGCGGATGCTTTAGTCCAGGTCTGGGAGGAGATCCCTCAGGAGATCATCCGCCACCTCATCAGGAGCATGCCCAGGCGTTGTAGGGAGGTCATACAGGCATGTGGAGGCCACATACACTACTGAGCCTCATTTAGACTTGTTTTAAGGTCATTACATCAAAGTTGGATCAGCCTGTAGTGTGGTTTTCCACTTTGATTTTGAGTGTGACTCCAAATCCAGACCTCCATGGGTTGATAAATTTGATTTTCACTGATAATTTTTGTGTGATTTTGTTGTCAGCACATACAACTGTGTAAATAAAAAAGTATTTAATAAGAATATTTAATTCATTCAGATCTAGGATGTGTTATTTTAGTGTTCCCTTTATTTTTTGAGCAGTGTATATATATATATATAACTCAGCAAAAAAAAAAGAAACGTCCTCACTGTCAACTGCGTTTATTTTCAGCAAACTTATTAACATGTGCAAATATTTGTATGAACATAACAAGATTCAACGACTGAGACATAAACTGAACAAGTTCCACAGACATGTGACTAACAGAAATGTAATAATGTGTCCCCTGATCAAAGGGGGAGTCAAGATCAAAAGTAACAGTCAGTATTTGGTGTGGCCATTAAGCATTAAGTACATCTCCTCCTCATGAACTGCACCAGATTTGCCGGTTCTTGCTGTGAGATGTTACCCCACTCTTCCCCAACAGGTCCCAGGCGTGCTCAATGGGATTAATATCGCTGGCCTTGGCAGAACACTGACATTCCTGTCTTGCACACCCCTCCAGTATTATGGCTGGTGGCATTGTCATGCTGGAGGGTCATGTCAGGATGAGCCTGCAGGAAGGGTACCATGTGAGAGAGGAGGATGTCTTCCCTGTAACACACAGCGTTGGGGCTGCCTGCAATGACAACAAGCTCAGTCCGATGATGCTGTGACACATCGCCCCAGACCATGACGGACCCTCCACCTCCAAATCGATTCCGCTTCAGAGTACAGGCCTCGGTGTAACGCTCATTCCTTCGACGATAAAAGCGAATCCGACCATCACCCCCTGGTGAGACAAAACCGTGACTCATCAGTGAAGAGCACTTTTTTCCAGTCCTGTCTGGGCCAGTGACGGTGGGTTTGTGCCCATAGGCAACGTTGTTGCCAGTGACGTCTGGTGAGGACCTGCCTTACAACAGGCCTACAAGCCCTCAGTCCATCCTCTCTCAGCCTATTGCGGACAGTCTGAGCACTGATGGAGGGATTGTGCGTTTCTGGTGTAACTCGGGCAGTTGTTGTTGCCATTCTGTACCTGTCCCGCAGGTGTGATGTTCGGATGTACCGATCCTGTGCAGGGTTTGTTACACATGGTCTGCCACTGCGAGGACAATCAGCTGTCCGTCCTGTCTCCCAGTAGCTCTGTCTTAGGCGTCTCACAGTACGGACATTGCAATTTATTGCCCTGGCTACATCTGCAGTTCTCATGCCTCCTTGCAGCATGCCTAAGGCACATTCACGCAGATGAGCAGGGACCCTGGGCATCTTTCTTTTGGTGTTTTTCAGAGTCAGTAGAAAGGCCTCTTTGGTGTCCTAAGTTTTCATAACTGTGACCTTAATTGACTACCGTCTGTAAGCTGTTAGTGTCTTAACGACCGTTTTACAGGTACATACTCATTAATTGTTTATGGTTCATTGAACAAGCATGGGAAACAGTGTTTAAACACTTTACAATGAAGATCTGTTATTTGGATTTTTGGATTTTTACAAATTATCTTTGAAAGACAGGGTCCTGAAAAAGGGATGTTTGTTTTTTTTGCTGAGTTTATACAGTTGAAGTCGTAAGTTTACATACATGTTAGCTAAATACATTTAAACTCAGTTCACCATTCCTGACATTTAATCCTAGTAAAAATGTCCTGTCTTAGGTCAGTTAGGATCACCAGTTTATTTTAAGAATGTGAAATGTCAGAATAATAGTAGAGAGAATGATTTATTCATCACATTCCCAGTGGGTCAGAAGTTTACATTTGGTAGCATTGCCTTTAAATTGTTTAACTTGGGTCAAACATTTTGGGTGGCCTTCCACAAGCTTCCCACAATAATTTGGGTGAATTTTGGCCCATTCCTCCTAACAGAGCTGGTGTAACTGAGTCAGGTTTGTAGGCCTACTTGCTCACACACACTTTTTCAGTTCTGCCCACAAATGTTGTTTCTGGTGTCCTTTAACAGCTCTTTGGTCTTGGCCATAGTGGAGTTTGGAGTGTGACTGTTTGAGGTTGTGGACAGGTGTCTTTTATACTGATAACAAGTTCAAACAGGTGCCATTAATACAGGTAACGAGTGGAGGACAGAGGAGCCTCTTAAAGAAGAAGTTACAGGTCTGTGAGAGCCAGAAATCTTGCTTGTTTGTAGGTGACCAAATACTTATTTTCCACCATAATTTGCAAATAATTCATTAAAAATCCTACAATGTGATTTTCTGGATTTTTTTTCTCATTTTGACTGTCATAGTTGAAGTGTACCTATGATGAAAATTACAGGCCTCTCATCTTTTTAAGTGGGAGAACTTGCACAATTGGTGGCTGACTAAATACTTTTTTGCCCCACTGTATCATACAGTAATACAAATTAGAGAGGTGAGGAAACATCTGTGGGCTTATGAATGAGAACCATGCACCTACTACCTCTCATACTGATCATCTGCAGTGATGAATAGTTAACACTCCCTGATATGTAAAATAGTTTATTCAGCACCATGGACAGCAGCGCTGAAAAAAGGGGACCGAATAGGTAGTTTAGACAGCGGTCAGGATTAATTGAAAGTGAATTTAAAAAATAAATAATTTGCTGTGGACTTTGTCCAACATTGCCTGCTTTGTGTGCTGTTGCTCTAATATTCCTAACTCACCACTCAACTTGCTATTTCAGCACCGCGAGCCACTGGGGGTTTCATAAAAGGATCCCCTTTTATCTTGTCCTTCTTTAACACACCTTTCAGTTTCGATTTTCTGGATGACCAGCATAGTCTGTTTTCCTTCATACAGGGTTATGGTTCCTCTGAAGAAAAGCCCCTTCTATCCCGCGTTCATTTGATTTTCTTATTGCTTCACACGTCTGTTTTTGTTAATGGAGTTTTAAAAGGTGAGTAATCACAGTCTCAATCCCTCTCTCCAGTACAACAGGGTTTTTTTTCATTAAAAAGGTAGGAACATCTATGCTGGATTTGGACCACCAATGTACTGCATATACATTATCTAGTTGGATATATTTATTTCCGTCATGTAACAGACAGAACAATGTGGAAAACTTTATAATAGCTTGAAAATGAGGTCTAATACTAAACAGTGCAGTCTCCATTTCCAGGATAGTGAATGTTAACACTGTCTAAAATGGCTGGTAGACATAGATTAGGACCCAGGTTATTCTTACTTTCAAGGTTGATGAAAAAGTAATATTCAGAGAAATGGGAAGTCAAAGAATAAACAGTATGTGCCCTGCATAAGAATAATCTCCATTCCCTGTGTTTCGTCTACATTTTACAGGGAAGTGTAGCTCTCCCAGAAGTCTAGCGCTCCGAGGGAACAAACACACCCAGCAATCAGGTGATTGGCTGGTATCTGGGATGACTGGGGCCTGAAAGAGTAATCTGTCTGCTCCCCGTCTGTCAGTCACAGCTGATTTATCAGGGATTGATGGAGAGGTCTCCCCTGCTCAGATCATCACAGGGGGATCTGTCCCATCCTGGGGGAGCAGGAGATGAGCCCTAGGTCTCAAGGCCCATAGAGTCGGATAGAACCAGGTTATCATTAACTCAGCCCTCCCCTCATCATGAGGCTGGACTGGGGACAGCTGGCTACAGCAGGGTCATACATCACTGTCACCCAGCCAGACACACCAGGCTTCACTGTGTTGTTTGTCCTTGTCACCGACATTCTTTCGGTTAACAAACATGTAGATTGATGGTATTGTGTTACACACAAGGAGTATGCAGTAGGGAAGAGTACAGGCATTTTAAAGCAAAGCTCCTCATTGATTGGTAGATTTTTTTATTTTTCTTTATTCATTAGTGACTTCATGGAGTGGATAGGTTTTTATATCTCTGATGGGTATTGGGACTGAGACAGGTGCTGAAACATGGCCAGACTTGGGAGTACTTTTCACTGAAATGACAGTGTCAATCCTGAGAGGGAGGCAGCTGAATGACAGTGGTTTTGGATCTCAGGAGGAGTTATTGGCTGATGAACTGAGAAAGGCTTAAGTGAATTGAAGCATAAATCAATTGGCAGGACAGGTTCAATAGAACACATCAGCTCAGGTTTGGCTGCCCAGGGAGGAGGCAGAAGCCTCTGTCCGGGTTGGTTATTTGGTTGTGGTTGGATCTGGGGGATCCAAATGGGTGCGATCAGAGCCAGGGAGGACAAAGTCAACTGCCCACTCCACCCTACCCTACCCCCTGCCCCTAACTAGCCAGGTCGATGATGTGTTTGGAAGCAGGGTTAAGGTGTCCCACATTACCACAGGACCAGATGGTGTAGCGACCAGTGGAGAGTTGGCTGGATCAGACTGCTGTCCAGTCCAGAGGGTTCTATTCCATCTGCACAGCTGCACAGTCAGGGCTGCAGTCAGTCTGTTCCATGCCTGGTGAACTGATGTTGGCTGTCTGGTCACTCAGTATCTGGTCCTTTACCCTCCTCCTTTACCATCCTCCTCCTAGCCACTCTCCTTTACCCTCCTCGACCCTCCCCCTCTACCTTCCTCCTCCTGGCCTCTCTCCTCCCTCTCTTCCCCCTCCCCCCAGCTGGGTGTGTAGTCCAGACCTGATCTGGGTAAACGCCACGTTATTCAGCATGATTGCTCTCTCCAGCCGGGCACTGAGGTAGCCCATCTCTGGCCAGCTCACTGCTTTGATGATGGCAGCAGCTGACGGATTGTGTTGGCAGGCAAGCTCCAAACAAACAAAAAAACATACAATTTGTCCATGTATTGGAATGGAATGGAGAAATTGGATGTGTGATGACCAATGCTGATTCAACCCGCGATGGCTCTGATTAAACTCTCATTTAGGACATTGTGGACTGCTATTAGATTGAGCTGGGAAAGGCATTTGCATTTTTCTCAGCAGGATAATTAGGAAAAGTACAGAGGAATTAAACAGAGAACAAAGAGGAGAAGAATGTCTCAGCATGTCATCTCAAAGTCTAACCCGCCTGCCCAACACATCAGACCAAATTGAACTGGTTTGTTTTTGTGACAGAAATCCAGTTAGATTTTAGGTCAGGTGGTTTTGTGACCGGCAAACATTGTCAACATATCTCTGTATAACTGAAAGTGAGTCATAAGTCTTTGTTAATGAACATGACATTGATATTATCAATTGAAGTGTCAATGAATCAACGTAGGGCTGAGCTTGCAGAAGAGATGGTCTCTTTGTGAAGCTGTACCATCGTGATGATCGAAGTGAGCCGTCCATCGGTGGCTAAATGAATGCTCTCCATTTACAACCACCCAGAGAGCAAGAAAATTAAACATTGTCTCTGAGTTATGATTCTCTGCTAAAAGTCCATACAGCAAACCATGAATCATCATCTATGGAGCAATCACTGAAGACCAGTAGTAGTAGTACGTGGGTAAAATCACTGTGGAAGCCAAGCCCCCCCAAAAAAGACACAACCTATGTGTTGTGATAATTGCATTATTTTCTCTATAACCTGTTAGATTATATGCCTTGCCACCGTGATATATAGGCTTAAAGCCGAGACAATAAGAAGACACAGTGGCAGAATAAATTCAAATATACATTTCTTTCATCACATAACCGGAGAGCAAACATCTGTCCGCTAAACATACAGTTGCACAGTCAGGGCTGTGCAGATGGATGTTCACAAAACATATTGCATGTAACAAACAGTTCGTTACAGGACCTACAGCATGGTCAAGCAAGATAATGTTGCCGACATTACCGGACTACTAAACAACAATAGATTTAGACTTTAACATTTCAACAATCTAATTGCCTATGCTTAGTCTAATACAGTGACATCTAAAAGATACCAAAAACTATTTAGTCCAATCAACGTAAGCTAAATATGATATGCCTGTCCATGCTACTGATTCCTGTTTATGTGTGGTGTGTGTGCAATAGAAAAAACATGTAGACTCACCCTATTTTTATCTCCCCATTTTCGTGATATTCAATTGGTAGTTACATTCTTGTCCCATCGCTGCAACTCCCGAACAGACTCAGAAGAGGCAAAGGTCGAGAGCCATGCGTCGTCTGAAACACGACAGCCAACCCGCACTGCTTGTTGACATACTGCCTGCTTAACCCGGAAGGAAACACCGTACGGTTGGCGACCGAAGTCAGTGTGCATGCGCCAGGACGCCACAAGGAGTCGCTAGAGTGTGATGGGACATCCCAGCCGGCCAAACATTCCCCTAATCTAGGATGGAAACGCCAATGCTATCCTCCTTTTCCTTTGCCTAAACGGTATTTTACTCTGTCATAGAGTACACAATTGGTTTTTATTGTCCTAGGCTACCTGGCTAAAAATGCTTGCTTACTACTAGCCTAACTTCCTTTCATTGACCAAGGAAAAAAACACAAAATAATTTATCTTTCCTTCCTCTGTGTTTCATAATTTTCTCAAAACGCTTTTAAAAAACATGAGCGGCCAAATAAAACCACCTGCGAGCTTACTTCCATTGTCCTATTGTGACTGTAACATAGTGTCTTTAGAAAATGTTACAAAATAAGCAGGGAGTCAGACAAGAAGCAGTTGTATCTCTCTCTCACCATTTTCAGTTGACTTGTTTTGTGTTAAGGCAAAGCAAAGGGGAGAACATAGACCAGATAGACATGATAGATCATACACCTTGACACTCTTCTAGTGTCTAGTAGTTCTTCATACAGTGAAATCCTCATGTTCTCCGGCAACATTGCCCTCTGCTGGAAATAACGTTATCACCCACATGTCACCTGTGCTCGTCATAAAACACAGGTGACACATCATAAAACACAGGTGACACGAAAATCATAGGTCACACACACAATAGTTAGACAACGTTATAAACAATATAATGAGATACCTGGAAACTGTTATACATTTTGTGACTAATAATTATATATTATATAATTATATTCACAATATTCAGATTACATACACTTATTTTCAGAATATAATGTACATTCCCAGGGGTAACTCTGTCAAGGGGACAGGATTCAGTATTATAGGATGCAGTGTAGTCACCATGATAAGTATACTGCAGCCTCCACTGCAAACCAACGCCCTCATTAAAACTCCACTCAGTGTTTTTTTCCTCTCAAGAAAAAGTAATGTGCTTCAGAGAGGGATCTATTTTCCACCGCTCACCCCTGCCCTTCTATTGGCGGCTAATTACAGCGCGCTGATCAAGCGGAGGAGAGCGCAGGAGTAGCGATAGATAGTGATAGAGACAGAGAAGAGAAAGAGAGAGCGTTTGTTGGTCACGCAGCAAATGTGGCCCAGGCTGTTCATGTCGCAGGAAGGCAGAGACAGGAATCCTGGAGAAATGTCAGTCAACTTAAACATAGATCAATAGATACATGCGGTGCTGTCACCGTGCAGTAATGCATCTGCCCTGATATTTAATTAATGAGGCTGTGTTAAACACAGCTCCCAGACAAGCACAGGGAATCACATGTCTTCATTCTATAGCTAGAGGACTCCTGATATCTCCAGGAGTGAGAAGTATAATTTTGGTGGTCTAGTACTACTTTAAGTGATGTCCTGTCTTCCCAGTGGCCTTCTTGGTGTGTGAACTGGTGACCAGGATCAAGGGGCAGGGCAATTTGTGACTTGTTTTGGTAATCAGTGGTTGTGTTGGATGGGGAGTGGTTTCACCTCTCCTATGCAATCAGAAATTAGTACCGGAAGGTGTGCTCTCCACCTCTGTTAGGTAATTAACAATTAGTGTAAGTTCTTCAGTCTCCCCTGGGTTAACAGCGTGCGCTGTAAGCGGCGATCGTGTCAGTGGCGGTTTCGTCACAAAACTAAGACAGTCGCCCGAAACAAAGACTGTTCTGCCGAGTTGTTCGAGGAAGGAAAGAGAGGAAGGCTCCACACCCCTCTCTCACAGTATCTTACCTAGTTAATTACAGATTCTCATCTTGCTCTTTTGTAGCTTTGTCAGCTACAGTTGAAGTCTGAAGTTTACATATACTTCAGCCAAATACATTTGAACTCAGTTTTTCACAATTCCTGACATTTAATCCAAGTAAAAATTCCCTGTCTGAGGTCAGTTAGGATCACCACTTTATTTCAAGAATGTGAAATGTCAGAATAATAGTAGAGAGTGATTTATTTCAGATTTTTATTTCTTTCATCACATTCCCAGTGGGTCAGAAGTTTACATACACTCAATAAGTATTTGGTAGCATTGCCTTTAAATTGTTTAACTTGGGTCAAACATTTTGGGTAGCCTTCCACAAGCTTCCCACAATAAGTTGGGTGAATTTTGGCCCATTCCTCCTAACAGAGCTGGTGTAACTGAAACAGGTTTGTAGGCCTCCTTGCTCGCGCAAGCTTTTTCAGTTCTGCCCACAAATCCTCTATGGGATTGAGGTCAAGTCTTTGTGATGGCCACTCCAATACCTTGACTTTGTTGTCCTTAAGCCATTTTGCCACAACTTTGGAAATATGCTTGGGGTTATTGTGTATTTGGAAGAGCCATTTGCGACCAAGCTTTAACTTCCTGACTGATGCTTTGAGATGTTGCTGCAATATATCCACATAATTTTCCTACCTCATGATGCCATCTATTTTGTGAAGTGCACCAGTCCCCCCTGCAGTAAAGCACCCCAACAACATGCATGATGCTGCCACCCCCGTGCTTCACGGTTGGGATGGTGTTCTTCAGCTTGAAAGTGTTCCCCTTTTTCCTCCAAACATAGCGATGGTCATTATGGCCAAACAATTCTATTTTTGTTTCATCAGACCAGAGGACATTTCTCCAAAAAGTATGATCTTTGTCCCCATGTGCAGTTGCAAACCGTAGTCTGGATTTTTATGGTGGTTTTGGAGCAGTGGCTTCTTCCTTGCTGAGTGGCCTTTCAGGTTATGTCAATATAGGACTCGTTTTGCTGTGGATATAGATACTTTTGTACTGGTTTCCTCCAGCATCTTTGCAAGGTCCTTTGCTGTTGTTCTGGGATTGATTTTCCATTGTCAAGTACGTTCATCTCTAGGAGACAGAACGCGTCTCCTTCCTGAGCGGTATGACGGCTGCGTAGTCCCATGGTGTTTATACTTGCGTACTATTGTTTGTACAGATGAACGTGGTACCTTCAGGCATTTGGAAATTGCTCCCAAGGATGAACCAAGACCTTTTTCAGAGGTCTTGGCTGATTTCTTTTGATTTTCCCATGATGTTAAGCAAAGAGGCACTGAGTTTGAAGGTATGTCCTTGAAATACATCCACAGGTACACCTCCAATTGACTCAAATTATGTCAATTAGCCTATCAGAAGCTTCTGAAGCCATGACATAATTTTCTGGAATTTTCCAAGCTGTTTAAAAGCAGAGTCAACTTAACGTATGTAAACTTCTGACCCACAGGAATTGAGATACAGTAAGTGAAATAATCTGTCTGTAAACAATTGTTGGAAAAATTACTTGAGTCATGCACAAAGTAGATGTCCTAACGGACTTGCCAAAACTATAGTTTGTTAACAAGAAATTTGTGGAGTAGTTGAAAAATGAGTTTTAATTAATGACTCCAACCTAAGTGTATGTAAACTTCTGACTTCAACTGTATGTGTGTGTGTTTTTCTATACTTATCTGCAACTCTTCTAATTTAGTATACCCTGCGCTCGCAACCCATGTAGAATTCCAGGTCCCTGCAGCATTTGGAACTGCTGATCTGCGGTCAAGAACGCCGAGTTCATCTCAGCCTATGCTGCCCTTCAGTCCCCTGACCTTTTGGCCCTGACGTAGACATGGATCATCCCAGAGAACACTGCTACTCTTTCTTCATCTGACTATGTTTTCTCTCATTGTCTAAGAGCATCTGGTCATTGCGTTGGTGTCACAGGTCTACTCACTTCTCCTAAGTGGAGCTTTTCTCCCTCCCTCACCTGTCCATGTCCTCATTTGAATTCCATGCCTACTAATCTCACTGCAACCCCCCTCCAGGTCTCTGATCACTATTTTGTTTCCTTTTCTGTCTCCCTTACCTCCAACCCTAACCACTCAGCTCCTACCCAGATGGTCATACACCGTCGCAATCTACTCTTTCTGTCTCCTACTACTCTCTCCTCTTCTATCCTATCATCGCTCCCTTCTGCTAAATCATTCTCCCTTCTGTCTCCAGTTTCTTCCTTTGCAACCCTACTCTCTTCCCTATGACTCCCACTGCCCCCGTTCCTCCCAGCCGACTTGTCCCTCCCCTAATGGTTTGTGGCTGAGTGACTCATTGCGAGCTTACAGAACAGGGCTGCGGCTATCTCAGTGAAAATGGAGGAAAACTAAACTTTCGTAGGACCTATCATCCTTTCCCTCCCTCCTCTCTACCTTCTCTTCCTCTCTATCTGCTGCTAAAGCCACTTTCTATCATTACATTTCAAGCTTCTGCCTCTAACCTTAGGAAACTCTTTTCCTCTTTTCCCCCTCCTCCCTCTCTTTGAAAAAAAGGTTGACTACATCCGCTACTCATTCACTCAGCTTATTGAGTCCACTGATCTCACTAACACAGAACTACCCTACACCTTGACCTCTTTCTCCCCTCTCTCTCCAAATTACATCCTTTGATCTGTGAGGCCTGGCTGCCTGACAACCTGCCCGCTCGACCATATCCCCTCCTCCCTTCTCCAGAACATCTCTGGAGACCTTTTTCCATTCCTCACTTCCCTCATCAACTCATCCCTGACCACTGGCTGCATCCCCTCTGACTTCATAATGGCCCGAGTTGCTCCCTACTCAAGAAAACACTTGAGCGTGCTGTACATGATCAACTTTCTGATCAACTTTCTGGTTATTTCTCTCAGAACAATCTTTTTTGACCCTAACCAGTCAGGCTTCAAGACGAGTCACTCAATCGAGACTGCTCTTCTGTGTTATGGAGGCTCTCCACACTCACAAAGCTGACTCTCTCTCCTCTGTTCTCATCATCCTAAAGCTCTCCGTTGCCTTCGACACCGTGAACCATCAGATCCTCCTCTCCACCCTCTCAGGGCTGGGCATCTCAGGCACTGCATACTCTTGGATTGTATCCTACCTGGCAAACCGCTCCTACCAGGTGACATGGAGAGGATCTGTGTCCGCACCACGTACTCACACTACTGCTGTCCCCCAGGGCTCAGTTCTTGGCCCTCTTCTCTCTATACACCCAGTCACTCGGCTGTTATATCCTCACATGGTCTCTCCTATCATTGCTACATGGATGACATTTAACTACTTTTCTCCTCCCCCTCCTTCTGACACCCAGGTGGTGACACGCATCTCTGCGTGCCTGGCAGATATCTCAACTTGGATGCCGGCCCACCACCTGAAGCCCAATCTCGACACGACCGACCTGCTCTTCTTCCTGGGGAAGGCCTGTCCTCTAAAATACCTCTCCATCATGGCTGACAACTCCACAGTGTCTCCTCCCTAGAGTGCAAAGAACCTTGGCGTGACCCCGGACAACACCCTGTCGTTCTTTGCAAACATCAAAGCAGTGACATGAACTCCTGCAGGTTCATGCTCTACATCATCCATAGAGTACGACCTTACCTCACACAGGAAGTGGTGCAGGTCCCAATCTAGGCACTTGTCCCCTCCCGTCTGGACTACTGCAACTTGTTGTTGGCTGGTCTCCCTGTTTGTGCCATCAAACCCCTGCAACTTATTCAGAACGTTGCAGCCCGTCTTGTTTTGACCTTCCCAAGTTCTCATATCACCCTGCTCCTCAACACACTCCACTGGCTTCCAGTTGAAGCTTGCATTCACTACAAGATCATGGTGCTTGCCTACAGAGCAGCAAGAGGAACTGCCCCTCCCTACCTTCAGGCTATGCTCAAACCCTACACCCCATCCCGGGCACTCCGTTCTGCCACACCAGCTCTCTTGGCCCTCCCACCCCTACAGGATGGCAGCTCCTGCTCAGCCCAGTCCAAGCTCTTCTCTGTCCTGGCACCCCAATGGTGGAATTAGCTTCCCCCTGAAGTTAGGACAGCAGAGTCCCTGCCCATCTTCTGAAAAATATCTGAAACATTATCTTAAATAATCCTCCTCCTCACTTCAACTTTTTTTGATTTGTAACTTAACCAGCACTTGCACTTGACCCCCTCCAACCCCCTTCTAGCTCTGACTCTACTGATAGCGACATTGAGGAAAAATGTACTTTCTATACCTGTGATAGCTTGGTGGGACAAAAAACATATCTTAAGATGAATGCACTAACTTTAAAATGCTCTGGATAATAGCGTCTGCTAAATAAAAAAATATCATTCACAAACATCATGAACTGTCACCGGAGGAGCATCAGGCCTGGAGGAGCACATGCCTTTATCTCTGGCGCATAATGGAACAAATGTGGTGATTATTATTCATCCAACTGAGGAAAAGTAGAGGATAGTGTTGAGGAATGGAGGCCTGCTGGCTGTATGGGGATACCTGATACATATTGTATAAGATGGAACCATGAGAGATATTGTCTTTCTAGAATGTCAGATCCATCATCGTCAACAACCCTCAGGATTCCATCAGAGGGAAGGGTTCAAACTTTTTGAACAGCGCTCCAGTTTCCACAGGTGTAAATCAAACAGTCATCGTCTGTATTCTGTCTTTCTCATAAACCTCCTCTCCGCAATGTGGATGAACGGCTTTGAATACTGTGGTTGTTACAGGGGTCAATTATATCCACCTATACATTTTATGTGCACTTAATCGAGGGCTGGTACAGGTCGTAAAATACACCCATCTGCTACACACATCAGTCATTTTTATGCCCCCCACCGGTCCCTTTTTATTTCTTTGGATTACTCTGGCATTTCCAGCTACTTCTCTGGGCTGCATTCCTGTTAATGCCTCCCCTGGCTCCTTTCTGGAATGCAGTGCCATGGAGATATATGGTCTGCTTGTAACCTTGAGAAACAATTAGATGAAACAGCATCTCCACTGTCTGAGACAAACAACATGCTGCTTGCCGTGAGGGGAAGTCTACACGGTGTTCGGTTCAGTGGAGAGGTGTTAACTGTATGATACATTTTTAAAGCCCTTGTTTGGCTCAGTTTCTTTGTGGGATGGATCTCCTATTCTGTCACGTGTACCAAAATAGGCCGCCAACCTGGGTCTTCTAACATGTGATGTGGCAGATGTTCAGAATAAATACAAAAAGCCTCTGATCATTCTTGTTATGAAATATACACACTGGCGTGCACAGTTTTGCATTTGAGAGGAATGAACAGGAACAAACAGAAGAAAGTGTTTAGGGATAACATGACTGTCGAGTTTATTACTGAGAAATAGAAAGAGGGATTAGGCCAATATGGTGTTTATTCAGCAGCTGGATCAAGTATATACTTCATAAACATATCAACCCATTCCAACACATATATTCGAATGTAGGCTAGGCCTACTGTAGAATGCCTACTGTAGGCTAGGCCTACTGTAGAATGCCTACTGTAGGCCAGGCCTACTGTATTTGTGAGTTTCAGTTGAGAAGAACTCCGCTTTTGGAATATGGAACAAATCAATGTTCACATAGGCACTTGTATTGGTGCCAAACGTTAAACCTGGAACAGAAGCCGTGAAGACAACAGCTCATTACTAAAACAAATACTGTGTTTGCTAACAACTCTTATCATGCATAACAAGCACCAACTCATTTGAGTTGTTGTTTACGTTTTAGTAGGATTAAATGCTATGCCACTGCTAAGGGAAACACTTGAAAATGTTTTTTGACAACCTCATTTTGTGTGTTAAAAATCAAACAACAGTAAGATATTTACTTTTGTCTGTGGGGAGAAGCTTCTTATTCATACATGCTAGGTTAGGTTTCCGCTCCCTGTGTATAGTATTCATATTCAGTGCATCTCCTTTGTCGTGTAGAAGTGATAAAGACGACAACATCTTTGTGCTGTTGCATTCTTTATGAATTTCAGTACCTCTGGGAACACATAAAGGGTAATCAGAGTGAAGCTGAGGACATCTTAGTGTAAAAGGAGAGAAACATAAACATCAGGTTACAAATGATCTCTTATACAACCACAAACAACAAAAACACATTTTAAAGGAATAGAAAAACAAATAACATTTGAAAATGTAGCCTACATAGCTGTATAAGGAATGTCTTACTGTAAAGATTCACAGAATGACTGCTGTGTGCTACTGTACCTTCCGACAGGGCACACCACATCATTTCAATGTGGAAATGGGGTAATATTTTTGTTGAAACATTGTTCAAGGACATTTTAACCTTCATTCGTCCACTCAAAAAGTTTGTTGAATTTCTAATAAGTTATCACTACACTCTAAAAAAATGTAGGTTCTCCTAAGATCCTCAAAGTTCTTCAAAGAACCTTAGGGTTCTTGGCACTGAAAATGGCCCCCAAAAGGTTTTTTCCAAGAACCCCATAGGAGATGTGGTTTAACGAACAACCTCCTTAGTTGGTGAGAGTTCTTGCAGGAACCTAACTGCCCAACTGATACATTAGGATTTGAATTTGAAAGGACAGGCACTTTTTATTTATATATTTTATTTATTTTTTCTCCCCAATTTCGTGGCATCCAATTGTTAGTAAATACTATCTTGTCTCATCGCTACAACTCCCGTACTCGGGAGAGACGAAGGTCCTCCAAAACACAACCCAACCAAGCCGCACTGTTTCTTAACACAGCACACATCCAACCTGGAAGCCAGCCGCACCAATGTGTCGGAGGAAACACCTGGCGACCTTGGTTAGCGTGCACTGCGCCCGGTCCGCCACAGGAGTCGCTAGTGCACGATGAGACAAGGATATCCATACTGGCCAAACATTCCCTAACCCGGACGACGCTAGGCCAATTGTGCATCGCACCACGGACCTCCCGGTCGCGGCCGTTTGTGACAGAGCCTGGGTGTGAGAGTCTCTGGTGGCACAGCTAGCGCTGCGATGCAGTGCCCAAGACCACTGCGCCACCCAGGAGGCATTAGATGCAGGCACTTAACCGAAAAATGTACAGATCTCAATTTAAGGTATGGTTTGTCCCTTGTATGATCTTAATTCATATTGTTTTACGATGATACCATCTATCTTTTCATATTTGTGCAAATCTTTCTAAAACAGAAAATGCTGTATTGGGTGCAGATGACTGAACTGCTCACTTTTGTGTCTGTGTCTGCAGGTATACAGACGAGGAGGCAGACAAAGGTATGTCTATTGGTTTGTTATCCAGATCACATTTACCATCCTCCTCCCTTGCCGCTTCATTGAAAATTCCATAGGCCTCTACATTATGGATTATGTGTATGATAACCATTATCAAAACAGTTTTTTTCATTCACATTTACCACAAAAAACCAAGGTATGAATTAACCTTGTCGCAGTGGGCGTCCTGATTCTAGTTTGTGAGCTAGGCAGACTACTGCCTGGGAAGGTCTCCCACTCAGAAGTACGAAATGAGGAGGGGTTCGGGGGTAGGTTGACCTCAGGTCTCTCCACTGGAAGCCTGAGGTAGGGGGAGCGGGGGAATCTATCAAATAGCACACCTCTAACTTTGTACAGTACTAATACAATCAGTCAAATCAGTCACACTACGAAATGCTTCCAAATAAACCACAATTCATTCATAATACTGTGAATGTCACACCCTGACCTGTTTCACCTGTCCTTGTGATTGTCTCCACCCCCTCCAGGTGTCGCTTATTTTCCCTGGTGTATTTATCCCTGTTTCCTGTCTCTCTGTGTCAGTTCGTCTTGTATGTTCAAGTTAACCAGCGTGTTTTTTCCGTACTCCTGCTTTTCTATTATCTTCTACTAGACCTCCCGGTTTTGACCTTTGCATGTTTTCTGGACTCCATTCCCGGCTGCCTGACCATTCTGCCTGCCCTGACCTCGAGCCTGCCTGCCCACGACCATTCTCTTGCCTACTTCTTTTGGATTGTTAATAAACATCTTGGACACTAACCATCTGCCTCCGATCTCGCCTTGTAACCTTACAGAATATATAGTTTCAGACATATTGTTGAATTTTTTTCTGGTTTGTGCAAAATCGGTAAGAATAATATAAAACCAGTCTGCACACCACCAAGGTGAATTGGTTTAGTTTTGACTAAACCAGTGGTTGACAGTGATGGGTAATGTATTGATGCCAAATCAACACAAATTTTATTCTGTTTGTCTTTGTTACTTCTTTTTGATATTTATGAGTATTGTTATTATTTTTTTAAATTTTACCCCTTTTTCTCCCCAAGTTCGTGTTATCCAATTGTTTTAGTAGCTACTATCTTGTCTCATCGCTACAACTCCCGTACGGGCTCGGGAGAGACAAAGGTTGAAAGTCATGCATCCTCCGATACACAACCCAACCAAGCCGCACTGCTTCTTAACACAGCGTGCATCCAACCCGGAATCCAGCCACACCAATGTGTCAGAGGAAACACCGTGCACCTGGCAAACTTGGTTAGTGCGCACTGCACCCGGCCCGCCACAGGAGTCGCTGGTGTGCAATGAGACAAGGACATCCCTACCGGCCAAGCCCTCCCTAACCCGGACGATGCTAGGCCAATTGTGCGGCGCCCCACAGACCTCCCGGGTCGAGGCCGGTTACGACAGAGCCTGGGCGCAAACCCAGAGTCTCTGATGGCACAGCTGGTGCTGCAGTACAGCGCCCTTAACCACTGCGCCACCCGGAAGGCGTTTGAGTATTATTTTTGTATATATCTTTATATTTATATCATTTTTAATGTTATAATTATTTATTTGTTTTATTACAAATGTCTGAATAACAAAAATTACACACAGTGAGGGAATGGTGCTTTTTTGGCAGGGGGCTGAAGGGTGGGTTCACCCAGTGAGTCATACAAGCTAGAACCACCACTGGCCCCAATAGATCCACAGACGATGCAATCGCCATTGCAGTGCACACTGCCCTATCCCATCTGGACAAGAGGAATACCTATGTAAGAATGCTGTTCATTGACTATAGCTCAGCATTCAACAGCATAGTACCCTCCAAGCTCATTATTAAGCTTGTGACCCTGGTTCTGAACCCAGCCCTGTGCAACTGGTTCCTAGACTTCCTGAAGGGCCGTCCCCAGGTGGTGAAGGTAGGAACAAAACCTCCACTTCGCTGATCCTCAACACTGGTGCCCCACAAGGGTGCGTGTGCATCCATGTCCTGTACTCCCTATTCACCCATGACTGCGTGGCCACACACGCCTCCAATTCAATCATCAGGTTTGCAGACGACACAACAGTAGTAGGCTTGATTACCAACAATGACGAGGGAGCAGAGAGGAGGGGTCTGGGAGGTGAGGGTTCTGGGAGTGTGGTGCCAGGAAAATAACCTCTCACTCAATGTCAACAAAACAAAGGAGATGATCATAGGGAGCACCCCCCCCTCTATCCACATCGACAGGACCACAGTGGAGAAGGTGGAAAGCTTCAAGTTCCTCGGCGTACACATCACTGAAGGCGAAACAGCACCTCTTCAACCTCAGGAGGCTTGGCACCTAAAACCCTCACAAACATTTACAGATGCACAATTGAGAGCATCCTGTCGGGCTGTATCACCGCCTGGTACAGCAACTGCACCGCCCACAAGCGCAGGGTTCTCCAGAGGGTGGTACAGTCTGCCCAACGCATCACCGGGGGCAAACTACCTGCCCTCCAGGACACCTACAGCACCCGATGTCACAGGAAGACCAAAATGATAATCAAGAACAACAAACACACGAGCCACTGCCTGTTCACCCCGCTATCATCCAGAAGGCGAGGTCAGTACCGTACACGTACATCAAAGCTGGGACCGAGAGACTGAAAAACAGCTTCTATCTCAATGCTATCAGACTGTTAAATAGCCATCACTAGCACATTAGAGGCTACTGCCTATATACAGTACATAGACTTTAAATCACTGGCCACTTAAAAAAATGGAACTCTAGTCACTTTAATAATGTTTACATATCTTGCGTTACTCATCTCATATGTATATACTGTATTCTGTTCTATTCTACATCTTCATCTTATCTATCTTCATATCTTCATCTATGCCGCTCTGACATTGCTCATTCATATATTTCTATATTCTTAATTCCTTTACTTAAATTTGTGTGTATTGGGTATATGTTGTGAAACTGTTAGATATTAATTGTTTGATATTACTGCACTGTCGGAGCTAGAAGCACAAGCATTTTGCTACACCCGCAATGACATCTGCTAAACATGTGTATGTGACTAATAAAATGTGATTTGATTAAACATCTGTATAATTGAAAGAAATGTGGATTCACAGACTTCACCCGCCTTACACCTCTGATATTCAACAGGAAACCCGTTTGATCAACATGCATTGTAAAATCATTCTGGCTATGGATACGGTGAACATCAACACATTAAAATCAACACGCCCATTGGACTTGGGGCTCTACTGGGAATTTACCTCATTTGGATTTTTATTAATTCTGCTTTGCCACTAAAATCATGATCAACTGACAACTAAAATATTGTGTTATTGTTATGCATATTATTATTATTAATAATAATAGGAGAGGGGAGGGGGTAGTTAAAAAATTAACCCCAAAAGGTTATTCGAGGATCCATTAAAAGGCATTCTTTGACGAACTTACACTGGTTCTCCCACAGTTTTATTTTGATTAACTCCTAAAGGATCATTCAGGATCCTTTTCTTGATAGAGTGTACAGTTCACATACGGTAGTTTACATACACTTAGGTTGGAGTCATTAAAACTCATTTTTCTTGTTAACAAACTATAGTTTTGGCAAGTCGGTTAGGACATCTACTTCATGCATGACACAAGTAATTTTTCAAACAATTGTTTACATACACTAAGTTGACTGTGCCTTTAAACAGCTTGGAAAATTCCATATAATGTCATGGCTTTAGAAGCTTCTGATAGGCTAATTGACATCATTTGAGTCAATTGGAGGTGTACCTATGGATGTATTTCAAGGCCTACCTTCAAACTCAGTGCCTCTTTGGTTGACATCATGGGGAAATCATAAGAAGGCATCCAAGAACTCAGAAAACCACCACCACAGGTCTGGTTCATCCTTGGGAGTAATTTACGCCTGAAGGTACCACGTTCATCTGTACAAACAATAGTACGCAAGTATAAACACCATGGGACCACGCAGCCGTCATACCGCTCAGGAAGGAGAAGCATTCTGTCTCCTAGAGATGAACGTACTTTGGTGCGAAAAGTGCAAATCAATCCCCCAGAACAACAGCAAAGCACCTCGTGAAGATGTTGGAGGAAACAGGTACAAAAGTATCTATATCCACAGTAAAACACGTCCTATATCGAAGTAACCTGAAAGGCCGCTCAGCAAGGAAGAAACCACTGCTCCAAAACCGCCATAAAAAAGCCAGGCTACGGTTTGCAACTCCACATGGGGACAAAGATCGTACCTTTTGGAGAAATGTCCTCTGGTCTGATGAAACAAAAATACAACTGTTTGGCCATCGTTATGTTTGGAGGAAAAAGGGGGAGGCTTGCAAGCCAAAGAGCACCATCCCAACTGTGAAACACGGGGGTGGCAATATCATGTTGTGGGGGTGTTTTGCTGCAGGAGAGACTGGTGCACTTCACAAAATAGATGACATCATGGGGTTGGAAAATTACGTGGATATATTGAAGCAACATCTCAAGACATCAGTCAGGAAGTTAAAGCTTGGTCGCAAATGGCTCTTCCAAATGGACAATGACCCCAAGCATACTTCCAAAGTTGTGGCAACAACGTCAAGGTATTGGAATGGCCATCACAAAGCCCTGACCTCAATCCCATAGAGGATTTGTGGGCAGAACTGAAAAAGCGTGTGCGAGCAAGGAGGCCTACAATCCTGACTCAGTTACACAAGTTCTGTCAGGAGGAATGGGCCAAAATTCACCCAACTTATTGTGGGAAGCTTGTGGAAGGCTACCCGAAATGTTTGACCCAAGTTAAACAATTTAAAGGCAATGCTGCCTAATACTAATTGAGTGTATGTAAACTTCAGAACCGCTGGGAATGTGATAAAATAAATAAAAGCTGAAATAAATCATTCTCTCTACTATTATTCTGCCATTTCACATTCTTAAAAGAAACTGGTGATCCTAACTGACCTCAGACAAGGAATTTTTATTTGGATTAAATGTCAGGAATTGTGAAAAACTGAGTTTAAATGTATTTGGCTGAGGTGTATGTAAACTTCCGACTTCAACTGTATATAACATGATTGACAGGACTGAAACAACCCTGGAAGTGCCATAAGTGTAAGCCAACATAATTCATTATTTTACATTAACCTGTTTAACTGCATTGATATGGCTTAATTGATCCTAGTCCAGACTCGTTATAGTTGCAAATACCATGCAGTTGGACCAGGGGAATTTAATCAAACAGATTTGATTTGCAGGTCTTCCGTTACCTCACATTTATTGATTCATTAATTTCCCATCATGAAAATGTATCTCTATTCCTTAATCAAATACTTTCATCGATTCCACAAAATAAACTGACAAATACAGTTTTTTACTCCAATCTGGCAACCCTCATAAAATCCGACATAGAGTATCCCAAAGTATTACATGAAAACAAGCAAATAAAACAGCATTGGCATTGATAAAAATATTATAAAAACCTTACGGCTACTATTTTATTACAAGTATTTCGGTGACAACCTGGTTGATTAACAATATTGGGTTGTTAACACGTTTGTTTTTTATATAAATACACGTGGAACACAAAAAAGGCAGTGTAGAACACCATTGCTCAAAATGCATTGCTCCAATAACTTTCAAAAGATTGTTCCAAAACCCCCCCCCCCAAAAAAAATAAATGTAAAAAAATATTGTGCCCCTTTTACTTAAAAAAAAAATCTAGGTACTATTTGCATCAACCTTTTAAGTAAATCCAACAAGGAGGATCATTTAAGTACAGTATACTTCACTTTTGGTGCATTACAAACTCAAATATATTCAGTGCAAACAACTAACTGGATCTCAAAAATTCCTTTCATTCAACTTAATTTTATCAGGTTCAGAACAGTTTTGTTTCCTTTGACCTGCTTAAGTCCTTCAAGTCCCAGAACTAATGTTATAAGTTTGATATACTTCAAGTAATCAGTTACAGAACGAATGTTATAAGTTTGATATACTTCATGTAATCAGTTACAGAACTAATGTTATAAGTTTGATATACTTCATGTAATCAATTACAGAACTAATGTTGTAAATTTAATTTGCTGAATTTACTCAGTATCGTAATTGATATTCTATGTTTAATCTACAACTGTGTTTTGCTCAGTTACTTATGGTACTCAGGTTAGTAAATTGGGTTCCACTTCCTACTACTCAAATATATACTCACAACTATACTTAAAAAGCTGATGCAAATAGTTACCTCAATATACTTGGGATAATATACAAAAAAGGACTATTTCTATTCAAGGGAATATGCAAAAAGAAACAACAGTGTTCAACTTCAAACTTCAACACCTTTATTTTGATTAAAGGTTTTCTTCAAACTTCAGTCTCAATTTGTCCCTTAAAACCTACTCATTTGTGGAGAGCTCATTATTTTGTCATCTGTAAGTATTCTGGGTAGAACTCCACCTTACCTCCTTAGGTAAAGTTACATTCAGATAGCATGCATCGGACTACAAATCATTTCAGATCTTCACAACTGCATAAAGTGTAGGTGATAGTTTGGGATTAGCACTTTGACCTCACATCTTGTGCAGTTTGGCAAGAATTCTCTGGTGGTCTGTGTGCCCCTTAAAGTCAAAGCGATATTTTAACAGAAACCTAAATGAACGATTTATCTTAATAGACTTTACACAAAGCACCATATGAACTTTAGCTCAAATACAACGTCATTCAAACTGTTTTAGATTAATCAAAGCATGGGTTTTCAAAACATATGTTGCACTTACAAAATATATGCCAAATTGTCCCTTAAACCTGACTCCATTTGCACTAGTGAAGCCCATATGGACATATTATTTTGACAGTTGTAAGCATTCTGGGTATAACTTCAGCTTTCCTCTTTAGGTAAAGATACACCCAGATAGCTTGCACCTGACTACAAATAATCTCAGAAATCCACTAGTGCATATAAAGTAAGTTTTAAAACAAAGCTGTTTTTTAACCAGGAATTGACCATGTCTCTTATGACCTGAAAAATAGCATCATGTAAACTGTAGCTCCTTTACCACCTAGCAACTAGCTTTTCATCTTACTGAGTAGGGTTTAGACCACCGTTTGTGAGTGGCCCTTTGAGAGTTATCATAGATATCTCTGAAAACAAGTAACTTCATCTTTAGAGTTTGGACCCGTGGGGAGGTCCTGAGATCATCAAGTTCCAAGAATACTTTTTGGAACACCTCAAAGTTATATTTCAGTTCTTTGAGGTACCTTAGATTTAAGCCATAGATGAAGCCCAAAAGCAAGGTATATGACTGTAACACTGGCAATACCAGCCAGGACCTCTACTCCTTCGATACAGATCCCATGCTCTATATTCTGGAACAGATCCCATGGTCTATATTCTGGTACAGATCCCATGGTCTATATTCGGGTACAGATCCCATGCTCTATATTCTGGTACAGATCCCATGCTCTATATTCTGGTACAGATCCCATGGTCTATATTCTGGTACAGATCCCATGGTCTATATTCTGGTACAGATCCCATGGTCTATATTCTGGTACAGATCCCATGGTCTATATTCTGGTACAGATCCCATGCTCTATATTCTGGTACAGATCCCATGCTCTATATTCTGGTGCAGATCCCATGCTCTATATTCTGGTGCAGATCCCATGCTCTATATTCTGGTGCAGATCCCATGCTCTATATTCTGGTGCAGATCCCATGCTCTATATTCTGGTGCAGATCCCATGCTCTATATTCTGGTGCAGATCCCATGCTCTATATTCTGGTGCAGATCCCATGCTCTATATTCTGGTGCAGATCTCATGCTCTATATTCTGGTGCAGATCCCATGCTCTATATTCTGATGCAGATCCCTCACAGTGAACACCTACATTACATGCTGAACGAGGTCCTCTCGGATCATGGTGTCGTCAGCATCCTGAGTGAAAAAATTAAGAGTGAAAAAATTAAGAAATAACAGACTAGGATATTACATTAACTGTGCAACTTGAGGAGGAGAGGGAATCAAATGAAGATACCTCATTTAGAGATAAATAAGGATACAAAAATAAAAACCTTTAACTTTTATTCTGTAATAAGGTCTTCAACCCTCTCAAGGTATATGATCAGGCCACGGATCACACTGTCTCTTCTTTCCTGGATGGTGTTGCACTATAAAATGATGTTTTACAAATAATTGCATTTAATACATGCAACTAAATACATACAGTATAACCTATATACTATTGTGAAGGTGTTACTGTGCATACCCTGTACAGAACTTCAACATTTTCTGCATTCCCACCTTTACAGCACATCCTTTTGACTTAAACAAGTCCAAAAGTTTCGGTGTATATTAGTCCAGCTTCTGGATAAAGGTGGACTCAAGAACAACAGTTGTAATTCTTCTGAACTCTTCCTTAAAACTTATTGTGGAACGGTAGCGTCCCACCTAGCCAACATCCGGTGAAATTGCTGAGTGCAAAACTCAAAATACAAGATTCGTAATATTAAACATTCATGAAAATACAAGTGTCTTACATTGTTTAAAAGCTCAACTTCTTGTTAATGCAGCCGCTTTGTCAGATTTCAAAAAGGCTTTACGGCGAAAGCATACCATGCGATTATGTGAGGACAGCGCCCCGCATACAAAAGCATTACAAACATTTTCCAAACAAGCAGAGGTGTCACAAAAGTCAGAAATAGTGATAAAATCAATCCCTTACCGTTGAAGATCTTCCTCTGTTTGCAATTCCAAGGGTCCCAGCTACATAACAAATGGTTGTTTTGTTCGATAAAGTCCTTCTTTGTATCCCAAAAAAGTCAGTTTAGTTGGCGCGCTTGATTCAGTAATCCACCAGTTTCCCTCGTTCAAAATACATACAAATGAATCCCAAAAGTTACTAATAAACTTTGTCCAAACAAGTAAAACTACATTTCTAATCAATACTCAGGTACCCTAATATGTAAATAAACGATAAAATAATACAGAGAATAGTATGTTCATTCCAGGAGATAAACAACGAAGTGCTCACCCTCATCCACAAGCGCCACAATACTACAGCCAAAATGGGAGCCACCTAGAAAAATGACAAATTCTAGCTAAGTTTTCAAAAAACAAGCCCGAAACTCTTTCTAAAGACTTTTGACATCTACTGGAAGCCATAGGAACTGCAATATGGGATGTATTCCATTGATTGTCCCATAGACAGCCATTTCAATGAGTGCTGAGCTCAAAAAAATTCCAGATGGATTCTCCTCAGGTTTTCACCTGCCATATCAGTTCTGTTATACTCACAAACATTATTTGAACAGTTTTGGAAACTTTAGGGTTTTTCCATCCAATACCACCAATTATATGCATATCCTAGCTTCTGGTCCTGAGTAACAGGCAGTTTACTTTGGGCACCTCAGTCGTCCAAACTTCGAAATACTGCCCCCCTATCCCTAAAAAGTTTTTAATCTGAGAGAGCGAGAGAGAAGGGGGAGGAAACATTTTCAGAACAGATAAGGACAAATGATGATCTGAGTGCCAGAATGCTATTGCGGAACCCCTCCCAAAGCATGTGCAGAGTGAGAATGTCCAGACTAATCTTTAATGCATATATAATTGTAGATTAGAATATTAGGACAAGACAACACAAAATATTTAAATGAATATAATTTTTTTGACATACATTGACTATTTTCATTCAGCTGAATTTTGTACCTGAGAGGGCTCAAACAGAGCTGGCCATCTTTCTTTGAAGTCCTTCACAGGAAGGGCCTGAATGACATCTTGTGTTCAATATGAGAAGGTTTTTGTGATTTTGGCACTCACAATGTTGTTGTTGTCACGTATTTATACTTGAATGGAGCAAAACTGGAGATCTTATATTGCATGTGCTGCCTGATCCCTACGGAATGAAGATTAAAATCAATTCATTTTTTTGTGTATACATAAGCTTTAACATATTATTACTTGTGTAACCTTTATTTAACCTGTTGCGACGAGCAATCCCGTATCCGGGATCCTATTTATAGCCTCAAGCTCATTACCATAACGCAACGTTAACTATTCATGAATATCGCAAATGAAATGAAATAAATATATTTGCTCTCAAGCTTAGCCTTTTGTTAACAACACTGTCATCTCAGATTTTCAAAATATGCTTTTGAACCAAGAGTATTGATAGCCTAGCATAGCATTAAGCCTAGCATTCAGCATGCAACATTTTCACAAAAACAAGAAAAGCATTCAAATAAAATCATTTACCTTTGAAGAACTTCAGATGTTTTGAATGAGGAAACTCTCAGTTAGATAGCAAATGTTCAGTTTTTCCCAAAAAATTATTTGTGTAGGACAAATCGCTCCGTTTTGTTCATCATGTTTGGCTGAGAAAACCCCTGAAAATTAAGTCATTACAACGCAAACTTTTTTCCAAATTAACTCCATAATATCGACAGAAACATGGCAAATATTGTTTATAATCAATCCTCAAGGTGTTTTTCACATATCTATCGATGATAAATCATTCGTGGCAGTTTGGTTTCTCCTCTGAAGAAATGGAACGCGCATGGACCTGGAGATTACGCAATAATTTTGACGCAGTACACCGGGTGGAAACCTGGTAAATGTAGTCTCTTATGGTCAAATTTCCAATGATATGCCTATAAATATGTCACAATGCTGCAGACACCTTGGGGAAATGACAGAAAGTGCAGGCTCATTCCTGGCGCATTCACAGCCATATAAGGAGACATTGGAACACAGCGCCTTCAGAATCTGGGGCATTTCCTGTATGAAATCTCATCTTGGTTTCGCCTGTAGCATTAGTTTTGGGGCACTCACAGATAATATCTTTGCAGTTTTGGAAACGTCAGAGTTTCCATGCATAGTCGAGCATCTTTTCATGACAAAATATCTTGTTTAAAACGGGAACGTTTTTTATCCAAAAATTAAAAGAGCGCCCCCTATCTCGAAGAAATTAACTAGGCAAGTCAGTTAAGAACAAATTCTTATTTACATTGACAACCTAGTGGGGGAACAGTTACCAGAATGACAGATTTTTACCTTGTCAGCTCAGGGATTCAATCCAGCAACCTTTTGGTTACTGGCCCAATGCTCTAACCACTAGGCTACCTGTATGCGTTCTCATTATAAAATAAGGAAGAAACACTAATAGGGCCCTATGAAATTATTGTTATTTTTTCCCCAAAATGCTGTTTTATTTTCTGGAATTCCGTGTTAAATTTTTGTTGCCTAACGTGCTCAATCCATTTGGTTGATTTAAAAATACAGTATTTATCTAATAACTATTATTCACACTAATGTTGTGTTACTGTAATAAAAACATCATGTGTATCCTGCCTGAGGGGTACCTGTATTCTGTTTAAATTTCGCATTGCGGAAATCGTGGGGCCCTACAAGCCCTTATGTGAGTTACAATGAAAACACATTTTAAAATATTGACATACCTTGTCAATGTAGTCTGGAAAATATGGTATGTCCAGTACTCAGGAACGTCTGAATACGTGAATACCTATACCTAAAGAAGAGAAGTTGTATTAAAATCTATAACAACGTCAGGAAAATAACTCAAATAACTTCAGCTTTAGATAGCTAGCTAGCTAAAAAAAACGAAAATCCAAGCTGATTTGGAAGGGCTGCTTGTTATCTATCTTACTAGCCAGCCCAATTATTTAATTTAGCTAGTTTGCCTGTTAACGCTAGATACGTGAACAACAAGAAGGTTTCTGCAAGGACAGGTGTAGTTAGATAGCTAGGTGTAGCTAGCTAACTAGCTACATATTGTTCCT
Organism: Oncorhynchus gorbuscha; assembly: GCF_021184085.1. Lineage (NCBI taxonomy): Eukaryota > Metazoa > Chordata > Actinopteri > Salmoniformes > Salmonidae > Oncorhynchus > Oncorhynchus gorbuscha. The sequence goes on along the minus strand of NC_060184.1, from coordinate 23,195,808 downwards.
ACCGGTCTCTTCCTGGGTTGCTTGCCTAGCAGGCAAACATTACCTTGCAGGGGCACATTTATTTGTATGTATTTATTTCACCATTATTTAACCAGGTAGGCAAGTTGAGAACTGAGAACAAGTTCTCATTTACAATTGCGACCTGGCCAAGATAAAGCAAAAGAAGTATGACACATACAACGACACAGGGTTGTTAACACAGTGTCCAAAGAAGGGCCAGAAGTATACAGAATGGTATCGTCTGCGTAGAGGTGGATCAGAGACTCACCAGCAGCAAGAGCGACATCATTGATGTATACAGAGAAGAGAGTCGGTCCAAGAATTGAACCCTGTGGCACCCCCATAGAGACTGCCAGAGGTCCGGACAGCAGACCCTCCGATTTGACACACTGAAATCTATCAGAGTAGTAGTTGGTGAACCAAGCGAGGCAATCATTTGAAAAACCAAGGCTGTCGAGTCTGCCGATGAGGATGTGGTGATTGACAGTCGAACGCCTTGGCCAGATCAATGAATACGGCTGCACAGTAATGTTTCTTATCGATGGCGGTTAAGATATCGTTTAGGGCCTTGAGCGTGGCTGAGGTGCACCCATGACCAGCTCTGAAACCAGATTGCATAGCAGAGACGGTATGGTGAGATTCGAAATGGTCGGAAATCTGTTTGTTGACTTGGCTTTCGAAGACCTTAGAAAGGCAGGGTAGGATAGATATAGGTCTGTAGCAGTTTGGGTCAAGAGTGTGTCCCCCTTTGAAGAGGGGGATGACCGCAGCTGCTTTCCAATCTTTGGGAATCTCAGACGACACGAAAGAGAGGTTGAACAGGCTAGTAATAGGGGTGGCAACAATTTTGGCAGATAATTTTAGAAAGAAAGGGTCCAGATTGTCTAGCCCGGCTGATTTGTAGGGGTCCAGATTTTGCAGCTCTTTCAGAACATCAGCTGACTGGATTTGGGAGAAGGAGAAATGGGGAAGGCTTGGGCGAGTTGCTGTGGGGGGTGCAGTGCTGTTGACCGGGATAGGAGTAGCCAGGTGGAAAGCATGGCCAGCCGTAGAAAAATGCTTCTTGAAATTCTCAATTATAGTGGATTTATCAGTGTTGGGAGGAGGTGTTCTTATTCTCCATGGACTTTACAGTGTCCCAGAACTTTTTTGAGTTAGTGTTGCAGGAAGCAAATTTCTGCTTGTAAAATCTAGCCTTGGCTTTTCTAACTGCCTGTGTATAATGGTTTCTAGCTTCCCTGAACAGCTGCATATCACGGGGGCTGTTCGATGCTAATGCAAAACGCCATTTTCAGGACCCGCTTACGAACCCGGGTCTCCAGAATGAGAAACAGTCACTTAACCAACTGAGCCACGAATAGTCGGCAGAACCCAGAAGATGAGGCAGACACAGCAGTACTTGAGACGGTGTATTTAATGAAGTAAAAAGTGAAGTTCTTCAGGAAAACATGTAACTCCACAACCTCAAAAGGAATTCCACAAGAACAAAGGTAATCCTCCAAGACAAAAAGGTAAATCCACAAGGTAGAAGGTATAGCATAAAAAGCCTCAAAAGATACTCAAAAATAAATAAACAAGAACAAAAAACAGAATTCCACAAGAGAGTCTTCCGGGATCAACAAGAGTTCACAGAATACTAGGGCTCGGTGCTAACATACAAACACAGAGCAAAGAACTGAGGGAAACTAAGGGTTTAAATACAATCAGGGGAAACGAGGCACAGGTGCAAATAATAATGGGGATCAAGGGAAAACAAAAGGTCAAAAAGCACAATGGGGGCATCTAGTGACCAAAAACCGGAACAACCCTGGCCAAATCCTGACAGCCATAGGATGTTTTTGTGTTGGTTAAGGGCAGACAGGTCTGGGGAGAACCAAGGGCTATATCTGTTTCTGGTTCTAAATTTATTGAATGAGGCATGATTATTTAAGATGGTTAGGAAGGCATTTAAAAAGAATGTGTTCAGTTCGACTGTAATGTTTGCTGATGATGCATTATTTGGTAAGCTAGGTGGCGTATATGTTACATAGCTATTTCGGGTTCATGTAAAACTTACACAAAAATGACAAAAGTCATTATCAGCGCTGAGGCAAGTAAATGCCCTGCTAACTTACTAGCTAGTAGCATGCATACCACTAGCTAACTAACGTTATACAAACAACATGGCCATTAACTAGCTAGCTTAACAATATAGCGTTAATGTACTCTGGCAATATAGCTAGCTAAAGGCTTTTCGTACTTGAAGAATATTATTTAACAAATATATTTTACATTTCGTTGAAAATATGTATAGAGAGATCCAAACTACATTCCAAGTGATAATTTGGTCCTTATTTGCTGCATGGCCATTCCAGAGGAGAAAGATCTGTTGAAATGTTCCAAGCACAATTGACGTTCATAACTTGATCTAGCATGTCAGTCCAACACAATAATGATCATTTGAATATCATATTTTTAAGTTGTTGGTTGTTACTTAGAAATATTCGTTCAAATTTAGCAGCATATTACCTTGGATTTTTATTTGCAAATGCCAGTCTTTTTCAACACATAAATTAAGAACTATATTAAAAAATTGTCACGCCCTGGCCTTAGTATTTTGTGTTTTCTTTATTATTGTGGTTAGGCCAGGGTGTGACATGGGTGATTATGTGTTTATCTTGTCTAGGGGTTTTGTAGATTGATGGGGTTGTGTTTAGTATAGTATTCTAGGTACGTCTATGGTTGCCTAGAGTGGTTCTCAATCAGAGGCAGGTGTTTATCCTGTCTCTGATTGGGAACCATATTTAGGCAGCCATATTCTTTGGGTATTTCGTGGGTGATTGTTCCTGTCTCTGTTTTTTGCACCAGTTAGGACTGTTGTCAGTTTTCACGTTACGTTTTTGTAAATTGTTCATACTTTCATTAAAGATGTTTATAAATAACCACGCTGCATTTTGGTCCTCCTCTCTTTCACCGGAAGAAAACCATAACAAAAATTTAAGTAAAACCAGAAACCTGTTATTTTTAAGTAAAAATCATTGATTTTCTTTTGCAATATTTACTAAGCCCGTGGATCTTTATTTTTTTTTTTTTTTTACAGTGCACACAAAAATGTATGTCTTTTCCTACGAATGAAGTCACCAAAGAATGCATTTTCACATGAATCAAGACAGACTAAAACTCACAAAGAAGCTGGAAATTTGCTGAAATATTTTTTGTTCATATTTGCACAAATTGAGTGTGAGATTGTGTTGCTGGTTGAGTAAATTTCTCAAAACCAAGGGAAATTGCAAAAAAAAGTGTCTGGACACTTCTATAACGTGCAATTTACATTAAAAAAATTGAGATTTGGTTCAAAAAAGCTAACTTGTCCTTTCATGTATGTATTGTTTGATTATCCCTTAATCACCTTGTAGTGATATGCATCCATTTCTTATCATTTGCAGTCTAGCCACCCAATTATCCCAGTATAATTGAATTCACCCATATAATTGCTGAAGTCTGAAACTCTGGACATAGATTGTAACATCACTTTATTGTAATGAGTCAGAAGTCAAATATATATATATATATAATAAAAAGTTGCGGGAACATTAACAGTACCTTCATTATCACATTTGAAAACTATGCCATTTTTTAAAGGAAAGGTCATACCACAGAGCAGGGCATAAATTGAGCAGGTGGCGCAGTGGAGCTGCCACTCCAGACAAGCAGGGCAGAGGTTAGCCCACCTTCCTCATCAGTCTGGTGCTGGTCCTCTTAAAAAGGCACTGACCTTTAGCTGAGGGGAGCGCTAGCACGCTAATAGCCCTGTCAACTCTCCAATTAGGGGAGCAGAGAAATGTATTTTCTCAGGTGGTGTCTCTGGAACGGGGGTGGGCACCTGCAGAGCCACGGGTTGGCTGGGGGTAAAGCCTGTCTCGTCCAACAGATCGGACCCAGATGTGCTCTGTTATAACCGGTCTCAATGAGCCTGGAGATTGAACCTAAGGTGGCCAGAGTGAGATGGTGGGCTTTATTTTCGGCTGGCGGTAAAGAGACGCAAGTGTCAAACGCACGTTAGTTTGCAATTTCGTCATGTACAAACTGGTGCACTGGCATTGATTGCCCAGTCCTTACGCCAGGTTCGGCAATTTACCTGTCTGACATCAGCTCACTTGCCTTGAGGTGGGAGGGGTGGAAATATGCCAATTTCATTGAGCGCAACTAGGGATATTTAAGACCAACCTAAAGCTGGTTTTAGTGGTAACTTAATTGGTTGTGGCACTGATTTTGCCAGCGGAGGCGCAAACATGAGCTTTATGTACATCACCAATGCTTCACTAAAATATCACGAGCAGAAAAATAGTCAGACATTCCCCTTTTTATATTTATTTATACTGGATATTATTTTTGTCCAGCTTCTGTGAAACGTTTGGACTCGTTATGTGTGATGCCCATTGCATAAAATGTGTCAGTGACTGTAGGAAGCATGTTTAGGAACATAAAGTTATTTCAAAATACTGTTTATTGTTTTTCGTTTATAATTGTTCTGCTACTTTCCTCTGTTGGACCCAACTGTCAAACAGCGGGAATTCCTATCGCTGTCCGTGGTGCTGAATCCGCTTGTAGGCTGTATGTGTATGTTTGTTTACCTTTCACGTGGCAAAGTCATTACTGTCCATATCAAGGGCAATGGTAGACTATAGCTATATATATTCAGGAGCAGTAACGGTGAGTGTACATTCCCCGTTTCTTTTAATATTGTCTCTTATTCCAGTTTCTGTGAAAAGTTTGAATGTGCATAAAATCCCCCATAATATTAAATTATTTTAGGCCTAATATTATATGCCCAGAGGAAGCAATTACGTGGCCTGTAACTGTTGTTTCGTTTTATAAGAATTTGATTCGAATTATTCACTGTCTTTTTAGGTCCGTCCATGACTGAGAAATAATTTTACACTAGCCCAATATCAGTGCGAATGTTATGTTAACAATATATTTCTTTATTGAAGCCATGCAATTACTGTTACTGTCCAACATATTTAGCAAATATGGGATAGGCCTACATGTTGTTATTTTATTTCTGTAGGCTATTTAACAAAGGTCCTTGCTATCTGGTATCCTTGGATATCTTTACCACCATTTAAATGTAAATGTAACATGGTTAAGGTAAAGGTTATGTAGGGTTCAGCTATAATGGACAAGGCGAACAATGTTATAACAAAGCAAACAATGCTATCATTCGAATAGAAGTTGATGACAACTCAATACATTTTTGCAAATGTATTGAAAATACAGAAATATTTAATTTACATAAATATTCACCTCCCTGAGTCAATACTTTGTAGAAGTATCTTTGGCAGAGATTCTAGGAGCTCTCACCTGGATTTTGAAACATTTGCCCATTGTTATTTTCAAAATGTTTCAAGCCCTGTCAAATCAGTTGTTGATCATTGCTCGACAGCCATAGATTTCCATGACATTTAAGTCAAAACCCTAACAGCCGCTCAGGAACATTAACTGTCTTCTCGGAAAGCAACTCAGTGTAGATTTGACCTTGTGTTTTAGGTAAATTAATCTCCCAGTGTCTGGTGGAAATCAGCCTGAACCAAGTTTTCTTCTAGATTTTGCCTGTGCTTAGCTCGATTCCATTTTTAAATTTATCCTGAAAAACTCCCCAGTCCTTAACTATTACAAGCATACCCATAACATGATGCAGCCACCACAATGCTTGAAAATATGGAGGGTGATTCTCAGTAATGTGTTTTATTGGATTTGCCCCAAACATAACACCTTGTATTCCGGACAAAAAGTTAATTGCATTGCCACATTTTTTGCACTATTACTTTAGGGCCTTGTTGCAAACAGGATGCATGTTTTGGAATATTTTTCATCTGTACAGACCTTCTTTTCACTGTCAATTAGGTTAGTTTTGTGGAGAAACAACAATGTTGTTGATCCATCCTCAGTTTTCTCTTATCACAGCTGTTGCAAACAGGACACACGTTTTGGAATATTTTTCATCTGTACAGACCTTCTTTTCACTGTCAATTAGGTTAGTTTTGTGGAGAAACAACAATGTTGTTGATCCATCCTCAATTTTCTCTTATCACAGCTGTTGCAAACAGGACGCATGCTTTGGAATATTTTTTTTCTGTACAGGCTTCATTCTTTTCACTCTGTCATTAAGGTTAGTATTGTGGAGTAACTACAATGTTGTTGATCCATCTTCAGTTTTCTCCTATCACAGCCATTAAACTCTCTAACTGTTTTCAAGTCACCATTGTCCTCATGGTGAAATCCCTGAGCGGTTCCCTTCTTCTCTGGCAACTGAGTTAGGAAGGACACCTGTACCCAGTAGTGACTGGGTGTATTGATACACCATTCAAAGTGTAAATAATGACTTCACCATGCTCAAAGGGATATTCAATGTCTGCTTTATTCTTTTACCCATCAACCAACAGATGCATTGGGAAGCCTCCCTGGTCTTTGTGGTTTAATCTGTGTTTAAAATTTACTTGACTGAGACATTTCAGCTTTTAATTTTGAATTCATTTGTAAAAAAAAACATTTGAAAAACTTAATTCAACTTTGGTGGTTATTAATACTTTCCGAAGCCATGGAGCATGTTCTGATTGGCCAGTGAGGGGCCAAGCCTCGACACACTTTCAACTTGTTTATTCATTAAAACCCAGCCATTTTGAGCCGCAGTCAGCTACTGCACCCATAATTCAGGTAGAGAAAATAGCAACAAAAATTCTGTCACATCTGAACTTAGAATCGAAAGCACTACCACCAGCACTTAGATTTACCATTGAACTAAGTTAGCTAAAATGACTCTTTACCACAGGGGAAGTCTCATCTCTGTGATGCTCCCCTAACAGATAGGTGTGAAATGTTAGCTTACTATAGTAAACAGACTGTATTTCATATAGACTGTGTCAATGCACATTAATTTATAGAGTAAGTATTACTGTACCTCAGCATTTCACCCTTAATTTCCAATTTTCAAAATTAACATGGGAGGGAAACTACAGTTGAAGTCGTAAGTTTACATAAACTTAGGTTGGTAATCATTCAAACTCTTTTTTCAACCACTCCACAAATTTATTGTTTACAAACTATAGTTTTGGCAAGTCGGTTAGAACATCTACTTTGTGTATGACACAAGTAATTTTTCCAACAATTGTTTACAGACAGATTATTTCACTTATAATTCACTATATTTCAATTCCAGTGGGTCAGAAGTTTATATACACTAAGTTGACTGTGCCTTTAAACAGTGTGTAAAATTCCAGAAAAGGATGTCATGGCTTTAGAAGCTTCTGAAAGGATTATTGACATCCTTTGAGTCAATTGGAGGTGTATCTGTGGATGTATTTCAAGGCCTACATTCAAACTCAGTGCCTCTTTGGTTGACATCATGGGAAAGTCAAAAGAAATCAGCCAAGACCTCAGATTTTTTTTAAACCTCCACAAGTTTGGTTCATCCTTGGGAGCAATTTCCAAATGCCTGAAGGTATCACATTCATCTGTACAAACAATAGTACGCAAGTATAAACACCATGAGAACACACAGCCATAATTTCGCTCAGGAAGGAGACACGTTCTGTCTCCTAGAGATGAACGTACTTTGGTGTGAAAAGTGCAAATCAATCCCAGAACAACAGCAAAGGACCTTGTGAAGATTCTGGAGGAAACAGGAACAAAATTATCTATATCCACAGTAAAACGAGTCCTATATCGACATAACCTGAAAGGCCGCTCAGCCTGGAAGAAACCACTGCTCCAAAACCGCCATAAAAAAGCAACGGTTTGCAACTGCGGGGACAAAGATCGTACTTTTTGGAGAAATATCTTCTAGTCTGATGAAACAAAAATATAACTTTTTGGCCATAATGACCATCATTATGTTTGGAGGAAAAATCGGGAGGCTTGCAAGCCAAAGAACACCATCCCAACCGTGAAGCACGGGGGTGGCAGCATCATGTTGTGAGGCTGCTTTGCTGCAGGAGGGACTGGTGCACTTCACAAAATAGATGGCATCATGAGATGAGCGAGGATTGAAGCAACATCTCATCGGTCAGGAAGTTAAAGCTTCGTCTCAAATGAGTCCAAATGGACAATGACCCCAAGCATACTTCCAAAGTTAAGGACAACAAAGTCAAGGTATTGGAGTGGCCATCACAAAGCCCTGACCTCAATCCCATAGACAATTTGTGGGCAGAACTGAAAAAGCGTGTGCGAGCAAAGAGGTCTACAAACCTGACTCAGTTACACCAGCTCTGTCAGGAGGAATGGACCAAAATTCACCCAACTTATTGTGGGAAGCTTGTGGAAGGCTACCCGAAACGTTTAGAGTTCAGTGTGTCAAGTTAATCAATTTAAAGGCAATGTTACCAAATACTAATTGAGTGTTTGTAAACTTCAGACCTCCTGGGAATGTGATGAAATAAATTAAATCTGAATTAAATCATTCTCTCTACCATTATTCTAACATTTCACATTCTTAAATAAAGTGGTGATCCTAACTGACCTAAGACAGGGAATTTTTACTTGGATTAAATGTCAGGAATGAAGAAAAAATGAATTTTAAAATATATGGTGTATGTAAACATCCGACTTCAACTGTATCCCCTGTAATAGCAAATACCTTCTATGTAGTATACAGTAGTTTGTCCCCTGAATGTGTTTCAGACAGAAACACACCTCCATTCATGACCATAACTATTAGCATTGCCAATGTCATCACACTTTATCTTTAAGTTCTCTAACCAGATGCCAACTTTATACACCACAACGATTTGCAAACAACTGCAAGTTGTGCAAGACCCAAAAGGCTCATAAGGTAAGACAACTCACATTATGCTGCATGCCTAAATAGTTGGATGAAAAATACATTCTGCAGGCGTCACAAAACGTAGCCAAAGTCATTACTCAGCCCATTCAACAATGCACGTGTGCACCATATGTTCCCAGCTTTCCTCTAATTAGCTGGACGAACAAGCTAAGACAGCTTTGATATGCATTGATTACATAGTTCCCAGCCAGTCCCACAGCAGTGGCTCATCCATATTCATTGAGGGACAAAAGCCGCTCCTTCAAAACAGGCCTGGGCAGCTACTGTAAGGACAGCTCCACTGAGGGACACTACAGGAAGCCATGATGACCCTCAACGTCAATGCGTATCTCAAGTTTTTATCAAACAAAACAAGTTCATTAGCATGGTTTTTAATGGTTAGTTTACATTGTTACGAAGGGTTACCATTGACCATGTAAAGAAATGCTTACCATCTGTTCTCCAAAAGCTGTCATTAGAGTACTCTTTGTCTGCTCGGTGACATATTCACATGAATGACTATCTTTAAAACTATCTATTTTCCTTTTTATCGGTGCAATGCATACTAGTTCCAACCCCAAGGGAATCAGGAGCGACAGGCAGTAGATAAACACTTCAGTAATTACAACTCAAAAAAAGAATGATTAATTTAATTCTTTAACCCATATCTCCTTTTAGTGCAATCACACTAATGCAGTTGTTCTGCATAGCTGGAGCAGGAAAGCAAGAGGCACTGGAATGTATTCACCACCTGCAGTCAGTCGTGTCGCATGTCTAAATGGGAGCTATCGCTGGATCTGGACCGGTTCCCGAGTATTGACATCAATGTGCAATCCAGCCCCCACAAACCTGCCGTAGAGGGACACCGCAGAATTTCAATAAAGCTAATGAAGCTGTAAGTCTTTTAATAGATTCTGATTCTGGTAAAGAAATCTGCAGGGACGCAACGGAGAGAGAGGATTTGGTAGAGGATGAGACACAGAGCAGTAAATGACGGCCAAGTACAACTTGCCCACACATTAGGTAGGCCATTAGCATAGAGGCTTAGAGTTTTCACGATTAATCAGTGAACAAATCCCCAGGCGCCCAATTAGCTTTCCGGCAGTGTTAGATATCAATATTCACTTGAGAGTTTATAGTTAAACTCTGTGGCTTCCTATCTCTCCATGGAGCCCATAGGATGATACGATAATTTCCTTATTGATCTTCAAAATCACTGGTGGAATTCCATTTCCAGTCTGATGTGATGTTTTTTAATCTGGGAGGTTGTTATTGTGTCTGGGTGATTGACAGACATTGATCTCTGATCTCTGACGTAGCTTCTAACCCTGATGTCATGGTCGTAGTTTCTGTGTGTTTTATGGCTCATTTTTAGTGATATTAAATGCATTTCTTCTATGGAGGTCAGACATACAGTAGCCCTACCATAATGCAGTTTACAAGTAACCCACTGGGCAGAAACTAGTTGAATCAACGTTATTGTATTGTGACATTGTGACATGGAATCTACATAGAAAATGCATTTGAGGGTGACATTTCAACCACAGGATTATGTCATCATTGTAACACATTTTCAAGATAGGCAAACCTTGTATAAAATATGCTTGAATTTGTACCTTTGAAACAATGTCAGATCTTCAACGTTATGTCCCCTATATTAAAAAGTAGTCTGGTTAACACCTTGTACTGGATAGTTGATCTCCTGCTATTCATTTGGTCTCCCATCCAGGGTTTTAACCAAGCCCTGCTTAGCTTGTAGAATTGCCACTAACTATTACCAATGTGCTATTATGAAAAATATATAGAAAGATCTCTTAATAACTAAATATATTCACTGTTGCTATCAAACTCATTCCAAAGGGTAGGTTTAACAGAGCAGATCAAATGTAACCATACTTTATCACTCATGTATCATCAATTATACTATTTAGGCCAGTGGTCACCAACCGGTCGATCTCTAAGGTATTCCTAGTTGATCACCAAATGAGAAAGCCTTCCGTTTCTATTTTATTTTCTTCATTTTGCGCTTTTAGCAGTAGGTGCGCTTGACTCAACAGCCCTAGTGCTGGGAAGGCAACATTTTCCCATTTTGAACAATTGCATGTGTCTGAAGGTACAGTAGAACGCTGCCTACCCGGCAGCCCCAGAAAGTAAATCAAGTGCACCTATAGGCCTACCTCTGGCTAATCAGATAGCTCAGATCACCATGTCTGCACAGTTTCCTAGAGCCATAGACTATAAAAAGATGCCTCCAATGCACAGCAAAGTTGATACTGTCAAAACGTTTAAAAACATGACTAGCGAGAGAACTGCTGTTTTTACGAGTAAGTTCATCTTTAAGTTATTCAGCACTGTCAACACTTTATTCAATACCTTAATAAGCCACAAAAAACGTGTTCTTCCTACTTTCACTCACGCTATAACCAGCACTGCAGCTGTGATGAAGGAGTATAGCAAAGTGTTCCGATAAGCTTGTATTGTTATTATTAGCGGTTTATGTCTTTTAATATCGAGGAATACTTCACTTTCTATGGGCGTAGGAGGAACAACGTGAATTGGTACATGAGGCAGAAATTATGCAGTGCGACCTGAGTTTCACCTTCTGCTGGAAGACTGTGTCCCCTTTTCTCAGCAGAGGAAGGGAGAGAGGAGGGATGGTGAGTCAGGCGAGAGGCAGCCTCACTGCTGCTCCCCCCCCCCCAGACTGACTAACAGATGCCATTAAAAAAAATAACTGATTATGCTCACTCATCTGTGTCTCACAAGTAACACAACAAATGATATATTACTAGTGTGATCATATACCAATTTCTTTTCAATATCATTTCAAAATGGTCTGAGAACAACATCATTGGCAGGGCAATTCAAGCATAGCCAATATGCAGTGATAATCTATTGGGCCTATTACTGTACAAACCTTATCACTACACAACTGTTTTTAATTGGTTAATGTTGCATAGGCTTATGTTTTTAAAGTCATTTTAAAGGCCAAATTTAGTCCCATATGGGATTTGCAAAGCCATCAACAGCTATTGTTTCAATTCAACCCAGGATTAAACTAAAGCTTGACAATACAATAGGCCTAGGGTTTTAAAGCTTTGGTTGATTCCATATTTATCTTCAAGTTAATCATTAATATGTTGGAATCACGTCTCCATCTTAGCCAAAAATCTAACTTAAAGAATAGGATTAAATCAAATAGAACTTTATTTAAAGTGTATTTAAAGTTTAATTTGTATAGATTTAGTCCTATTTTTAACTTACATTTTGGGTTGAGAGAGAAAGACTTGAATACAACATATAAATTATTATTTGTAGACAAACTGGATATTGAATTATGTTTAAATGTCAACACAACCAAATATCAACATTTGAAGGAGATGTATCCTCTGCTTGGATAGTTCCATCTGTGCCACTCCACTGACTTAGTTTGGCTTTAATTACAGTTTGTCTACAAATGAATAATTTATATTAATTTAAATCAAATTTGATTTGATTTAGTCCTATTATTCAACTTTGATTCTTGGTTGAGATGGAGACGCAAATCCAACATATAATATACAAACTGAAATTTGTTGACAACCAAACACAATTCAACATCACTTTTTTAAATACAGTAAATAGCCTATTAACTTGTCAATGAGTTAACAAATGATATGATGGATTCACATCTCCAACTCAACCAAAAATACAATTTAAAGATTATGATTAAGCCAGGGGCTCAGATGAAACTATCCAAGCATTAGATATCCTTTACATGTTGATATTTGGTTGTATTGTCAACCAAATTCAAGAATCTTTATGTAATACTGTAAATAGCTTTAAGTTAAGGCTGTCTTACAAACTAATGTAACAGTATTTATTCAACCTTAAAATGAGTAACAATGAGTAATCAAGATAGCATGCAAGGGTCGCAGCTCTGTGGAGTTCTTCACAATCGCTGTAATAATCTGCGCAGACTCTTGAATAGCATTGATCACTTGCACTATGTACTTTAAATGTAATCTTAACTGCAATTCAGGTCATTTGGTTGTGGTATTAGATGAACAACAGTGATAACACATTACATTGTATAAATACAAAATAGCTGACATTGTACTCCTATTTTAACTTTGTTGTGCTTTTAAATGGTTCAAAGATTTGGTTGAGATGACAACTAAACCACAACTCTGACATTGTTTTTCTCTTGGAATTTGGTTGTGCTTTAGATGGTTAAAAGCATATTTAGACTATTGTAACAAGCCAAATGTCAGCATTGTAGGCCTACTGCCTCTACCCAGAGGCCTACTATGGCAACGGCTGTTAGAGCTCACTGTGCCACGTATGAGCCCTGGTTAGTGTCCCTGTTGCAGCTTTAACTTTCTTCCGCTACACTGGTGGCAGCGTTGGGGTCAAGTCCAACTCAACTCTAGTTATGTGATCTAGTGGTGGGAAGCGTTCTGTTTTTCAACATTGTGTTGGGGTGTAATTACATTGATATAACTAGTGAACTATGGATAAACAGCAATGGCTGTGACAAATAGAAGTAGTCACTACAGGTGTGAGCAAGCTTTATATCAATGTTGCCTGAAGCTGAATGGAAAGTGCTATGCCCTGACCAGTTATTCAGAAGAAAATCATCTGAGACAGTCTAATTTATGTAAGTTAATTTACCAGTGTGGACCCAAAACAAACACATTCTACCTATGTACTCCCTGTTTGAAGGGTTATTATAGCCGTTTGTGTTCTTTTGTGATCCACATCATATGGCTACACTAATAAGCTAAGTGTGTTATGAAGCAAAACACAACTATCCTTTTTTTAGGATGCAAACCAGTAATATAAATCACTGTTGATCCATCCTGTTCTGATCTAATGAGATGGATGTAGGATTTTCTACGCCCTAAAATCGAGGCCTTTCCCAGTCATGAAGGATGAAGCTAGGCCCCTCTTGGTTCTTGTTGGTGAAGGCTGATCTCAAGTTAGGGGTTATATGTCAGACTCTCCAAGAGTGTGCAAAGCTGTCATCAAGGCAAAGAGTGACTACTTTGAAGAATCTAAAATCTAAAATATATTTTGATTTGTTTAACACTTTTTTGCTTACTACATGATTTCACATGTGTTATTTCATAGTTTTGATGTCTTCACTATTATGCTACAATGTAGAAAATTGCCAAAATAAAGAAAACCCCTGAATGAGTAGGCGTGTCCAGACTTTTCACCGGTACTGTATTTGCACGAACTGAGTGTGAAATTGTGTTGCCACCAAAGATAGACTGCCTGAGGCTCGTTCTGCAGTATCAGGGCAATGATAAAACATGAACAAGAGGTAATAAAACACCCAAATGTCCTGGTAAATATGGCAAAGCTCTCAGTATGGTTAATGTTTGGATACATCTTGATGACACTTGCTTCACTATCAACTATATTCCCCTTTGTAGTTCTAATCTGGTTAAGACGACTTTTATTCATTTATTTCACATGGTGTTGAACATGGGAAGGCTTGCATTATGATGTGTTAATAACATGAAATGAGACGATTTGTCATGGAGGCACTGAAACGTGCTGGAAGTGGCATTTCTCTTCTTGCGGCAACCTTAGTCTTGTTCTGTCACTGTCTAAGTGTTGCTGCATCTTTATGTGAGTTTGACTGGTACTGTTAAATAAACTGTCTCTATAGAAAAACTGTGAGAAAACATGATATTACTAGAGATTTTATTTCTTTCAGCACACACATTATGAAAAGAGTTTGACAGCTAGGGAAAAAAGCACCTGCTCTGAACTTTTCAAAAAGTGCTGGAGGATTAATCCATATAAATAGCATCCCACAGTATGCGCACTCGGTGCATGTATCAATTGGTGCAGAGCTCAGGTACAGATCAACATCTACCTGTGCTGGGGAAACAGAAATAAAACTGACAAAGTGGCGGCTTCAGAATATGACTTTGCACCTTTTGCAGTAGTTCAGCAAATGACCATATTGAGAGAGGCCTTCCTTTCAAGAGATGGGAAAGGGTCCTCGGAAAGCTCCTTGGAAATCATAAGATATTCTCTTCTGGGCTATTTTTGTTGTTGTTGATGGAACATAGTGATTATCATCTGACATTGAGGGTTTATTCTTACAAACGTAGACAGGCAAAGAGTCTGGTAAATAGGTCATTTCAGCTCTTGCCACTACCTCTAACTGCCAGCATCCTCTCTCAAGTAAAGCCATTATGAACAGAAAGAGGCCTAAAAGTACTCTACCAAATCAACACCTATCTAGTTCACTCCTTGGAGATACAGACAGAAGATAGCACAATGTTTGGCTATGTTATATCCTAAAAATCATAAAACATCCCAAACATTCCCCCATGCTAAGGAGCTGGACTACACCACCACTAACATCTACCTACCCACTCCGACCTCTCATACAGACCCATGTCTGTACCAGAAGCAGGGTAGGCCAGGGGCACAGTGAAGGGGTTTGACTGGAGCTCAGTACTCTCTTGACATCAGGTCATATTTCCACTCTGCCTCCCTCCACTGGGCTCTGGGTGGTTTTCTCACCCTGCCAGATGTTAGCTGCAGCTTCAGCCAGCAAGTCAACCATGCTAAAAGTAAGTAGACACTCCAATGCATAATTCAGGATTTTTCCCTGTAGGGGAGAGTGGGGTAAGATGAGCCATTTTTTACATTCAGCATCACTACCTCAAGATAGTTGAAATGGAGTATTATTTCTGACAAAGATATCTACATATATTTCAGGATTTTGTGTATCCATGGAAATAATCAGAATGTATGTAAACATAACAGTTTTGGGTAAGTTGAGCCACCTTGGGGTAAGTGGAAGTGGTGCTGGTAGGTCAAAGTTTAATTCATGAAATGGGGGTGTGGTATATTGCATTTCTTAAATGTCTGCCTACATTCAGATATACAGTTGAAATCGGAAGTTTACATACACTAAGGTTGGAGTCATTAAAACAAATATTTCAACCACTCCACACATTTCTTGTTAACAAACTACAGTTTTGACAAGTCGGTTAGGACATCTACTTTGTGCATGACACAAGTCATTTTTCCAACAATTGTTTACAGGCAGAATATTTAACCTATAATTTACTGCATCACAATTCCAGTGATTCAGAAGTTTACATAAACTAACTTGACTGTGCCTTTAAACAGCTTGGAAAATTCCAGAAAATGATGTCATGGCTTTAGAAGCTTCTGATAGGCTAATTGACATCATTTGAGTCAATTGGAGGTGTGTACCTGTGGATGTATTTCAAGGCCTAACTTCAAACTCAGTGCCTCTTGACATCATGGGAAAATCAAAAGAAATCAGCCAAGAAAAAAATTGTAGACCTCCACAAGTTTGGTTCATCCTTGGGAGCAATTTCCAAATGCCTGAAGGTGCCACCTTCATCTGTACAAACAATAGTACGCAAGTATGAACACCATGGGACCATGGAGCCATCATACCGCTCAGGAAGGAGACGCGTTCTGTCTCCTAGAAATGAATGTACTTTGGTGCGAAAAGTGCAAATCATTCCCAGAACAACAGCAAAGGACCTTGTGAAGATGCTGGAGGAAACAGGTACAAAAATATCTATATCCACAGTAAAACAAGTCCTATATTGACATAACCTGAAAGGCAGCTCAGCAAGGAGGAAGCCACTGCTCCAAAACAGCAATAAAAAAGCTTGAGTACGGTTTGAAACTGCACATGGGGATACAGATCATACTTTTTGTAGAAATGTCCTCTGGTCTGATTAAACAAAAATAGAACTGTTTGGCCATAATGACCTTCGTTATGTTTGGAGGAAAAAGGGGGAGGCTTGCAAGCCGAAGAACACCATCCCAACCGTGCCATAAATACCATCGGTGTGTTTGGAGGAAAAAGGGGGAGGCTTGCAAGCCGAAGAACACCATCCCAAACGTGCTTGGGGGACTGGTGCACTTCACAACATAAATGGCATCATGAGGGAGGAAGATTTTGTGAATATATTGAAGCAACATCTCAAGACATCAATCAGCAAGTTAAAGTTTGGTCGCTAATGGGTCTTCCAAATGGACAATGACCCCAAGCATACTTCCAGAATTTGTGGCAAAATTGCTTAAGGACAACAAAGTCAAGGTATTGGAGTGGCCATCACAAAGCCCTGACCTCAATCCTAGATAAAATTTGTGGTCAGAACTGAAAAAGCATGTGAGAGCAAGAAGGCCTACAAACCTGATTCAGTTACACCAGCTCTGTCAGGAGGAATGGGCCAAAATTCACCCAACTTATTGTGGGAAACTTGTGGAAGGCTACCCGAAACGTTTGTCCCAAGTTAAACAATTTAAAGGCAATGCTACCAAATACTAATTGAGTACATGTAACTTCTGACCCACTGGGAATGTGATGAAAGAAATTAAACCTGAAATAAATCATTCTTTCAACTATTATTCTGACATTTCACATTCTTAAAATAAAGTGGTGATCCTAATTGACCTAAGACAGGGACTTTTTAGTTGGATTAAATGTCAAGAATTGTGAAAAACTGAGTGTAAATGTATTTGGCAGAGGTGTATGTAAACTTCCGACTTCAACTGTAGATATCACTGTTCAATATCACTTATACTTCCATTTCTTGACCAGTTGTCTGGGACAGTGATGTTGTTTCCATGTGGCAATTCGTAGGCAAGTTCTCTGCATCTGAGGCTGCTAAGCCCATGAAACTGGTCTGTGAGATTCTTGATATGTTTAGCAAGTTCAGACTCTCTTTATACAGCTCAGACTCCATGTCATCAGATAAGACCTTGTGTGTCTCTGCTACTCTATCACAGCCTCTCTTTATACAGCTCAGACTCCATGTCATCAGATAAGACCTTGTGTGTCTCTGCTACTCTATCACAGCCTCTCTTTATACAGCTCAGACTCCATGTCATCAGATAAGACCTTGTGTGTCTCTGCCTCTCTATCACAGCCTGTCTTTATACAGCTCAGACTCCATGTCACCAGATAAGACCTTGTGTGTCTCTGCTACTCTATCACAGCCTCTCTTTATACAGCTCAGACTCCATGTCATCAGATAAGACCTTGTGTGTCTCTGCTTCTCTATCACATCCTCTCTTTATACAGCTCAGACTCCATGTCATCAGATAAGACCTTGTGTGTCTCTGCTACTCTATCACAGCCTCTCTTTATACAGCTCAGACTCCATGTCATCAGATAAGACCTTGTGTGTCTCTGCTACTCTATCACAGCCTCTCTTTATACAGCTCAGACTCCATGTCATCAGATAAGACCTTGTGTGTCTCTGCTTCTCTATCACAGCCTCTCTTTATACAGCTCAGACTCCATGTCATCAGATAAGACCTTGTGTGTCTCTGCTTCTCTATCACAGCCTCTCTTTATACAGCTCAGACTCCATGTCATCAGATAAGACCTTGTGTGTCTCTGCCTCTCTATCACAGCCTGTCTTTATACAGCTCAGACTCCATGTCACCAGATAAGACCTTGTGTGTCTCTGCTACTCTATCACAGCCTCTCTTTATACAGCTCAGACTCCATGTCATCAGATAAGACCTTGTGTGTCTCTGCTACTCTATCACAGCCTCTCTTTATACAGCTCAGACTCCATGTCATCAGATAAGACCTTGTGTGTCTCTGCTACTCTATCACAGCCTCTCTTTATACATAAATATGCTTGTTTTATTTTTGCCACTGTCATAAGCTAGGTTTCTTTCCAATTGGCAACGGATTGTCATGGGAATATTCTAAAACCTGAATAAAGAAAATATGCACATTTTCCCACAAGTTGTCTGTTTTCAGAAACGGATTTGTTGCAGATAAAGTTCGGTGTGTGATGACTTACATTTTCAGGTAACAAATAAAAATCTAAAGTTTAATGTGTTTCCATCACATTTTCAAATACCGATAGTTTTGTCACCTACCATGTTGTGTTAAATAGCAAATTTGCCTACTCTGATCTTGGCACACGTGCTCTAGCCAACAAGATACAGTGCAGTGCTGGTAGGCTGTGCTGGTAGGCTGTGCTGGTAGACTAGTGTCGTGTCTTTACTATCATTAAATTGAAGACTTAGTTTTTATCAAAGATTCCTGTAATTAGTATTACGCGATTAAACTGAATAATCATGTAACTGTAATTAACTAGGAAGTCGGGGCACCAAGGAAAGTATTCAGATTACAAAGTTATAATTTCCCAATATAACCTTTCAGATATTTTAATATCTGATCAATAGTCTTCTGATTAATGATTTATTTATTTTACCTCACGTTAGTCTCATTCCAAACGTCGTAAATTGTTGGTTATCTGTATGAACCCAGTCTTACTACGAGTCATCCATACATCCAATGTCTTAAATCATTTATTTATTACTAACTAAGTAATTCACAGAAATGCATAAACAAACAAACAAACAAACAAACATGGTAAATGTGGTAACATGAAATGGCTGAACCGGCATGGTGGCTTGTTAGACAAGAGGGGGAGTGGGGTCGACGAAGAAGTCACTACAAAGTGATAACTATAACAATTGAAATGCTAATCCTTACACATGAACGCTCACTCAGTTGGGAACAATTACAATCAATATATATATTTACGCTCAGTGTGTCGTCTTGATTGCTGGTGAAAAGTTCATTTATTTTGTAGAATTGTCCGTCTCTCTCCCTCTCTCTCCCGGTTGTGGTTAGAGGGGATTGTTCAGAGTGACATTCGTTATAGAATGGAGGTTTCAGTGGTTGTCAATCTTCGCGTTCAATGATACCGAATTCCTAGCTGCAGACTAGTAATTAATATTAAAGACTTGTTCTCATTCTGTCGGTATCGACATTGGGAGGAACCCAGGGCCAACCGCACCAGCAATGGTCTCACAAGGGGTCTGAGGATCTCATCTCGGTACCTAATGGCAGTCAGGCTACCTCTGGCGAGCACATGGAGGGCTGTGGGGCCCCCCAAAGAAAGGCCACCCCACACCATGACTGACCCACCGCCAAACCGGTCATGCTGTAGGATGTTGCAGGCAGCAGAATGTCCTCCACGGCGTCTCCAGACTCTGTCACGTCTGTCACATGTGCTCAGTGTGAACATGCTTTCATCTGTGAAGAGCACAGGGCGCCAGTGGCGAATTTGCCAATCTTGGTGTTCTCTGGCAAATGCCAAACGTCCTGCACGGAGTTGGGCTGTAAGCACAACCCCCACCTGTGGACGTCGGGCCCTCATACCACCCTCATGGAGTCTGTTTCTGACCGTTTGAGCAGACACATGCACATTTGTGGCCTGCTGGAGTTCATTTTGCAGGGCTCTGGCAGTGCTCCTCCTTGCACAAAGGCGGAGGTAGCGGTCCTGCTGCTGGGTTGTTGCCCTCCTACGACCTCCTCCACGTCTCCTGATGTACTGGCATGTCTCCTGGTAGCGCCTCCATGCTCTGGACACTACACTGACAGACACAGCAAACCTTCTTGCCACAGCTCGCATTGATGTTCCATCCTGGATGAGCTGCACTACCTGAGCCACTTGTGTGGGTTGTAGACTCCGTCTCATGCTACCACTAGAGTGAAAGCACCGCCAGCATTCAAAAGTGACCAAAACATCAGCCAGGAAGCATAGGAGATTTGGTCTGTGGTCACCACCTGCAGAACCATTCCTTTATTGGAGGTGTCTTGCTAATTGCCTATAATGTCCACCTGTTGTCTATTCCATTTGCACAACAGCATGTCAAATTTATTGTCAATCAGTGTTGCTTCCTAAGTGGACAGTTCGATTTCACAGAAGTGTGATTGACTTGGAGTTACATTGTGTTGTTTTAGTGTTCCCTTTATTTTTTCAGCAGTGTATATACAGTCGTATGAAAAGGTTTGGGCACCCCTCTGAGGCTGTATAATAATTTACTCTGTCGTCACAGAAAATGATCACAGTGGCATGACATTAATTTTCTAATTAAAGCTGAGTACTGGGTTATTGTCCAGACAAAGATGTTTAGTGTAGCAATATTAAGTTGTATGAAATTAAATCAGATGTGAAAAATAGGCTATGCAAAAACGTGGGCACCCTTGTCATTCTGTTGATTTGAATACCTGTAACTACATAGCGCTGATTAATTGGAACACACAATTGGTTTGGTGAGCTCATTAAGCCTTGAACTTCATAGACAAGTGCATCCAATCATGAGAAAAGGTATTTAAGGTGGCCAATTGCAAGTTGCTATTCTCTTTGACTCTCCTCCGAAGAGTGGCAACATGGGGTCCTCAAAACAACTCTCAAATGACCTGAAAAAAAAGATTGTTCAACATTATGGTTTTGAGGAAGGCTACAAAAAGCTATCGCAGAGATTTAAGCTGTCAGTGTCCACTGTGAGGAACATAGTGAGGAAGTAGAAGACCACAGGCACAGTTCTTGTTAAGGCCAGAAGTGGCAGGCCAAGTAAAATATCGGAGAGGCAAAGGCGAAGGATGGTGAGAATGGTCAAAAACAGCCCACAGACCACCTCCAAAGACCTACCAGATCATCTTGCTGCAGATGGTGTCACTGTGCATTGTTCAACAATTCAGCTTTGCACAAGGAGGAGCTGTATGGGAGAGTGATGCGGAAGAAGCCTTTTCTGCACAAACGCCACAAACAGAGTCGCTTGAGGTAATCAAACGCACAGTTGGACAAGCCAGCTTCATTTTGGAATAAGGTGCTGTGGACTGATGAAATAATGATTGAGTTATTTGGACATAACAAGGGATGTTATTCATGGCGGCAAAAGAACACAGCGTTCCAAGAAAAACACTTGCTACCCACAGTAACATTTGTTGGGGGTTCCATCATGCTGTGGGGCTGTGTGGCCAGTGCCGGTACTGGGAATCTTGTTAAAGTTGAGGGTCGCATGGATTCCACTCAATATCAGCAGATTCTTGGGAATAATGTTGAAGAATCAGTCACAAAGTTGAAGTTATGCCCTCCGGGGATGGATATTTCAACAAGACAACGACCTAAAACACTGCTCAAATTCTACCCGGGCATTTTTGCAGAGGAACAAATACAATGTTCTGGAATGGCCATCCCAGTCCCCAGACCTGAATATCATTGAGAATCTGTCGGATGATTTGAAGCGGGCTGTCCATGCTCGGCAACCATCAAACCTAACTAAACAGGAGATGTTTTGTAAGGAATGGTCCAAAATACCTTCATCCAGAATCCAGACACTCATTAGAGGCTATGGGAAGCGTCTAGAGGCTGTTATTTTAGCAAAAGGAAGCTCTACTAAATATTGATGTGATTTTTCTATTGGGGTGCCCAAACTTATTCAACTGTTTAATTTTGTTTTGATGCATATTGCACATTTTCTGTTAATTCAATAAACCCCATTTCACTACTGAAATATTACTGTGTCATCAGTTATTTGATAGATCAAAATGAAATTGCTGATCCAAACACCCAATTATTTATTAATGGAAATCATGGAAATTGTTAGGGGTGCCCAAACTTTTTCATACGACTATATATATTTTCACCTTTATTTAACCAGGTAGGCCAGTTGAGAACAAGTTCTCATTTACAACTGCGACCTGGCCAAGATAAAGCAAAGCAGTGCGGCAAAAACAACAACATAGAGTTACACGTGGGAAAAACAGACAGTTTACTTCGATATGATGGTTATTATATCAATATTTGAGCATAAAGGTGTTTCCGTCGCCATAGCTGATTTTACTGACACAAAAAGATCCCACCATGTCGAACAAACAAATGACCTGCTCGAATGGACTTCTTTCCTTCTCTCAGTTCATTGGCTGCTCTTTCAAGAATCTCAAAGTGGGCTGGAGCCCTGCTTGTTTAACGTTTGTATACACAAAACAAATGCACATCTTCAGTCCACATACATGAAAAATTGACACAATGTCATCATAATTTGTATGGCGTATGGTGGCCACTGGCTCAATTTACCACATGGTATATTGTACAACTTACCCCAAGGCAAACATTTAGACTATATTAGCCCACACAGATACAAGGATGCACTTTCATGCTATGTTTAGGACCTCATATTGTAGCTTATAGTGACCCGAACTGATGTATGAAACTATCTTAAAACAATCTACATTGGTTTAGATACAAGAATCATTACACCTTTAACACAATACATTCATTTGCTTAACCCTTTTTCCATGTGGTTTCGTCCTTCACAGACTCCGTTAAATGATGACCTCTTCCTAAATATTTGGTAACATGATACAGTTTGTGTATGGTTTCCTAGAAACAAAGGGTGGCTCAACTAACCCTTTGGCTCAACTTACCCCTGCCCCCTACAGTTTTGTTTTCACTCTTCAACACAGTCATGCCTTGTTTATGGTGCTGAGGATGACGTCACTCTAGCCATGTTCTGTGTGGGCTCAACTCACTAGACTGTGTTTCCTTCCAAAAAGTTATCCCCCATTGACTCCCCTCCGCAGATCTAAGATGACTGGGTGGTTGTAAGCAATAGCTAGTTATGTTTTCTTCACCTCTCCAGCCCTCTGTAAAATTGGTGAAGGGAGGGACCCTAAATCTCCCATGGATATGATCCAGCATGTTGCTATGCACATTTATAGTGCTTTCAGGCCAGAGAAATGTCATTCCATCCGGGACAGAGCTTTCAGTTGTGAAACAAGTAATACCCCACCGCATGTTTTCTATGGAGATGACAGCGTCCAAACATAACAAGCTGTTTAAGTCATGCTAATTCAAACTAGGGACTATTTGAAAATGTTTGAAGCATCCTTTATTATCGGTGTTCGTCATAGCATTCCTCCATTTTAGGAAGCACCTTTTTTTGCTGTGTCATCCAGTCAAGCTATTTCTGATGGCCTGTCAAGCGGTCCCCTGTGGTATGGCACCGTGTGGAGATGTGTGGTCTGTCTGTCAGTTTCACTAACTTCTGTTGCTCCTTGAAGTTTGTTTCAAGGCAGATACTTCGTAATGTAGGAAAAGTTGGCTAAGCACAGAGTGTACACTTAGCCTGTCACAGGGAGATGAGAGTTTCTGATTGGCTCTGTCTGTGGCACTGACAAGAGGCAGGCTTTCATGAGAACACAGATGTGGAAGA
This sequence comes from Oncorhynchus gorbuscha, assembly GCF_021184085.1. Taxonomy (NCBI): domain Eukaryota; kingdom Metazoa; phylum Chordata; class Actinopteri; order Salmoniformes; family Salmonidae; genus Oncorhynchus; species Oncorhynchus gorbuscha. The sequence continues at coordinate 23,171,975 of NC_060184.1, read as the reverse complement.
ACTGGATAGAGCTTTGTCAGAATAAAGACCACCATCTTAGGAAGTGACTGGAGGCTCACACAGAGGCGGCTGTGTGTGACTGTCTTTCTCTTAGAATTGTTAGAACATGCTGGTATCAGAGAACCCAACTTCATATTGAGTTTTTCATGTTTTGCGGAAATCTTGGCTTTTCTTGTTTTGAAATCTATCGCTCTGTGATGATGCAGTCACACAAACAGAGAGAGAGAGAGAGAGAGAGAACGAGAAAGAACAACATTGATATCAAACAACCTCACTTGCACAATAAGTTGCCACTGTGTTGTCCTGTGTTGCTCAGGAAAACATATGTTGGCATTATCCACCCAGCATATGTGCCCCTAATGGAATGATTCACCAACATTCTACATGTTTTATACAGCCCTGTGAAATCAATTCCAAACCCAAAGGAGGTTTTCCTCCAGGCCCTGCCTTGCCCACTGGTGGTTCAGTCCCACGATGGTCACACTCAAGAGGGAACAAGTCGGCCCAGCCTCCAGGCAGGTCCATGTTTTTTTAAATCAATTAATAAGTCAAATCGCTGTCAGATTCAATTCCATCCCAGCTCTGAGATGAGGTGCCACAGTATGAACAGACTCTCCCACTGGGCACAGATTTCAATTCAATGTCTATTCCATGTTGGTTCAATGCAATTTGATTGAAATGACGTGGAAACAATGTTGATTCAACCAGTGTGTTCCCAGTGGGCTGTAAGGAGGACCCTAGACATCTTCATTAATGTGCAAAAACAGCATACAGTAGACACTGTTGTTTTGATATGAATGGAGTATTGTTAAGCAGATCAAACAAGAGAAAGGTTTGGAGCGGGTGTTGTAGGAATAGAGGAGCTCCATTGTTAGAATGTGGCCCCAGGGTTGTTTACATGTGGAGACGAGCTGGGAGCTCTAGATTCCTCTGTATTGCTCCTCTCTCTCTCCCATTTTAATGGGGGATGCCGAGGGATGTTGTGCTCTGTGCCTCTCTGACCCTGACATTCTCATACAGTATAATCATCACTGGTCATCATGCTAAGGACATTGGTTTAAACCCAGAGGGCAGTCATGCAGCGCAATGTACTCTTGGCTTTCCTTACCCTTGGTAGAAACCTCTGATTGAATCCTACAGCATGAACAGTAGTCACTGGAAAACCTCGCTATTCAGTTTGAGGTGTTTCTGTAAGTGATTTTGGACCCCAAGCAGTGTCCTTGAACTACAGAGTAATTACATTTCCACTTGCCATCAGTCTTCCCCGTTAAACCAACATGCTCCTGTGAAAGTGTGCAATTCAATCTACACAAACACAAACTATCCTTTGTAACCTGAAGGTGCCCCTATAAATGAAACATGAACAGCAACATGAATGTCATGTTAGAATGCCGATGCATTGCTTAGAGACGACCACACAGACATACAGAGTTCAATGTCTCTCTGGTATTGAAGAGCAGTGAGATACTGATGGCCTACTAAAATAGTGGGTTTGTTGCTCTCTACTCTGTTAAGTCAGGGTTAAGAAGAGCGATATGGAAGGTTGATAGAACCATGAGGTTTGGGACTCTGAGAATAACCTGTTGATTTCCATAGTGGAGTACAGGTGCCCACAGGGGACCCAATCTCATCAGTCACCCTTACAGTGCCATCCATCTTGCTTTTGACACACACGGTTACCTTTTGCTTTCTTCATTAGCCAAACATATGGATTATGGAAATGTACCCATTGTAAGGCTGAACAAGTTGATTCATATGTATGAATCAGCAGTGTGTAAACACACAGATGCTCAACATTAACCTCACCACCCGTTCAGCCATCTGGTTCTGTGTTTGTGGTGAAAATGAAACTGTCAAAAAGCTAAAAACATTAGCATATGTTTCATGTCTGGAGTACAGAATGCTGCTTTGTTCCTGTAGCTAATTGCACTTCTGGAGGCCATTTTACCCAGAGTTTACATTGAAACTAGGGCTGAACAAGAATAGGGAAACAAAGCAACAGATATCAGTGGCCTTTAATGTTTAGTGCTGGCATACATTACTTGATCTGGTTGTCACAGGCCGGGTCATAGCCTGTGGCAAAAATGAGGGGACGCGAACAACAGGTATAGGCCAATTAAAAGACGTTCTTTATTGTAAACAAAACTATTAACTTTAAACTAAGAAAAAGGAATGAGGTGTGGAAGTATCATAATGTAAGGTGTATGTAAAGTGCATGGATGCGTGAATCAGAGGAGGAGCCATGACATGTTGTACTTGCAATATCTGAGATCCATACACATCACATATACAGTATCTACAATATACTGTATATCACATTATTGGTACAATCGGAAAGTATCTGAATCTGAATCCAATTTGAATGAATGCAGAACTAGAGAGAAGAATCAGATGCAATACTCTAAATGCGAGAGATTAAAAGGGAGTACCAGTCATTTCAGGCGTAGAGAGAGAGATTCACGTACAGTATGTACAAATTGCCACGGGAGATCTAAGAACACTTGACATCCTCGTTTATCATGTTGCTTAGAAAAAGGAGAAGAAGACATTTTGAAAGCACTTCATGCTTTGTATACGCAATTCATTTTTTTGTATCTGCACATTTTGTGACAGCACACTGATGGCACCGCTGTGCAGTCAGAAATAAGCTACCAGAGTGAGCAGTGAATGTCATTTTATGATTGAATTATGACTCAAGGGCAGAAATAAGAGGCAGGCCTTATCTTCATTTGGGGGCAAGGCGGGGTGGGGGGGGAGGCTGCAGACATACTGAATTGTACAAATGAGGCATTGATACATTCACTATCGTTTTTACTTAATTCAAATGGCGCTTAAACATTCGGAGCACAGGAGATAATGTAAACTTGCATACATTTTTAATGGACTGACAGCATTTAAATCAGAGGGAATTAATTCATCGCTTTGTCGCAGGCCCAATATCTCCTTTTACTCAGCCGTTACAAGGAGAGTTAGTGACTTTGACGAATGGGGAATGAGAAGGGAGATAGCCTGCATATTTACTGGGAGGCAGGCAGGCAGGAAGAGACAGGCTGGGGATGACACAGACTGCCTGTCACTGTGGTTACGTGAGAGAATAGACATGGAATCAGTTGGAGAGGAAGCTGTATGCTTGAATGGAGAAAGCTGATAAAATGGTGGAAGATTGGATTAATCACTTTCTAAACCGTTTCAAAGCATTGAATCAGATACAGCATTACAGGTGCGTCAATAAACAATTGTTTTTTTAAATTTCACTTCTATTTACAGAATCAAATTTAAACTTGGAAAACCAACATTAAAAAAATAGCTCTGAATTCCAACATTACAGTTTCAGTGTGCTGAAAGGGTTATTAACATTTATACTGAAAGACGAAACCTTTTATGAAGCGAATGGAAAATTACATTTGGTTAGGCCTGTCTGCAAAACCCTAGATTATTAGGACGTAATGGAACTCATTTCAGAAAGTCAATATAAATGCTCTGAAGAAAATGTACAAGTTTTGCCATCCCCTAAGCAGTTGTAACTCTACTGAGAGAGTAGTTGAATTCCACATCATCATAGCGAGGTACTATATGTGTCATAAATGATTGAGGTCTTCATTAAATACAGATCTTCTCCTTCATCCATGGGGATGGATGTTCAGTTGTTTCCTGCTTTAGGGAACACAAGATTCCAACAAACACAACTCAGCAGACAGAGACCGTACACTTCATATCCCTGGTGTGAATTTCGCTCCAGGCGCTCTTCTCACCTCAAGGATTGATCGACCCTCCTTCAGTCTGTTTACATCCACTTCCCCTCAACACAACTTTCCCTGCCTGTTAGGAAACAATAGGAGGTTTTTACAAAGATTACTTTTGCAAAGATAACTCCCTAGGCCTAGACTATGGTTATGATATCCTGTCATGCTCTTCTCTATTGAACCAAAGCACTTTAGGTGAATCTCATCATTTTAAATCGGTTTAATTCTCTTCTTTCCTGTTTGACTCTAGTCTTGTGTGAAGACGTAAGTGAGCTAAGTGGTTTACGACACCCCTCCCTTCCCGACAAACACATGAAATAGTTATGAGAAGTCTGGGGTGGCTATGGATTGGATTATTTAGCTTTAGGCTTGTGATGTTGGTAGATGACAGTTGAATATCTGTTTGCTGCAGTATTTGCTTCACACTAATAATGATCCATGTTTATGTTGACACCAATCTTCTTTTTGATTAGTCTTCTTGAATGCGGATCAAATGAAGCAGAACTCAATCAATATTAAAAGTGATGCTTTTCATCTGATTTCAACTTTGGATTAATCCTGTCATTTAATATATCTAGATCCATAATTTCTCAAGTTCACGAGGTCATGCCATGCAATTGTCCTCATTCAATATAAATTGTGTGGTACAGTATATTCCTTGATGACTACTGTGCCACACTTACGAACAACCTAGTTAATTCTATCTTAGACACATTCAGTTCAGTGATTATATGAAATCATGTGATGTTAGTTGAAGTGGCAGGCTCTCATAGTGATTGCTGTATTCTTCACCTCATTAGCCCAAAAGACATAGACCTTCAAATATTCCTTGAGGATGGCGACAAGTTATGCCAGGCGTGATGCAGAATTAAGCCAGCGTGAAATCTATCCATCACACAGTGGTGTTTACTATGAAGTGATTCAATCACATAGGACATTAAGTATAATAAATACATCCTTAATACAGTAATGGGTCACTGCCAACTTCCTTTCAATGTTGAGAGAATCTGACAGGAGAAATAGTTCAAATGATTCTATTACATTGAAAGAAAATCCTCCTATTTGTGACAGTGTGTAAAATCCAGATGTAAAATCTGATTGCTTTACCCCAGTAAGGGTCAAGAGCTGGGTTATTGGGTTATTGTCATCATGGCGTTCCATGGCTCTAGTTGTGCTGTGGAGGGATTCTGGTAGAGCACAGGGTGAGGAATAATAGCAGCCATGTCACAGGACCTGACAGGCTGTTATTAGCTGCTACAGAGACCTTTAATGCTTTTAATAGATTTCAATAATTATCATACGACAGCCTAAAATCCCCTTCCAATCCAAATGTCATTGACACAGCGGGTCAAAGAGCAGCCATTTGTGAGCTCATGAGGGGAGAAATCTATATATAAACGTTTTTGGTAGGTTTTACTGCATTATATGAATATCAAATCATTCTTATAAGCAGGAATATTAATCACAATATTTCCCTAGTGACCATTTTAACAACTCAGACCTATTTTTCTCTTGTTGAATTGTATTATTCTCTCCAGCCTTCATGTCTAAGTGAGAGGGTATCAGTTCCCTATTGATTCAGTTGTACCAATATACCACTGTCTGAACAGAGTGAACCTTATGTTGGATGAAGCCTTCAGTAAAATCAAAGAATAATAATGCTACTCTGTAAATGTTGATGAAAATACAAAAGCAGAGCTGTGGCCCTGCCTTGTCTGTGTATCTGAATTCAATAAAAACACTGATAATTTCCCTCTGGAAAAAACACTGCTCAAAGGCTATAAAATGAAAAAGAAAACTGTTCTCCATTGTCATTCACGTCTCTACAAATCCACAAAATTAGGGCTTGTCTTAGTTTCACCCCTCTCTTCTCTTTTCCCCCTAGATCTCCCCAAAGCCAGATGCCAAAGAAGAGAAAATGGAAAAATCACACATTGTCAGAGACACTAGAGAGTGTGTTATTCAGCATGGCTATGAGTAAGAAACTAGATATTGTCATCTTGCACAAGCACATAAATCAATCTCTCACCAATCATATACGTTGGGCTGTGAAGGGTCAATCAAACAGGAAGCAAACAACTGTGCCTTGCAGAGGGGCTGTACATGAGCATACGAGAGCTGGAGAGAGAGTAAATCTCAACGACATATCATGTCCTAAGAGTACACAGCCAGAGTGACCAAGGTCAGCCTGACAGCGACTGTAGAGGAAGCTCTCTGCTTCCAACCTCCACCTCTGATTTAGATCTGAAGATGGGAACGAGTCTCTATTTTACATGTCATTTCTGCCGGCATCTCCTCTTACGGCCTCAACAATCACCACCACTGTAATGCAACTCGCTGATTGCGTCTAGAGCAGACCAATGTGTCTCTGTTCGTGTGTGAAGAGACTGTTTCTGTGGAAAATTGGAGAGAAGACACTTACTTTCACACCTCAGAGTGAGAGGAATTCTGTAACAGAGTGGATTCATAACCCCAAACAACTGGGAACTGAAAAGAGAGTACATTATGTTAAATGGCAAGATTTATACAATGCATTTCTACTTGTACTTTGGGGGGAAAACTGGCAACCACAACAGAGTGTAAATCTAGATCTAATGAATTGCTTTCATAAAGGACTATTTTCTTCCCAGTTCAGTAAATCTCATTGTACTTTCTGAAACATTTTCCTCCAGAGATCTGCACAAGGGAAGGTAACCAGGTAATGTATATTTTGGTTTCCAGCCGACTGATTTCTAAGTCACTCTTCATTCAGTGGGGAGACAGACGGTAGAAGATAAAGATGCATGACAATTAAATGTGCCTAACCCTCTCCCTCCCAAATAACATTATCCTTTGAGTATTGACACTGATATCAGTCCAATGTCTCCAATACAAGAGGATACAAAAAGACTAATCTTCTCAGCCCTGTAATGGATAGAAACATTATATTAACATGGCTCCCTCAATTATTCCTTTTGCTTCACCACTGCTTAGCAGAAATAGAAAACACTGTTCCTTTTGCTTCACCACTGCTTAGTAGAGATAGAAAACACTGTTCCTTTTACTTCACTACTGCTTAGTAGAGATAGAAAACAATGTTCCTTTTGCTTCACCACTGCTTAGTAGAAATAGAAAACAATGTTCCTTTGCTTCACCACTGCTTAGTAGAAATAGAAAACAATGTTCCTTTTGCTTCACCACTGCTTAGTAGAAATAGAAAACAATGTTCCTTTGCTTCACTACTGCTTAGTAGAGATAGAAAACAATGTTCCTTTTGCTTCACTACTGCTTAGTAGAGACAGAAAACAATGTTCCTTTGCTTCACTACTGCTTAGTAGAGACAGAAAACAATGTTCCTTTTGCTTCACTACTGCTTAGTAGAGACAGAAAACAATGTTCCTTTGCTTCACTACTGCTTAGTAGAGATAGAAAACAATGTTCCTTTGCTTCACTACTGCTTAGTAGAGACAGAAAACAATGTTCCTTTGCTTCACCACTGCTTAGCAGAAATAGAAAACAATGTTCCTTTGCTTCACCACTGCTTAGTAGAAATAGAAAACAATGTTCCTTTGCTTCACCACTGCTTAGTAGAAATAGAAAACAATGTTCCTTTGCTTCACCACTGCTTAGTAGAAATAGAAAACAATGCTCCTTTGCTTCACTACTGCTTAGTAGAGATAGAAAACAATGTTCCTTTGCTTCACTACTGCTTAGTAGAGATAGAAAACAATGTTCCTTTTGCTTCACCACTGCTTAGTAGAGACAGAAAACAATGTTCCTTTACTTCACCACTGCTTAGTAGAGATAGAAAACAATGTTCCTTTTGCTTCACCACTGCATAGTAGAAATAAAAAACAATGTTCCTTTGCTTCACCACTGCTTAGTAGAAATAGAAAACAATGTTCCTTTGCTTCACTACTGCTTCCAGGATCCTCAATGGGAGATGCTGTGTAAATTTATATAAAAACTTAATCCCCTTTTCTGCCATGCAGGTATGGAGCCCCACTGAGACCTGTGCCTAGTGAGCCATAATGGCTATGGCCGAGCCGTTACATCATTTTTGCTGCTACATTGACGGACCAGATACACTGAATCAGCATGACAAGATATTATGCGACTGTAGGTTTCCCAGAGATGTCAACACAGTAAGTGTTCGATTCACAATGAGTATGTGTGTCACGACTTCTGCCAAAGTTGGTCCCCCTCTAGGTTCGGGCGGCGTTCGGCGGACCTTCTAGCCATCACGATCCACTTTTCATTTTCCATTGGTTTTGTCTTGTCTTCCATCACACCTGGTTCCAATTCCATCAATTACATGTTGTGTACTTAACCCTCTGTCCCCCCCCATGTCCTTGTCTGTAATTGTTTCTTGTAGTGCTCATGCACGGTATGCTGGTATTTACCAGGTTCTGTTTGACCCATTTATTGTATTGTTCTGTTGACGATGGTTTATGGATATTAAACGACACCGTTGTAAATCAGTTTTCGTTCTCCCGCGCCTGACTTCTCTGCCGCCAGTACGCACCTCACTACAATGTGTCCTCTGCTTTGTCCTGTGACCTCGCATAGACCTGAAGACATGCTTTTGTTTATCCCCTAAAAGTGTCCATCATGATTGTATGTGAGAGAAGGGGCAGAGTGAGCCTTGGAGCCAATTTAGGGCATGTAAAGCATCTTCATTGAAATGCCTGGTTCTCTTTTAAAGGGGTTCTCTGCTGGAGTCAGCTAAGTGTGACCGAATTTAATCAGAGCTCATGACTCTATCCTAGAGCAACCCCAGTTCCATTAAAACCATTATTTATACCAAATAGGGTCTAAATGTTTCAACTTTTGCACGTTTCCACAACATAATCGCAGACTTTAATTAAAAGCTGAGAATCTGCATCAACGAACACACTCTGCTGTTGAAAAGCCATTTACAAAATTCTAATGGAATTCATTATTTTCTCCACTTGCAAACTCCTCGCACAGGGGCTGAGCAACTTAGCATGAACAGTTGATCTCCTTCTAGGTCTGTCTGACAGCTGGCTTCTGTCTCCATGTGAGCTGATATAGAAACAGCCTGCGTTGCATACAGGCAGGGCCAGTAACGCAGACAGCCTGGCCCCGTCAAAAAATGTTCCCCCTAGAAATGGGATGGAAGGAAGAAGATATCCCAATTAGAATACAGAAGCCGTCTCAGGAGACTGTCAGGGACCTGAGTGAGAGTGTTGCGACTTTGTGATTATGTCCTGCATGCTTTCAAATATAGGCTTCCTCAAAGTCAGGGGTTTAAAGAAGGTTTATGTTGCTCCATCACTCCTAAACATATCACATGACCCCCTCTCTCACTCGACACAGTATAATATGTATAATATGGGAGTGTCTGTGCTCTACATGCTAATGAACAGACATTTGGGAGCCTCTACATGTGAGAGGACAGGGGAAGTGCACGGGAAATTGCATTTGACATCAAGGCAAACATCTCCAATTAGGATATGGCTTTCAAGTGAACCAGAGAACACAGAAAAGAGCATCTCGGATCTCTGCATTAAAGTAATGAACTCCAAAACATTGTGATTGACTCACCAAATAACTTGACATTATATATGATTCGGGCCTGTCCAGAAAGCTTTCATCCTTAGCACATGGACAGCTCTTGTACCACTGAGGTTGAATCTCTCCTACAATGAGAGAGGAAGCTGAGAGGGAGAGCCTGTTCAGTGACTTCAGCACTCCGACAATGCACTCTTGCACCTTTTTCATGAATCGCATACCAATCTCCAAAACCATTTCAACCAGTTGAGTGGTCCCAGGTTATGGGTGGAAAGGTAACTTCAAAGCAGCATCCTGAAGGACTAGTACCAAGGATGAGACCACTAATTAGATTGAAGTTGTGTAGATCACACTGATCCCTTTGCGTCGCTCCATGATCACGGACTGTGATTGAAGCCCTGGCATGAATCCTGATGAATGACTGTGATTAGTCTAAACTGACGGATTGTGCATAGCCTGCCAATGGCATCAAGACATCATCACAGCATCTTTAAATCAATGTCAAAATACGGAATAATCTTATTTAAGACACTAATCTCATCTGCCACAGTTTACTGAATGGCATTACTCTTAAGATAAAGTTTTCACAGTGCCTCTCAAGCTTGATTATGTATGCTGTCCCTGTATTTACCCAAGATGGGTATTCTCAGTGGGCGCAGCCATGAATTAAATCATACACAGAGAGCAATCCACAAATTGTTCATGGTAAAACAGCATCCTCAATAATTAGTGTATTTCTTCCTCTGGAGCGTAGCACCTTTTCTCCAGTCTTCTTTCATGCAGTGGGTAGCCTAAGGTGACACGCTTGCATAGAGGTGAATTAGTTTGCATGGATCCCAGGGGCAGTACAGCTCCTCTCCTCATCTCTCCATGTGAATGTTACACAAGACCGTCTACATTATGCCTGCACTGGCCTTCTCTCAGCTGTTATTTTCAGTCACTTTTATTAATGAGAGATAGAAGAGACTAAAAAGTGTGATGGGTCTGCAATCGAATAGAGTTGCATAAAGCTTCTCTTCTTTTTTAACTTGTTATTATTTTTACTGCATCAGGATCGCATACACAGAAGTTTCGGCTTAACATGCTTCTTCAGTGCGTATGAATTACAATCAGAAACAGCATTTATAGGGAAACCCAGGTGAGCATCTGGTGAGCAGGTGCTTCTCATCAGGGTTGTCAGTCATCTGCCAATCAGGGATGTGGCTTCTCTTGTTCGCCTGTATACGTGTTACAATCCTTAGTAATACAGAATTACAGAGTATGGGAGGGGCAGATGGAGAGGGTGAAAAGAGAGTGAGTGTGAGAGAACCTCGATATTGACATCCTTTCTCTAACTAATGTCAGCAAATGCATTGTAACCGATAACACCAAATTGATAACACAGTGAGATTCATCTGTTGATTTTGTCCCCATATTTGAAAGTGCTATGATTCATGTATTTACTTTCCAGTCCTCCAGTCTCTCTCTCTCTCTCTCTCTCTCTCTCTCTCTCTCTCTCTCTCTCTCTCTCTCTCTCTCTCTCTCTCTCTCTCTCTCTCTCTCTCTCTGTCTCTCTCTCTCTTTCTCTCTCTCTGTCCCTCACTCTCTCTCTGTCCCTCTCTCTCTGTCCCTCTCTCTCTCTCTCTCTCTCTCTCTGTCCCTCTCTCTCTCTCTCTCTCTCTCTCTGTCCCTCTCTCTCTGTCCCTCTCTCTCTCTCTCTCTCTCTCTGCCTCACTCTCTCTCTCTCTGTCTCTCTCTCTGCCTCTCTCTCTCTCTCTCTCTCTCTACCTCTCTCTCTCTCTACCTCTCTCTCTCTCTACCTCTCTCTCTCTCTACCTCTCTCTCTCCGATGTAATAAGTCTTTTGAATATTTCCGCAGAGTGCTGCAAAAGCTTGGTTTGTGCTTCTTGGCCAAGGCTGGATAGCATTTGCCAGGAATGCTTTATCTTCTGCTGTAATTACAGAACAATGTCGTTTTTGTGTAGCATTTGTACAAGCAGCATTGTTCAAGCAAGTTGTCGAGACAAAAGAGATTTTTGGACAGCCGGTTCAAAGCTGCTCGGTGAGGGAGGGTGACAGGGGTTTGATGTTATTAGTCTGTGTGATAGGAAAGAAGAACAAGTCTGATTTTCAGGCATAGACAGTTATGTCTGCTCACTGGACCCTCTGGCTCCATCCAAACTCCAGGCCGATCAATACGGCTGGCCACAGAGACACTAACTCCATAACACCCTGCAGCTACTAGCCAGGACTTAGCAATGGAAAACAAGAAGGAAAATAGCTACTGTCTGCTGACTGCAACAATGGAATCTAAATTGGTGTTGTAGAACAAGAATGTGTGTCTCCAGATGTCCACCATCATTGGCCAGAGTATATGGGATCTCATTCATGTGTATAGCTGTAGTGCCTCTCCCATAGCTCAAAGTAAGATTGAGTGGTGAAGGAGCCCATGGAGAATGGCTGTGATGTTAATGTGGGGGCTTATTTGAAGCTGAGGCTCCGGGAACTCGTCTGGGATCTGTCATCACCATGCTGTTCCTCCGAATTAGTGGGACCACAGAGAGACACGGGGGGAGTCACACTGGGAGAATGATGCAGGTCTGTCAGGGAGGCACACACTCTGTACCCAGCATCAAAAGTGCTCCAGTTTGTTAGCCACTGCACAATGTGTGTGTGTGTGTGTGTGTGTGTGTGTGTGTGTGTGTGTGTGTGTGTGTGTGTGTGTGTGTGTGTGTGTGTGTGTGTGTGTGTGTGTGTGTGTGTGTGTGTGTGTGTGTGTGTGTGTGTGTGTGTGTGTGTGTGTGTGTGTGTGCACGGGCTCGAGTGAGTGTGGATGTGCTAAGTGGAGAAAACCTATATCATGTCATTGCTATTTTTTTCATCAAATGTTCCTATCTAAATGAGTTTAGCATGATCTTTAATTGGCTCATCCAATATATCCCTTTCCCCCCATGGAAATGAATCCAAGATGATCGGTATAACTATTCATGAAAACCTACAGTAGGACATTTGGGTCTAGATCCAACATCATGTTCCATAGATTGTTTATACCTACAGGACCTTCAGAAGGTATTTACACTCCTTGACCTTTTCCATATTTTGTTGTGCCACAGCCTGAATTTATAACTGATTAAATTAAGAGTTTTTGTCAAAATATCCATAATGTCAAAGTGCAATTATGTTTTTCAAAATTTTTACAAATGAATTACAAATTAAAAGCTGAAATGTATTTTTATTTATTTATTTTTTATTTCCCCTTTATTTAACCAGGTAGGCAAGTTGAGAACAAGTTCTCATTTACAATTGCGACCTGGCCAAGATAAAGCAAAGCAGTTCGACACATACAACGACACAGAGTTACACATTGAGTAAAACAAACATACAGTCAATAATACAGTAGAAACATGTCTATATACGATGTGAGCAAATGAGGTGAGATAAGGGAGGTAAAGGCAAAAAAAGGTCATGGTGGCAAAGTAAATACAATATAAGTCGCTCTGGATAAGAGCGTCTGCTAAATGACTTAAATGTAAATGTAAATGATAGCAAGTAAAACACTGGAATGGTAGATTTTCAGTGGAAGAATGTGCAAAGTAGAAATAAAAATAATGGGGTGCAAAGGAGCAAAATAAATTAAATAAATTCAGTAGGGAAATAGGTAGTTGTTTGGGCTAAACTACAAATTGGCTATGTACAGGTGCAGTAATCTGTGAGCTGCTCTGACAGCTGGTGCTTAAAACTAGTGAGGGAGATAAGTGTTTCCAGTTTCAAAGATTTTTGTAGTTCGTTCCAGTCATTGGCAGCAGAGAACTGGAAGGAGAGGCAGCCAAAGAAAGAATTGGTTTTGGGGGTGACCAGAGAGATATACCTGCTGGAGCGTGTGCTACAGGTGGGTGATGCTATGGTGACCAGCGAGCTGAGATAAGGGGGGGACTTTACCTAGCAGGGTCTTGTAGATGACATGGCGCCAGTGGGTTTGCTGACGAGTACGAAGCGAGGGCCAGCCAACGAGAGCATACAGGTCGCGTACAGGTCGCAATGGTGGGTAGTAATGGGGCTTTTGTGACAAAACAGTTTGCACTGTGATAGACTGCATGCAATTTGTTGAGTAGGGTATTGGAGGCTATTTTGTAAATGACATCGCCGAAGTCGAGGATAAGTAGGATGGTCAGTTTTACAAGGGTATGTTTGGCAGCATGAGTGAAGGGTGCTTTGTTGCGAAGCCAATTCTAGATTTAACTTTGGATTGGAGATGTTTGATGTGGGTCTGGAAGGAGAGTTTACAGTCTAACCAGACACCTAGGTATTTGTAGTTGTCCACGTATTCTAAGTCAGAGCCATCCAGAGTAGTAGTGATGTTGCACAGGCGGGCAGGTGCAGGCAGCGATCGGTTGAAGAGCATGCATTTAGTTTTACTTGTATTTAAGAGCAATTGGAGGCCACTGAAGGAGAGTTGTATGGCATCGAAGCTTGCCTGGAGGGTTGTTAACACAGTGTCCAAAGAAGGGCCAGAAGTATACAGAATGGTGTCATCTGCGTAGAAGTGGATCAGAGACTCACCAGCAGCAAGAGCGACATCATTGATGTATACAGAGAAGAGAGTCGGTGCAAGAATTTAACCCTGTGGCACCCCGATAGAGACTGCCAGAGGTCCGGACAACAGACCCTCCGATTTGACACACAGAACTCTATCAGAGAAGTAGTTGGTGAACCAGGCAAGGCAATCATTTGAGAAACCAAGGCTGTCGAGTCTGCCGATGAGGATGTGGTGATCGACAGAGTCGAAAGCCTTGGCCAGAGCAATGAATACGGCTGCACAGAAATGTTTCTTTTCGGTGGCAGTTAAGATATCGTTTAGGACCTTGAGCGTGGCTGAGGTGACCCATGACCAGCTCTGAAAACAGATTGCATAGCAGAGAGGGTATGGCGAGATTCGAAATGGTCGGTAATCTGTTTGTTGACTTGGCTTTCGAAGACCTTAGAAGGGTAGGGTAGCAGTTTGGGTCAAGAGTGCCCCCCCTTTGAAGAGGGGGATGACCGCAGCTGCTTTCCAATCTTTGGGAATCTCAAACGACATTAAAGAGAGGTTGTACAGGCTAGTAATAGGGGTGGCAACAATTTCGGCAGATCATTTTTAGAAAGAAAGGGTCCAGATTGTCTAGCCCGGCTTATTTGTAGGGGTCCAGATTTTGCAGCTCTTTCAGAACATCAGCTGACTGGATTTGGGAGAAGGAGAAATGGGGAAGGCTTGGGCGAGTTGCTGTGGGGGGTGCAGTGCTGTTGACCGGGGTAGGGGTTGCCAGGTGGAAAGCATGGCCAGCCGTAGAAGAAATTCTTATTGAAATTCTCAATTATAGTGGATTTATCGGTGGTGACAGTGTTTCCTATCTTCAGTGCAGTGGGCAGCTGGGAGGAGGTGTTCTTATTCTCCATGGACTTTACAGTGTCCCAGAACTTTTTTGAGTTAGTGTTGCAGGAAGCAAATTTCTGCTTGAAAAAGCTAGCCTTGGCTTTTCTAACTGCCTGTGTATAATGGTTTCTAGCTTCCCTGAAAAGCTGCATATCACGGGGGCTGTTCGATGCTAATGCAGAACGCCATAGGATGTTTTTGTGTTGGTTAAGGGCAGTCAGGTCTGGGGAGAACCAAGGGCTATATCTGTTCCTGGTTCTAAATTTCTTGAATGGGGCATGCTTATTTAAGATGGTTCGGAAGGAATAAAAAAAAAACAGGCATCCTCTACTAACGGGATGAGATCAATATCCTTCAAGGATACCCCGGCCAGGTCGATTAGAAAGGCCTGCTCGCTGAAGTGTTTCAGGGAGCGTTTGACAGTGATGAGTGGAGGTCGTTTGACCGCTGACCCATTATGGATGCAGACAATGAGGCAGTGATCGCTGAGATCTTGGTTGAAGACAGCAGAGGTGTATTTAGAGGGCAAGTTGTTTAGGATGATATCTATGAGGGTGCCCATGTTTACGGCTTTGGGGAGGTACCTGGTAGGTTCATTAATAATTTGTGTGAGATTGAGGGCTTAGATTGTAGGATGGCTGGGGTGTTAAGCATGTTCCAGTTTAGGTCGCCTAGCAGCACGAGCTATGAAGATAGATGGGGGGCAATCAGTTCACATATGGTATCCAGAGCACAGCTTGAGGCAGAGGGTGGTCTATAGCAGGTGGAAATGGTGAGAGACTTGTTTTTAGAGATGTGGATTTTTAATTCAAATTGTTTGGGTACAGACGTGGATAGTAGGACAGAACTCTGCAAGCTGTCTTTGCAGTAGATTGCAACACCGCCACCTTTGGCAGTTCTATCTTGTCTGAAAATGTTGTAGTTGGGGATGAAAATGTCAGAATTTTTGGTGGTCTTCCTAAGCCAGGATTCAGACACAGCTAGAACATCCGGGTAGGCAGAGTGTGCTAAAGCAGTGAATAAAACAAACTTAGGGAGGAGGCTTCTAATGTTAACATGCATGAAACCAAGGCTATTACGGTTACAGGAGTCATCAAAAGAGAGCGCCTGGGGAATAGGAGTGGAGCTAGGCACTGCAGGGCCTGGATTCACCTCTACATCACCAGAGGAAAAGAGGAGGAGTAGGATAAGGGTATGGCTAAAAGCAATGAGAATTGGTCATCTAGAACGTCTGGAACAGAGAGTAAAAGGAGGTTTCTGGGGGCAATCAAATAGCTTCAAGGTATAATGTACAGACAAAGGTATGGTAGGATGTGAATACAGTGGAGGTAAACCTAGGTATTGAGTGATGATGAGAGAGATATTGTCTCTAGAAACATCATTGAAACCAGGAGATGTCATCGCATGTGTGGGTGGTGGAACTAATAGTTTGGATAAGGTATAGTGAGCAGGACCAGAGGCTCTACAGTGAAATAAGCCAATCAACACTAACCAGAACAGCAATGGACAAGGCATATTGACATTAAGGAGTGGCATGCTTAGTCGATTGACCAAACGGGTCCAGTGAGTAGTGTGGTTGGTTGGGGTCACGGCGATTCAGACAGCTAGCCGGGCCATCTGTAGCAAGCTAGCATAGGATGGAGGTGTGTTTTTTTAGCCCCCTCGTACATTTCCGTCGGTTCCGTGTGGTAGAGGGGATCAATCCAATTCGGAAAAAAATAGATATAGTTATAGAGGCCCAAGATTATTATTATTTTTTTTTTTTTAATTGTCTGATAGATCTATTCAGATAGCATCCGATAAGACAGCTAACGATTAACGTTCAGGTAACGTCACGACGGAGGAGCCAGCTGGATAACTCCCTCGGACAGATAACGTCGGTAGTACAGTTGTGAAGGTCTGGTGGGGCTGTAAAAAAATATGAATAGTAAAGTACAGATACCCCCAAAAATGACTTATTAAGTAGTACTTTATAGTATTTCTACCTGAGTACTTTACACTACTGCATACGTGTTAAGAGAAGAGAACGAAGAACTCTCTTCGCAAGTTACAGGCAAGTCTATGGACCAAATGTCCCCTCTCATTCCGAAATTCGAAAGATGCCAACACCTGCAAAATTGTTTTTTTGTCTAAAGCACAGGAACTAATGCTGCTCGTTATCTCATGCATCCCATTGCATCATGACAGGTCTACAGTTGTCATGCCCAGACCTTAGTTTTCTTAGTTTTCTTTATTATTTTGGTTAGGTCAGGGTGTGACATGGGTGATTATGTGTGTTTTTGTCTCATCTAGGGTGTTTGTACTGTCTAGGGTTTTTTGTAGATTTATGGGGTTCTTTCCATCTAGGTGTTTTTGTAGGTCTATGGTTGCCTAGATTGGTTCTCAATTAGAGGCAGGTGTTTATCATTGTCTCTGATTGGGAACCATATTTAGGCAGCCATATTCTTTGGGTATTTCGTGGGTGATTGTTTTCTGTGTCAGTGCCACACGGGACTGTTTTGTTTCCATTTCGTGTTGTTATTTTGTATTTGTATCATGGTCAGTCTTTTCAATTAAAACATGGACACTTACCATGCTGCGTATTGGTCAGATCCTTGCTACACCTCTTCAGACGAAGAGGAGGAAGTATGTTACAGCAGTACTATTTAGGTTTGCATAATCTGTCCACAAAACCATTACTAACATCCCAGGCAACTACTTCCCCTCTCTAATGAACATTAGACTATCTCTCTAATAAACATTAGACTATCTCTCTAATAAACATTAGACTATCTCTGTAATGAACATCAGACAACAGTGAGCTCCAAAAGTATTGGGATCGTGACCATGTTTTGTTTGTTTTGCCTCTGTACTCCAGCACTTTGGATTTGAAATGATACAATGACTATGAGGTTAAAGTGCAGACTGTCAGCTTTATTTTGAGAGCATTTTCATCCATATCTGGAGAACCGTTTAAGATATTACAGCACTTTTTGTGCATATTCCCCACATTTTTGGGGACCAAATCTCACAAATTCACTTAAATGTGTATTAATGTTGTCAAACGTTTTAATATTTGGGCCCATATTCCTAGAACGCAATGATAATTAACTTGTTGGATGCAATTGCTTTGTTTTGGTTGTGTTTCAGATTATTATGTGCCCAGTAAAAATGAATGGTAAATAATGTATTGTGTCATTTTGTAGTCAATTTTATTGTAAATAAGAATGTATGTTTCTAAACTCTTCTACTTTAATGTGAATGTTTACCATTAGACGTGGATTAATGGACTGTGGGGTGGAGAGGCTCTGGTGTGGGGTGAGTTGATCAGGAACAGAGGACACTTTGTTTGCGGTAGTGAGTGTGGTAGTGTTATGTCAGATTAGGTTGGGATGTGTGGCGCTAATGAGGAAGTAAGTGGGGTGTTGGGGACCTGCTTACCTTGTGGCATTTCTTCTCAGTGCTGTGGCTGCTTGCAGTAATGACTACTGACTGATTTGTGTAGCAACTCCTATGACACCACAGCCCCCATCCGATTCCTGCCACCCAGCAGTGGCACATACAATTATCTCAAGCTCTGAGCACTGCCTTCCTTCACTTGTCAGTCATCACCCAACCAGAGGAAATAAGTTAGGAAGTAGATAGAAAGAAAACAACTCATGATTTGACATGAGGCTGAATAGATTTTGGTTGGTTAAACACTGTTTGGTTAAACTTAAAACTCAAGATCTAGCAAGAGCTGTTGTGCAAGCACCTTTTAAGACTGAGGCACAACACTCTGAGGGAGACTGAATTTTTCAGTGTCTGTAAAATATAAAAAGCTTGCTTCACAGCCTGTGCTAATAACATAAAAATAATGCTAGCCTGGTTCTGATTTCAAAGAAGTAGGCAAACATACAATAAATCTGTCTCCTTATGGGCCTGCAGGCTGTAAAGCCAGCGATCAGCAGCAGCCAGAAGCAGTCTGATTTAGAGCACACACAAACAGGAACCTTGAGAATAAATCACCAGGAGATGCAGCAATGTTGTGATTACAAGGATGCAAAACACTTTTCCACCTCATTTTGCACAAGGGCACGTTGGGATTTTGCACTAAGTATGTTCCCTGAGCGATTTGCAGGAGGTTGCCCTAAATGAATGAGGACTATCTGTAATAATTGGCTGACAGTATTTTTTTTTCTCTCCCTCCTTGCCGAATGGCTTTTTTCCAAGTGGCTTAAGTGTTGGTATGGAGCTGAAGTCTGAAGTCTTCCCCAGGCCCTTTTTGTCACGACTTCCGCCGAAGTCGGTCCCTCTTCTTGTTCGGGCGGTGTTCGGCGGTCGACGTCACCGACCTTCTAGCCATCACTGATCCATTTTTCATTTTCCATTGGGTTTGTCTTCCTTCACACCTGGTTCCAATTTGTTTGCTTGTATGTGATCTGCATGTATTATGTTGGTGTTATTTTGTACATTTTGGTTTTTGGAGTTTATAAGCATTTATTAAACAACTCCGTTTTTACCAAGTTCGTTCTCCTGCGCCTGACTTCCTTGCCACCAACACGCACCCATTACAGAATCTCCGACCACCTATGGAATCAGCAGGAGAAGGTACCCCGGGCCATGGAGGTGGAGGAGCATGTCCGGGAGCATGCGGTTATGCTTCACTGTCAGTAACACAGTAGAAAAAAAAAAATGGGCAGTCTATATAAACTGTATTATTCGCCTACCTCCTCATGCCTTTTGCACACATTGTATATAGACTGCCCATTTTTTTTTCTACTGTGTTACTGACTTGTTAATTGTTTATTCCATGTGTAACTCTGTGTTGTCTGTTCACACTGCTATACTTTTATCTTGGCCAGGTCGCAGTTGCAAATGAGAACTTGTTCTCAACTAGCCTACCTGGTTAAATAAAGGTGAAATAAAAAAAATAAAAAAAAAATTCACCATCTGGGCGCCGCTGTCCAGATGATCGCGTTGTCCAGACAATGGACCGCTGGGAGAGACAGAGAGTTCTTCCAGCGCCTCCACCAGCACAACCGGGGTCTCTGCTGAGTGCCCCTTTCCCGCCTGAGCCCAGTGGGATCCGTCGCTCCTTCTACAGGAGTATGACGGGAGTTCTGCCAACTGCCAGTGGTTCCTCCTTAAACTTAACCTCTATCTGGCCACAGTCCACCCAGTTCCATCGGACCATGAGAGGATGTCCGCCCTTGTCTCGTGCCTCACCGGGAAAGCCCTGGAGTGGGCCAACGCCGTGTGGAGAGAGGGAAATGCGGCTTTGGACTATTTTGTGGAGTTCACCCATAAAATGAGCGCCCAGGAGTTTGCCCTGGAGTTCAGAACCCTGGCTGCCGGTGCGGGATGGAACAACAGGGCCCTGATCGACCACTACCGCTGCAGTGTGTGCGTCGGGAGCTCGCCTGCAGAGACACCACCCTCACTATCGACCAGCTGGTGGACCTGTGCATCCAGCTGGACAACCTGCTGGCTACTCGCGGAGGTCCAGATCGGGGTCTGGTGGTTCCATCCTCCCACACCCCCTCTCTGATACCCATGGAGCTGGGAGGGGCGGTGCGCAGGGAGAACGGAGGGGGGTCACACGGAGAAAATTTGTATTTTCCTTATTGACTCTCCTACGTTTCTCATGGTGCTGGGCCTACCCTGTTTAGCTTGTCATAACCCCACTGTTTCTTGGCCACATAGGACTCTCACGGGGTGGTCACGAGAGTGCTCAGGTAGGTGTTTAGGGGTTGCCGTTGGTGCTACTACTATGGTGGAGATTCCAGACCAGGTCGCCACCGTGTACATTCCCCCCGAATATGCCGATTTGGTTGAATGACCAATCAGTCTTCCAAGCCTTTGTAGATTAGATTTTCAGGGACCTGCACGGGCAGGGTGTAGTGGTGTATATTGATGACATTTTTATATACTCCGTTACACGCCCCGAGCATGTGTCCCTGGTGCGCAAAGTGCTTGGTCGCCTGTTGGAGCATGACCTATACGTCAAGGCTGAGAAATGCCTGTTATTCCAAAAGTCTGTCTCCTTCCTAGGATATGCATTTCCACATCAGGGATGGAGAGTGACCGCATTTTAGCCGGAGGTGCAGCGATTCTTAGGGTTTTCCAACTTCTACCGGAGGTTTATCCGGGGTTTTGGTCAATTTCGTTTTTACCAAGTTCATTCTCCTGCGCCTGACTTCCCTGCCACCAACACGCACCCATTATACTTTTGCTCAGTGGTGTAATGTACTTAAGTAAAACTACTTTAAAGTATTTTTTGTGGTATCTGTACTATTTCTATTTTTGACAACTTTTACTTTTACTTCACAACATTCTTAAAGACAATTATGTACTTTTTACTCCAAACATTTTCCCATACACCCAAAAGTACTCGTTACATTTTGAATGCTTAGCAGGAGAGGAAAAAGGTCCAATTCACGCACTTATCAAGAGAATTGCCTACTGCCTTTGATCTGGTGGACTCACTAGACACAAATGCTTCATTTGTAAATGATGTCTGCGTGTTGAAGTGTAAATAATACAATTTCAAAAATTATGCCCCCTGGTTTTCTTTCAGAAAGTATTCAGACCACTTCACTTTTCCTACATTTTGTTACGTGACAGCCAAAACCAGGCCATGAGGTTGAAGGAATTGTCTGTAGAGCTAAAAGACAGGATTGTATCGAGGCACAGATCTGGGGAAGGGTACCAAATATTTCTGCAGCATTGTACGTCCTCAAGAACACAGTGGCCTCCATCATTCTTATATGAAATAAGTCTGGAACCACCAAGACTCTTCCTAGAGCTGGCCACCTGGAAAACTGAGCAGTCAGGGGAGAAGGGTCTTGGTCAGGGAGGTGACCAAGAATCCAATGGCCACTCTGACAGAGCTCCAGAGTTCCTCTGTGAGACGGGAGAAAATTCTGGTCTCTGGTCTGATAAAACCAAGATTGAACCCTTTGGCCTGAATGCCAAGCATCATGTCTGGAGGAAACCTGGCACCATCCCTACAGCGAAGCATGGTGGTGGCAGCATCATGTTGTGGGGATGTTTCTCAACGGCAGAAACTGGGTGACAAGTCAGGATCAAGGCAAAGATGAACAGCGCTAAGTACAGAGAGATCCTCAATGAAAACCTGCTCCAGAGCATTCAGGACCTTAGACTGGGGTTCAGACTGGAAGGTTTACCTTCCAATGGAACAATGACCCTAAGAACACAGCCAAGACAATACAGGAGTTACTTTGGGACAAGTCTCTGAATGTTCTAGAGTGGCCCAGGTAGTCCAGACTTGAACCTGATCTAACATCTCTGGCGAGACCTGAAAATAGCTGTGCAGCGACTCTCCCCATTCAATTTGGCAGAGCTTGAGAGGATCTGCAGAAAAGAATGGGAGAAACTCCCCAAATACAGATGTGCCAAGCTTGTAGCATCAAACCCAAGAAGATTTGAGGCTGTAATTGCTGCCAAAAGTGCTTCAACAAAGTACTGAGTAAAGGCTCTGAATACTTATGTAAATGTGATTTTTCAATTTTTTTATACATTTGCAAACATTTCTAAAAACCTGTTTTTGCTTTGTCATTATGGGGTGTTGTGTGTAGATGAATGAGGATTTGTATTTTATTTGATCCATTTTCAAATAAGGCTGTAACGTAACAAAATGTAGAAAAAGTGAAGGAGTCTGAATAATTTCTGAATGCACTGTAAGCAATCTGACATGATATTTTAACTTTTTCTTTTGATACTAAAGTATATTTAAAACCAAATACTTTTGACTTTAACTCAAGCACTACTTTACTGGGTGACTTTCACTTTTTCATTTTCTATTAACCCAAAATAGTCTAAGCCATGTCTAAGGCGTGAAGGCGGGATTCTACTTAGCTTTATGGAATTGTTTTAAGAAGGTCATACCAAAGATAATTTAGATATTTGTATTTGAAAACCCCTTGAATACCCCACAAAATACGCTAAAAACATTTGAACTGATATTAGCCCATACAAATGCATTGAATAACAGATTCACAACATGGAACAACATAGAGTGCCCCCCCCCAAAAAAGTGTCTGTCCTATAGCTGAGAGATATAAGAAAGATCAGGATTTTTGTTTTTATATACATATATTTTAACTTGAATTTAACCCCATATTTTTGACACTAAACTGTCTCCATATATACAGTACTTCCATAAATGTTTTCAACTGGTACCGGGGGACCTTCAGAGGAATCTTGTGAGGCCTGTGGTAATCCTAGAGCAAAACATGTGCGTGTTCGTGAGAGTCTCACCTTTCGACAGAGGGATCATGTTAGTGTGTACCCAAACTGTTCGGACACTACAGACGATTTTGTGAGAAGACTTTCGGGATGTCTCATTGTCTGACAAACACCGTCCTAGCTCTGTAACCTTTCACCGCAGATGCAGAAGTGTGACATCAGCAAATGCGGTAGATCGAAATGCAAACAGATATTTCTAGCTTAAAGTGACAGATGTTTATGGGGATTTTTTTAGGGGCACAGACATCGATTCTAGGGGGTTTAAGGTATCTTTACTTTTATTCAAGTATAACAATTGGGTACATTTTCCACCACTGCTTTTGCTGTTTTGTAGCTTGAAGCAATACCAGTGAGCATATTAATGACTTCTGCCTTGTTCCCTGTTTGGGTATACTGCATGGAAAATATGCTCCTCCATCCACAGGGCTGGCGTTATTGGCGGGCCTTAGCGGGTCTGGCCCACCCTACCGTACCTCCTTGACCATCCAAATAAAATATAGAAATATTGATCATTTATTTGACTGAGATGCTAGCAGACAGAAAGACTCATCAATCTCAGGGAAAGTATCTGAGTGAAATAACAGTCTCAGTACGTGTAGACCATGTGCTGTATCTGATGCTGTTTGGGCAAAAAGAGTATGGCATGATATTGGGCGTAACTCTCCAGAATGCATGCACTCGCCTCCCCAGAATTATTTGCCATTTGATTGTTCATTTTGATCAATTCTCCATTACATATGTAAAACGTAGTAAACGTACCCTTAATCCAGTCATGTGGTTACATTCATTTCTGTTTTAAAATCTAATCTTTAATTAACTAAGCAAGTCTTATTTACAATGACGACCTACACCGGCCAAACCCGGACGACGCTGGGCCAATTGTGCGCCGCCCAATCACAGCCGGTTATGATACAGCCTGGATTCGAAACAGGGTGTCTGTAGTGACGCCTCTAGCACTGAGATGCAGTGCCTTAGACCGCTGTGATACAGCCTGGAATGAAACCAGGGTGTCTGTAGTGACGCCTCTAGCACTGAGATGCAGTGTGCCTTAGCCTGGAATGAAACCAGGGTGTCTGTACAGCCTGGAATGAAACCAGGGTGTCTGTAGTGACGCCTCTAGCACTGAGATGCAGTGTCTTAGACCGCTGTGATACAGCCTGGAATGAAACCAGGGTGTCTGTAGTGACGCCTCTAGCACTGAGATGCAGTGCCTTAGACCGCTGTGATACAGCCTGGAATGAAACCAGGGTGTCTGTAGTGACGCCTCTAGCACTGAGATGCAGTGTCTTAGATGCAGCCTGGAATGAAACCAGGGTGTCTGTAGTGACGCCTCTAGCACTGAGATGCAGTGTCTTAGACAGCCTGGAATGAAACCAGGGTGTCTGTAGTGACGCCTCTAGCACTGAGATGCAGTGCCTTAGACCGCTGTGATACAGCCTGGAATGAAACCAGGGTGTCTGTAGTGACGCCTCTAGCACTGAGATGCAGTGTCTTAGACCGCTGTGATACAGCCTGGAATGAAACCAGGGTGTCTGTAGTGACGCCTCTAGCACTGAGATGCAGTGTCTTAGACCGCTGTGATACAGCCTGGAATGAAACCAGGGTGTCTGTAGTGACGCCTCTAGCACTGAGATGCAGTGTCTTAGACCGCTGTGATACAGCCTGGAATGAAACCAGGGTGTCTGTAGTGACGCCTCTAGCACTGAGATGCAGTGTCTTAGACCGCTGTGATACAGCCTGGAATGAAACCAGGGTGTCTGTAGTGACGCCTCTAGCACTGAGATGCAGTGTCTTAGACCGCTGTGATACAGCCTGGAAACCAGGGTGAAACCAGATGCAGTGTCTTAGACCGCTGTGATACAGCCTGGAATGAAACCAGGGTGTCTGTAGCAGCACTGAGATGCAGTGTCTTAGACCGCTGTGATACAGCCTGGAATGAAACCAGGGTGTCTGTAGTGACGCCTCTAGCACTGAGATGCAGTGTCTTAGACCGCTGTGATACAGCCTGGAATGAAACCAGGGTGTCTGTAGTGACGCCTCTAGCACTGAGATGCAGTGTCTTAGACCGCTGTGATACAGCCTGGAATGAAACCAGGGTGTCTGTAGTGACGCCTCTAGCACTGAGATGCAGTGTCTTAGACCGCTGTGATACAGCCTGGAATGAAACCAGGGTGTCTGTAGTGACGCCTCTAGCACTGAGATGCAGTGTCTTAGACCGCTGTGATACAGCCTGGAATGAAACCAGGGTGTCTGTAGTGACGCCTCTAGCACTGAGATGCAGTGTCTTAGACCGCTGTGATACAGCCTGGAATGAAACCAGGGTGTCTGTAGTGACGCCTCTAGCACTGAGATACAGTGTCTTAGACCGCTGTGATACAGCCTGGAATGGAACCAGGGTGTCTGTAGTGACGCCTCTAGCACTGAGATGCAGTGTCTTAGACCGCTGTGATACAGCCTGGAATGAAACCAGGGTGTCTGTAGCGACGCCTCTAGCACTGAGATGCAGTGTCTTAGATCGCTGCACCACTTGGGGGCCATGTAGTATTTCTAGTCATTTACCGTTCTCATTCTCGGAGTTCACAACCTGCTACACTTGTGAGAAACAAGTTTTGGAAACAAGCCCATAACCATCATTTACAAGTTTTGTCAATTTTGTCATTGTCTTTTGCTTGGAGGGCTCCATGCGATTAATGAGCATGTGTCTGGTCTCTCTGTACTGATAAAGTTGGGGGAGCACACATAGAAGAACCTGGCCTGCTGTGTGCATATGTAGGAAAGTGCCCATTTGGGGATGTCCGATTTCTGATTGTCTTAACAAAGCACGTCCACCACTAGGCTGTGCTTCTCAGTCATTTCTTCTTCACTTCACACAGTAAGTCAACAAGGTCAGTTTTTTTAAACATCTGATTGCAAATGATAATAGTTCCTCACAGTATTTGAAAAATCTATCCAACATTCTACCGGCCTCGGTGTGAAAGAGCTAAATATCATGATCTGATGATCCCATATATTCAGTGGACACGTCATCAAATATCTGAAACATTTTCCCTTGTGCAAAAACAGCTGTCTGTCCCAAGCTCACTGGTGTGGGAAACTGAGGGCAGGAAATAGGCTACTTGATACATTACAAGCTTGCTAGACAGCTTGAGGCCAGACCCAGTTAATTGATTTGATACGTTGCACTTAACTAGCGATAGCTCAAGTCAAGACCGATAGAAAGGCAGTCAGACAGGCGGAGTAGAGAGATGAATGTGATTGAAAGAACCTGAATTTTCGTCTGGTTATTTTCTATTGTTTTCAATTTGTGTATGTTACTTAGTTGACAATGGAACTTCTAGGCATACAGCTGTATTAGCCTATAGGCTATCTCTGAGTTCCATGCTCTCATTTCTTTAGCCGCCATTGGATCACGGTGTAACAATGTGTCCATATGGCAGAGGATGCTGCTCTCGTATTAGTTGAATATTAATTTGTATTATTTTTAGTCTAATTATGTTTAACCGTGTGAAAATGATTTTGAGAAACAAAAATGCGCATATGAAAATCACAACTTTCACGCAGATCAGTAGAAATGGTAGGATAAATGGTTAGCTTCTCCAAACTTGAAACTCACATGCCGCCTATGGTCTTTACTATAACACCGGGCGCATACATAGGAGGTCCCGTGACAAAAAATGTGCCCCTCTATGGAAATCAAATGCCTGTCCAACTGATTAATTCTGTCCCCAGCCTTGTCCATCCTATCTATAATGAATCACTTTATGCAAGCTAGTGGGCCAGTGCCTCATACATCATATTACATGTGCTAAAACTTGCTGTGGTTATGTGTGACTATGGAAACTCAGCTTTCTGATGTTGTTTACCCCAGCCAGGGGGTTAAGTAAAGTTTGTTTCTAAGTGAAGTCATGAATGAGAGAAGGATACATTTCACCTTTAAAGTCAATGACGACAATATTTAATTACACTGGTGTGAATACAGCCACCATGGGTGTCTCAGGAAAGTGTTTACATCTTTTTAATAACAGGCTTGCCAATCATTCTCTTTCCAACATGGACAGTATTGTCATTAAATATGTAATCACTTCTTCCAGGAGACAGCTAATTTTTTTCCTCATTTTCATCACCTCTCACTTCCTAATTAAGAACAAGTCAAGTCTGTGACTTCACCATACAGAGCTGGTACAAACAAACAAATAAACAAGCACAACCAACGGCAATGCTGCTACAATTGTCTCAGCAGCCTCCAATATATGTATGTTTTGTGTACATACAGTACTTATTATTTGTGGAGAAAATTGCCTGTAATATTGAATGCCAGACACGATGACAACCTGTCCTAATTTTTCTAACTATAATATGTATATCATAATATGTATATCATCTTTACAATAAAAAACGATACATTTCAGACATAAACATCAGTGTATAATCAAATTTCTAGCCAGGAGTGTTAATTATCAGTCAGGTCTCACATTCATTCTTTCATTATTCTCTCTCCAACATTTATACAGGGTTGCTGTGCTGGTTAGCTTTAATTGTGGGCTAAAGAGTGGTTAGCTAGCTGAACAACACATCATGATTGACAAGCAGATCTCCTCTCTCTCTTTCATTGAGGGGTACTGTAACTAATCCACTCCCCATAATTGTGATTTCACGCTGCAGCTCCACACAGATTTAGAGTATTACCGGCAATGGGATTTTATGGAGAAGTACCCTTTCAATCAAACAGCTTTTCATTTTGTACCTACTGTATATAAGTATATGTGATAAACTGCAAATCAGAAAACATCTGAAAAACGTCACCAGTTTCAGTCACTGGATGTTTTGGTGAATAGGCTAGTTGTTTTGATAAATACTCCATAATCCACAGAGGCAAAGGGCGAGTCCACCACTATGGCACAGGGATGTTCCCATTTGTCTGAGACATACACTGTACATCTACAGCAATAGCTAAGTGAGCACACCCGGTTTGAAATTCAGAGTGTGGCACATCTAAAATGTAAACACAGCCCACATAACAGCATCCTCTCCGTGACCTGTAAAGGTGACAATATGGCTCTGTGAATTGTGAATGTCAGTGTTTAACTATGTGACCAGGGAAAGCGGATCTACATGGCTCCCAAATAAGTGTCCTCTTAGGAGTCATGAACCTGAAAAATATCTCTCTATATGAAGATACATCACAGCATGTGCTCTCCTTTCCCCAGGAGAATGACACATCGTCCCCTCTCCCCTCTCTCTACGATTCAGCCATTCTGGCAGCCACGTATTGATGAATAGCTAAATGATAGGAATGCTCAGATCTGAAAGGTGCTTGCAAAAGGAACTGTTGGAGTGTGACTTCCTCCCTCTGTCTCTGGATGTCAGTGGTACCCTGAGGGATGCTGTAACACGGGCCACCTTACAATCACTGGATGATGAGAGCTGTACATATCCGGAGCTCTGATACCTGCCTGACACCTGCTGACTTAAACATATCCTAATCATTATATATGTAAGGCTAAAGTCCTCACTGTTGTTTCACATCACTGCTAACATAGTGACATATTTCACCACAGTCACATTTCAGAGAGGAGATAATTATGTTAGAGGTTATGAGGCCTTACAGCAGTTACCTATGAGATTGGCCCTCAGATTAATTCAGACACGGCACAGCCTGTATATCAAGCATGCCTGGGAACCCTGAACAGTCCCTTGGAAATCTAACTGTGGCCATGTTGCTTTGCTGAGCCTGAGCCTCTTTAAGTGATGCAGCCCGGTGGGGAGAGAGATCCCAAGCAGGCTCACCCTGATGAGAGACTGCTGGTATATGGCTCACGGCTTACATCCGCCTCAGAGGAAGCGTGAAAGATTCTCTGGGCTTACTGATAGAAAGCAGCAGAGCACACAGTGACATGGAGCCCAGCTGAAAACCATTCAATTAAAAAATGAATTCAGATGACAGCACATCCCCAGTGCATGGCTGATTATTGCAATGACTCCATCAGTGGGTTGAAATCATCAGTCTCACCGCCTCAATTGCTGAATTATTAATTGACGATATAATGAGGAAAATTGAATACATACTGTAAACAAGGACTGAAAGGTTTGCTTTCCCTCTAAGATGTTTTTTGTAGAAACATCTATAAATAATGTTCCCGAATTACAGGATAAATTATTTTACACCAGGGGTTGGAACCGTTTTCAGTGAACAGGACCGAAAACCAAACAGAATCAGAACCAGGAACGAAAGGGATCTATACTGTTCTGGAACAGATCCCGTTATTTATAATGCATGGGAAGGGGTTAATAACGTTCTTTTACTTCAGGCATTTTTTTCCAGTCCCACAAAATAACGCAACAAAGAGCTGATGAAAGGCCCTCACTCTGTCACCTAGAAATGTGTCTGCCTGACAGCTGGAAATCTTTGCCAGTGTATGTGCGTGTGTAGACTATCTGCCCCTCCCCTTTGAAGCATAGGCTACTGTAGTTTACTGACGTTACAAGCGAGATTCAGAAATTAGGGAGAGATTTTTTATCAGAGAATAATGGATTCACTTTTTCAATGCTAATGGATAATACTATAGTCATCACGTTTCACATTGGATTTATTAACTACAAAAAGGTAAGACATGTTTTATTTGAATTCTGGTGCCACTCTGCACACACAAGCTTGTTAGCTAGCTAGATAGCTCTGGTCCAACGTTAAGCCAACTCTTGGGAAGTTGAAAGATATTAAAAGTTTCTTCATAGAAACCGCTCCTCCGTAGGTTTAATCCTGTGGGCCTAATTCAGATAATGTACATCATAACAAGATGCCCAGTGCTTCAAGCCATGCCTCCTCCTTCACTCTCTCTTGCTCTCTCCCCACCTGCAAAATTTCAGTTGCATCTCGTGCCCTACACTTGTCTGTCCAATGCATGTAAACAACTATAGCTTGCCTGCTCCATAGCAAGCTGCTCTATCCACACTGATTGGTGAAGTAATTCATTAAATATTTCTGAGGTTTAAAAAAGAACCAATATAAACCGTTACTTTTTTTGGTTCTAACCAGTTAATAACTTTATTTTGCAGGTTGGAACAGTGGAACGGAACAGTCGAACAAAACCCTTGGAAAATAATTTTGGCTCCAACCCGTTTTGCACACAGATCACTGAAGATGCTTTTTCAATACCAAGGGCTTTGGTATATGCTACATTTATCCTTAGATAAGCACATGCAATAAGATAGATTTTGTGTCATCATTCAGATGCAGTACTACAATTTGAAGTGTATCTCAAGGCTGGCAGAGTATATTTTAGAAATGTTTTAAAATCCCTGCGGTAAACAGTATCTCTCTCAGTATCTCTCTCTGTTGTCGCCTTTGAAAGGCAATTTGAATCCAGGCTTATAGTGATTATGTATTTGTGTGTTAACTTTTTACGTCACTGTCATGTTGATTCAAATGTACTTTAATCAAGTAACATGTAACAAGTGGAATGTGATTCTTTAATCATCAAAGCTACGCTTCCTATTTAGACATGGCCATTACTGTAGCTCTCAAGGAGCGTATAGATGTATTATATTGTTTTGGTCAGCTTTTGTGATATGTTTTACTTGAAAAACACACCTCATTAGCTTGGAAAAGAAACATACTTTTAATATCATAATGCCCCCCTCTCCTCCCCCTCTCCCTGTATATGCCAGGGTTGAGGCCCATGTATACTTCAATAATTAATGAGTGATTGGGGACACTGATCCAATGCACAGGAAGTGGGTCTGAGTTAAGTGGGAGCAAAGCAGGAGAATGGACATGAATACCCAATTAGCTGGGTTATCACTCTGAGAGCTAGCCTCAGTAATGAAGGAGAACTAGCTGGCTGACATGCACCTGTCGTTTTACATGACACCAGCAATATGTTTGCTCCTCACATCTCACTGCAGACAGAATTATGCTACATCCAACAGGCACAGGTTTTCAAAGCATGCTGTGCTGTAGGATTTGCTGAAGTTGATGTAAGTAAATTCAAGTATGAGCACATTTAACAGAGATTGCATCATTCATAGGGATATTTTGTTCAAAGTAACTAAACACATCATGATGGCCGCTACTGTCGATGAGTTTTTCCTGGAGGTGCATGTAAATGACCTAGAAAAATAGGTAAGTGAATGAAGTGGAGCCCATTTAACAAGCAGCAGCTCAGTTCACCCAGATGCAGACTGACACCACGATAACTCTGTGATCATGAGGCACAACAGGGGTCTATAGCTACCTGTCAGTCTCTTTAGCCACATTAACAAACTCATACTGGCTGGCCAATTAGTAGCAGACTCAGACAGAAATAAAATAATCTCCATATATTATAACTAACATGAACCTTCAACTTTTGGAGGTGAATCTAAAGACTCTCTCCCATGCCAGGAGAGTTATCTTGGCAGGAAATAAACTGAATAATGAATCAAATACATTACTCCTCCATCACCTCCCTCTACTGTGTTCTCAATGGCAAATAATTAGTCACTTCACTCATTTTGTACTACAACCAGGTTCCAATGATTGAGAAGATACATGGTCGATAGTTTCAAGTGTAAAGTTTTAATGTCGCATGAACAAGTACAGTGAAATGCCTTTCTTGCAAACTCAAACCAAACAATTAAATAATCAATAACGATGTAATACCAGAAAGAATATGAAGAACACCATAAGTAAGTAAGCATACTATATACAGGGTTAGTTCCAATACCATATTTACAATGTGCAGAGATACTGGAGTGATGGAGGTAGATATGTATAGGGGTTAGGTGACAAGGCATCAGGATGTATGATAAACAGAGAAGCAGCAGCTTGTATGTGAGTGGGCGTGTGTGTGTGTAGATTCAGTATTAATGTATGTGCATATTTACTGTGAGAAAGCAGAGTGCGTGTTTGTGAATGAGTGTGTAGGACCCAGTGAGTGTTTGTGTATGAGTGTGTAGGACCCAGTGAGTGTTTTTGTATAAGTGTGTAGGACCCAGTGAGTGTTTGTGTATGAGTGTGTAGGACCCCGTGAGTGTGCATAGAGCCAAAAAATGAAAGGTCAATAAAGATAAACGGTTAACTCAGCTAGTCCGTGTAGCTATTTTGTTAGCTATTTATCACGTATTGCTTGGGGATAGAAGCTGTTCAAGAGCCTGTTGGTGCCAGACTTGATGCACCGGTACCACTTGCCGTGCGGAAGCAGAGATAATAGTCTATGGCTTGGGTGGTTGGAGTTGCTTGTCCAGACCTTCCCAACACACCACCTGATATAGATGTCCTGTATGGCAGGGAGCTCGGCCCCAGTGATGTACTGGGTTGTCCGCATCACCCTCTGTAGCGCCATACGATCGAGGGCGGTTATATTGCCATAGCAGGCAGTGATGCAGCCAGTCAAAATGCTCTTAATGGTACAGCTGTATACCTTTTTGAGGATTTGACGGCCCTTGCCAAACTTTTTCAACCTCCTGAGGATGAAGAGGCAATGTCACGCCTTCTTCATGACTGTGCGCCTGTGTTTGGACAATTTGAAGTCTTCTGATTTGGACACAGAGGAATTTTAATCTCTCGACCTGCCCCACTGCAGCCGTGGAGATGTGGATTGGGGCGTGCCCCCCCCATTTCCTGTAGTCCATGATCAGCTCCTTGGTCTTACTGACGTTGAGGGAGAGGTTCTTGTTCTAGCACCCCACTACCAGGTCACTGACCTCCTCAATGTAGGCTGACTCACTGTCACCAATGATCATGTTGTGTCATCAACAAACTTCATGAGGGTGTTGGTGTCATGCGGAGTACAGGAGGGGACTAAGCACACAACCCTGTGGGGCCCCTGTGTTGAAGGTCAGTGTGGCGTAGGTGATGTTGCCTACCCTCACCATCTGGAGTTGGCCCATCAGGAAGTCCAAGTTGCAGAGGGAGTTGTTCAGACCCAGAATCCTAAGCTTGGTGATGAGCTTGGTTGGGACAATGATGTTGAATGCTAAGCTGTAGTCAATGAACAGGCATTCACATAGGTATTCTTCTTATCTAGATGGGGGAGGGCAGTGTGGAGAGCAATTGAGATTGCATCATCTATGGATCTGTTGAGGCAGTATGCAAATTGGAGTAGGTCTAGGGTATATGGGATGATGTGCTATAGCCAGCCTCTCAAAGCACTTCATGATTATAGAAGTGAGTGCTACAGTGCGGTAGTCATTGTGGCATGAAGCTTTAGAGTTCTTCGGGACAGGAATGATGGTGGTCATTTTAAAACAAGTGGGGATTACAGACTGGGACAGGTTGAAAATTACTTTGAATATGCCTGCCAGCTGGTCTGTGCATGCCCTGAGAATGCGCCCAGGAATACCGTCGGAAACACGCAGCCTTGCGGGTGTTGACCTGATTAAAGACCTTTCTGACGTCAGCCTCGGAGAGCGTGATCAATAAATCCTCTGGGTTGGTGACAGCCCTCACTCCCGGTGCGATGTTGTTATTGTCAAAGTGTCCACAAAATGTATTGAGTTCATCTGGTAGAGAGGCATCGTTGAGCAGATCATGGCTGGGTCTTCCTTTGTAATCTGGAATTGACTGTAGCCCCTGCCAAATGCGGCAGGCAGCGGTGCCTGTGTAGTGTGATACCCCCTTGTCCCTATATTTTCCTCTTGCTCATTTGATTACGCTGTGGAGGTCATAGAGGGATTTCTTGTACATATTCCTCTTCTCAGCAGTAGCCTCAGGGATGTCTAACGAAAAGTATACTCACGGCAGGCACGAGATATGTAAGAAGATTATCCTCTATCCCCCTGCACCAGTTATGTAAGAAAAGTATTCTCACAGGGGGCACCAGTTACGTAAGAAAGGTATCCTCACATTGGTTACCAGCTATGAAGAGTACCTTATTTTTTATGATTCATTTAGATTGGTGCATCCGGTGTGAGGATAATGTTAACAGCAGCATGTACCGATCTATCCATATCCCCACACCGGGTGCTGGAAATGAAGCACAACCCATGGAATGGCGGGAACAAAGTGTATAAACTGCTTTGAGGAGGTTTTTATTGGTTTTTCCTAAATATGTTTGCGAGATTAAATAGAAGGTTCTACTTTTTTCCTTAACCTCTCTGGTACAAGTGGGACGGTAGTGTCCCACCTCGACAACAGCCAGTGAAATTGCAGGGCGCCAAATTTAAAACAACAGAAATCCCTCAAACATACAAGTATTATACACCATTTTAAAGATAAACTTCTTGCAAATCCAACCACAGTGTCCAATTTCAAAAAGGCTTTACTGCGAAAGCACACCATGCGATTATGTTAGGTCAGTGCATAGTCACAGAAAACAATACAGCCATTTTCCATTACATTTACATTTACATTTAAGTCATTTAGCAGACGCTCTTATCCAGAGCGACTTACAAATTCGTGCGTTCACCTTATGACATCCAGTGGAGCAGCCACTTTACAATAGTGCATCTAAATCTTTTAAGGGGGGGGTGAGAAGGATTACTTTATCCTATCCTAGGTATTCTTTAAAGAGGTGGGGTTTCAGGTGTCTCCGGAAGGTGGTGATTGACTCCGCTGTCCTGGCGTCGTGAGGGAGTTTGTTCCACCATTGGGGGGCCAGAGCAGCGAACAGTTTTGACTGGGCTGAGCGGGAACTGTACTTCCTCAGTGGTAGGGAGGCGAGCAGGCCAGAGGTGGATGAACGCAGTGCCCTTGTTTGGGTGTAGGGCCTGATCAGAGCCTGGAGGTACTGAGGTGCCGTTCCCCTCACAGCTCCGTAGGCAAGCACCATGGTCTTGTAGCGGATGCGAGCTTCAACTGGAAGCCAGTGGAGAGAGCGGAGGAGCGGGGTGACATGAGAGAACTTGGGAAGGTTGAACACCAGACAGGCTGCGGCATTCTGGATGAGTTGTAGGGGTTTAATGGCACAGGCAGGGAGCCCAGCCAACAGCGAGTTGCAGTAATCCAGACGGGAGATGACAAGTGCCTGGATTAGGACCTGCGCCGCTTCCTGTGTGAGGCAGGGTCGTACTCTGCGGATGTTGTAGAGCGTGAACCTACAGGAACGGGCCACCGCCTTGATGTTAGTTGAGAACGACAGGGTGTTGTCCAGGATCACGCCAAGGTTCTTAGCGCTCTGGGAGGAGGACACAATGGAGTTGTCAACCGTGATGGCGAGATCATGGAACGGGCAGTCCTTCCCCGGGAGGAAGAGCAGCTCCTTCTTGCCGAGGTTCAGCTTGAGGTGGTGATCCGTCATCCACACTGATATGTCTGCCAGACATGCAGAGATGCGATTCGCCACCTGGTCATCAGAAGAGGGAAAGGAGAAGATTAATTGTGTGTCTTCTGCATAGCAATGATAGGAGAGACCATGTGAGGTTATGACAGAGCCAAGTGACTTGGTGTATAGCAAGAATAGGAGAGGGCCTAGAACAGAGCACTGGGGGACACCAGTGGTGAGAGCGCGTGGTGAGGAGACAGATTCTCGCCACGCTACCTGGTAGGAGCGACCTGTCAGGTAGGACGCAATCCAAGCGTGGGCCGCGCCGGAGATGCCCAACTCGGAGAGGGTGGAGAGGAGGATCTGATGGTTCACAGTATCGAAGGCAGCCGATAGGTCTAGAAGGATGAGAGCAGAGGAGAGAGAGTTAGCTTTAGCAGTGCGGAGCGCCTCCGTGATACAGAGAAGAGCAGTCTCAGTTGAATGACTAGTCTTGAAACCTGACTGATTTGGATCAAGAAGGTCATTCTGAGAGAGATAGCGGGAGAGCTGGCCAAGGACGGCACGTTCAAGAGTTTTGGAGAGAAAAGAAAGAAGGGATACTGGTCTGTAGTTGTTGACATCGGAGGGATCGAGTGTAGGTTTTTTCAGAAGGGGTGCAACTCTCGCTCTCTTGAAGACGGAAGGGACGTAGCCAGCGGTCAGGGATGAGTTGATGAGCGAGGTGAGGTAAGGGAGAAGGTCTCCGGAAATGGTCTGGAGAAGAGAGGAGGGGATAGGGTCAAGCGGGCAGGTTGTTGGGCGACCGGCCGTCACAAGACGTGAGATTTCATCTGGAGAGAGAGGGGAGAAAGAGGTCAGAGCACAGCGTAGGGCAGTGTGAGCAGAACCAGCGGTGTCGTTTGACTTAGCAAACGAGGATCGGATGTCGTCGACCTTCTTTTGAAAATGGTTGACGAAGTCATCTGCAGAGAGGGAGGAGGGGGAGGAGGATTCAGGAGGGAGGAGAAGGTGGCAAAGAGCTTCCTAGGGTTAGAGGCAGATGCTTGGAATTTAGAGTGGCAGAAAGTGGCTTTAGCAGCAGAGACAGAGGAGGAAAATGTAGAGAGGAGGGAGTGAAAGGATGCCAGGTCCGCAGGGAGGCGAGTTTTCCTCCATTTCCGCTCGGCTGCCCGGAGCCCTGTTCTGTGAGCTCGCAGTGAGTCATCGAGCCACGGAGCGGGAGGGGAGGACCGAGCCGGCCTGGAGGATAGGGGACATAGAGAGTCAAAGGATGCAGAGAGGGAGGAGAGGAGGGTTGAGGAGGCAGAATCAGGAGATAGGTTGGAGAAGGTTTGAGCAGAGGGAAGAGATGATAGGATGGAAGAGGAGAGAGTAGCGGGGGAGAGAGAGCGAAGGTTGGGACGGCGCGATACCATCCGAGTAGGGGCAGTGTGGGAAGTGTTGGATGAGAGCGAGAGGGAAAAGGATACAAGGTGGTGGTCGGAGACTTGGAGGGGAGTTGCAATGAGGTTAGTGGAAGAACAGCATCTAGTAAAGATGAGGTCGAGTGTATTGCCTGCCTTGTGAGTAGGGGGGGGAAGGTGAGAGGGTGAGGTCAAAAGAGGAGAGGAGTGGAAAGAAGGAGGCAGAGAGGAATGAGTCAAAGGTAGACGTGGGGAGGTTAAAGTCGCCCAGAACTGTGAGAGGTGAGCCGTCCTCAGGAAAGGAGCTTATCAAAGCATCAAGCTCATTGATGAACTCACAAAAGTCAGAAATAGCGATTCAATTAATCACTAACCTTTGATGATCTTCATCAGATGCCACTCATAGGACTTCATGTTACACAATACATATTCATATTTATATCCAAAATTCTCAGTTTACATTGGCGCGTTATGTTCAAAAATGCATTGTCTCAAACAAATATCCGGTGAAAGTGAAGAAAGCCACATCAAATAACATTAATACTCATCATAAACATTGATAAAAGATACAAGTGTTAAACATACAAATAAAGTTAAACTTCTCCTTAATGCAACCACTGTGTCAGATTTCAAAAAGTTTTTTTTACGGTGAAAGCACACTTTGCGATTATGTTAGGTTAGCTCCTAGCCACAGAAACCTATACAGCCATTTTCCAATCAAGGAGAGGTGTCACAAAAGTCAGAAATAGCATTAAAATGAATCACTTACCTTTGATGATCTTCATCTGGTGGCACTCCCAGGTCTCCATGTTAGACAATAAATGTTTGATTTGTTCGATAATGTCCCTCTTTATGACCAAAAACCTCCTTTTTGTTTGTGCGTTTTGTCCAGTAATCTGAAGTCCAGATGAAAAGTTTTTAAAAAGTACAATAAAATTTAGTAGAAACATGCCAAACGATGTTTAAAATCAATCCTCTGGTTGTGGCGGGGGTAGCCTAGTGGTTAAAGCGTTGGACTAGTAACCGGAAGGTTGTGAGTTTAAACCCCCGAGCTGACAAGGTACAAATCTGTCGTTCTGACCCTGAACAGGCAGTTAACCCACTGTTCCCAGACCGTCATTGAAAATAAGAATGTGTTCTTAACTGACTTGCCTGGTTAAATAAAGGTAAAATTTCAAAAAATTAAATTATCATAAATAATCAATAACTGGACAAAAGCTTCGTCAATAGGAAAGGAGAAACAAGAAAGGCGCTTTCCCGATCAGGCGCATGGCTGATGTCTGGAAATTTCCACTGTCCACTGATTGAAAGTGCCGTATCTCTCTAATTTTTCAGAGTAAAAGCCTGAAACAATGCCTAACGACCACACTTAGAGGAAGCCATAGAGCTCGTGAACTGGGTCCTAAGTCTTTGTATGGTGGATAGGCAGCCTTTCAAAATAATAGTACCTGCTGGTTGGATTTTCCTCGGGTTTTCGCCTGCCATATCAGTTCTTTTATACTCACATACATTATTTTAACCGTTTTGGAAACTTTAGAGTTTCCCATCCAAATCTACTAATTATATGTATATCCTAGCTTCTGGGCTTGAGTAGCAGGCAGTTTAATTTGGGCACGCTTTTCATCCAAAATTCCGAATGCTGCCCACTACCCAAGTGAAGTTAAATACATATATTTTGAGAAACATTACAAACCCTTTGACCATTCTTCTGTCTTTCATAACTGTTTTGTCCCTTATGGACTATATAACACAGTGTTATTGTGGCATATATCTTTCGAGAATTATTGTCCAAAGTTGAGAGCTGCTCTCAGAGCTGATATGGAAATGTAATATAAATGATCATAATTTTCCATCTCAATAAGGATGAATTAATCAAGAGGTTGACAGCCTCTTTTGTGTGTTTTGCTCGACAACCAGTTCATTTTCACAATAAAAATATGAATACTCTGCTGCTCTTGGCAACCGATCAGATCCGATGTTGCTCTTGAGAATATATTCCAATGATTTGAGCCATCTTGGATTAATATTTAATTTGTGAGCAGATGCTTCAAAGGGGGAAAACAGATTAGACTGCGTACCCCTGGGATGACTTTCAAAGGAATCCCACAATGTATCTGCTCCAACAGGGTGCCCTTCTCCACTGGTCTGGGATCAGAAATGCCAACCCTTAGGATGCTGCTATAGTCTCTGTGGGCCACAGCAGGGTTACTCTGAGTCAGTGTGGTGAAGATCATAGGTAGAACCCCGTTGACATTTTATGCTATGTTTCTCCTCATCTCTTTTGTATAATTTTTTTGGCGGGTTATTTTCTCCAATGTCCCTAGCAAAGTTCATACAGAGTTTGTAGAGTATTTGTGTTCATTGCTTCCAAAAGTCCAGAATCCAGAAAGATCTCAGATCTTATACTTGTAGGAGTGAGGAGTGAGCAGAGTGGGCAGACTGCAGTGGGTCTTGGGCCTTGTTATTCTGTGCTGTAGTCCATATCTCTGTGACTGACAGTAAGGTCTCCATTACCTCAGTGAGTTAGAGACTGAGTTAGTGACTGGGCGAGGGTGAGTGCACTCAGGAGTCTAGTGTCGGAGTGGATGAGACTTCTTCTATGGCCGTGGCTGTGACTTAATCTGGCCTGAAGTTTGTCTCTCTCCTCTAACTCTTCCCGGGAGAGCTCTTCTTAAATCAGACACACCATTGTGAAAATGATCCAAGGGAACCCAGGGAAGGGGAACCGACAGCCACATCTTCACTCTCCTATCCTTTGCATGTCCATAATATATTCCTTGTCCTGCATCCTGACTGCAGAACCATACATTACTGGATATATGAGATGGACAATTTTACATTCCCCGAATGTGTTGTTGCAGGTGATGAGGGCTGCCAAGATGCAGGCTGCGTTTTGAGGGCTTGATCTTAGTTATCAGGGCATTTTAACACATTCTGAATGTCCCATTATTTTACTTACTATGATTTTAAATGAGTTGGGAACGTTTTGATACATTTTTTATAGACACACGGTAACCACTTTTTGAATATTGTCAGATTCACTGATGGAACTCATAAAACATGAAATTGCCGATGAATATGTACACTTATCTGGTGAAACCACGGCAAAGGAAATGCAGGTAACTGCCAAAATAAAGGAAACACCAACATAAAGAGTAAATGGCATTGGACCACCATGAGCTGCCAGAACAGCTTCAATACGCCTTGGCATAGATTTGACAAGTGTCTGGAACTTTATTGGAGGGATGAGACATCATTCTTCCACAATAAATGGAATTATTTGGTTGTCGATGGTGGTGGAAAAAGCTGTCTCAGGCACCGCTCCAGAATCTCACATAAGTGTTTACTTGGGTTGAGATCTGGTGACACACATACATACACACACACTCTTAAAACCCCATTATACTCATTTGAGACCCCCCTTTCAGAGTCACTGAGATCTCTTCTTCTAGCTGTGGTAGCCAAAATAATGGGCAACTGGGCATTTTATACATGACCCTAAGCATGATGAGGATGTGAATTGCTTAATTAACTAACCTGCTTTCAGTATACTTTGTATCCCTCATTTACTCAAGTGTTTCCTTAATTTTGGCTGTTACCTGTATTTTTTGTAAATGATTCAACATTTTTTCCAATTAGATGTGGGCAAATTCACAGGAGATGCAAGAAATAAAACTCTGCAATAATCCTATTGATACGGCATTACATGAATTTGCTAGACATGAGGATGAATGACTCAAGGTTACACAATGTAGCTACAAGGAATACGCTTTGCCACTACAAGTGCAATAATACACAATCTAAATCCGTGCAGGACATCACAAAGTGATTGTTATAAAGGCATTGGGATATTATATGAACTGAAAGTAGAATATTGACAACAATCTTACGCATAAACATCTGTATCATAAGGCATGAATCATTTATGTTGTATTTGAACAATTCCCAGAACTTCATATATACATCTTGACATTAAAACCTATTGGGCTGCAATTACTTTTTGTTGTTGCCTTTAAACAGTACCTTTGATGCCTACAAAAACAGCCTTTGGGGAAAATCCACCTTAGACGTCGTTTCCCTCGTATTGGTTGTCTTATAGACCTGTGGAGAATTCTCATACTTCCTACAAAGTCCGTTACAAGAAATCCATGTCTATATTTAGATTACAAATTGGGTCAGTGTCCTTTGAGCAAGTTGGTTAGATTGGGGTCAGCATGTATAGGTGTGTATTTGTTGTACGTAGCTATGTGTCTTTTACATTAGTTTATATTGCATACCTCTACAGTTTATAGTATGCAGAGGATGGGGTTTCCCCATGGAGAGCCAAGAGTCAGAGGATGGCTTTAGTAAAACTCTCTCTCTCTTCAACCCCCCCCTTCTCTCCCTCCATATCTCTCTCCTCCCCCTCTCTCTCTTCGCCCCCCTTCTCTCCCTCCATATCCCCCTCCTCCCTCTCTCTCTCTTCGCCCCCCTTCTCTCCCTCCATATCTCTCTCCTCCCTCTCTCTCTCTTCGCCCCCCCCTTCTCTCCCTCCATATCCCCCTCCTCCCTCTCTCTCTCTTCGCCCCCTCCCTTCTCTCCCTCCATATATCTCTCCTCCCTCTCTCTCTCTTCGCCCCCCTTCTCTCCCTCCATATCTCTCTCCTCCCTCTCTCTCTCTTCGCCCCCCTTCTCTCCCTCCATATCCCTCTCCTCCCTCTCTCTCTCTTCGCCCCCCTTCTCTCCCTCCATATCTCTCTCCTCCCTCTCTCTCTCTTCGCCCCCCTTCTCTCCCTCCATATCTCTCTCCTCCCTCTCTCTCTCTTCGCCCCCCTTCTCTCCCTCCATATCCCTCTCCTCCCTCTCTCTCTCTTCGCCCCCCCCTCTCTCCCTCCATATCTCTCTCCTCCCTCTCTCTCTCTTCGCCCCCCTTCTCTCCCTCCATATCCCCCTCCTCCCCCTCTCTCTCTTCGCCCCCCCCCTTTCTCTCCCTCCATATCCCCCTCCTCCCTCTCTCTCTCTTCACCCCCTTCTCTCCCTCCATATCTCTCTCCTCCCTCTCTCTCTCTTCGCCCCCACCTTCTCTCCCTCCATATCCCCCTCCTCCCTCTCTCTCTCTTCGCCCCCCTTCTCTCCCTCCATATCTCTCTCCTCCCCCTCTCTCTTCGCCCCTCTTCTCTCCCTCCATATCCCCCTCCTCCCTCTTTCTCTCTTCGCCCCCCTTCTCTCCCTCCATATCTCTCTCCTCCCTCTCTCTCTCTTCGCCCCCCCCCTCTCTCCCTCCATATCTCTCTCCTCCCTCTCTCTCTCTTCGCCCCCCTTCTCTCCCTCCATATCCCTCTCCTCCCTCTCTCTCTCTTCGCCCCCCTTCTCTCCCTCCATATCTCTCTCCTCCCTCTCTCTCTTCGTCCCCCCTTCTCTCCTCCATATCTCTCTCCTCCCCTCTCTCTTCGCCCCCCTTCTCTCCCTCCATATCTCTCTCCTCCCCCCTCTCTCTTCGCCCCCTTCTCTCCCTCCATATCTATCTCCTCCCCCTCTCTCTTCGCCCCCCTTGTCTCCCTCCATATCTCTCTCCTCCCCTCTCTCTCTTCGCCCCCCCTTCTCTCCCTCCATATCTCTCTCCCCCCCCTCTCTCCCTTCTCTCCCTCCATATCCCTCTCCTCCCTCTCTCTCTTCGCCCCCCTTCTCTCCCTCCATATCTCTCTCCTCCCTCTCTCTCTTCGCCCCCCTTCTCTCCCTCCATATCCCCCTCCTCCCCCTCTCTCTCTTCGCCCCCTTCTCTCCCTCCATATCTCTCTCCTCCCTCTCTCTCTCTTCGCCCCCCCCTCTCTCCCTCCATATCTCTCTCCTCCCCTCTCTCTCTTCACCCCCCCTTCTCTCCCTCCATATCCCCCTCCTCCCTCTCTCTCTCTGTCCCTGGAGGATGTGGATCACTGGGATTTACATGAGCTGGAGGCCTTAGTAAGCGTTGTGATGCGTTCAGGCCGGGAAGGTACTCTGTGCTTTGTGCTAACTAGGGTTTCTTCATAAACCTGTTGCTATGCCACAAACTACTACATTCTTTAATAATTACCCTCCAGTGTTTACTACTTTTGGTTCATGAAATTGCACATATCATGAGTATTACAGAGTATTGCAGTATTGGTGGTATTTTAGCATAGTCTTTTTATAATACCTGTGCATTCTGTTTCAGTACATACATACAAGCTGTATGCTTCAATAGGCAATTTAAATGCCTAAAAAAACTATTTTGTAAATTATTTTAGTACTGCTTGATCATACTTGATGTCATACCAGTGACTGTGGGCTCCACTGCTTATCTAGAACTTTCTTGTTCCCCTGACTGAAGGGAAAGTGTTGACTAAGATGGGTCCCTACTGTGAGAGTAGAAAAATCTCCTCTTTAATGAGCTTCACTGGTAGAAAAGCAATGCACACCAAAAACGTAGCTTCTCAAAGTTTCGAAAGTTAGGATTTCTTAAATGGCATATCCTCCTTTGTGAACAGGATTATTTGACAGATTCCAGCACTCCATTAAAAGTCAAAATCCTGCAGTTTAACTGACGGTTATAACACGTAGTTATCATTTTATTGGGGCTGTCTGCTTCCTGTCCTCTAGTCCTAATCTTTGTATTTTAAATGAAAATGTTAAGAAAACAATCAAAGCGACTCTAGCAGTAAATGAAGGCGGCAATTATGCTGCTGTCCACTGTTGATATTTTTAATGGCATGGCAGTCTGTGGTGTCAGAATTTCATCTCGTTGATTAAGCTGTGGATATATGCTGCACGAGCTGAACGAACAGTGGGCACCAGCCTATCAGACTGTTTGAAGGAATCCATTAAAACAGGACAGACATTCCTCCTGGGAGTGTACTGTTTCAACAGCCTTCCACCATCACTCTCTCGCTCTGACATAAAGAAATGAAAGAGACAACAGACAAACAAAATGGATACACATCTTTCAAATGGCCTCTGTCGTTGGAAAGGTCTGATTTATTTAGAAACATTATTATTGATCAGTCAAATTTGACCATTGTATAAGAAGTGGGGTGTCACTTTTCATGCTGAATATGGTTTGCGGGGACCCTGGCTATGTGTGACTGTATCTGGAATACGAACGAGAGGGGAGAGTGGAAAAACAGCAAGCAACAGTCAGTTTACTGCCACATTTCTTTCCTGTTAATTATTGATAGAGTGAATTAAATGTTAACCTTTTCCTGAACAGTGAATTAATCCACTCACTTTGACAGTTGATGTTTGAAAACACTGAAGTCTTTATGGAGGTGCTATTTCAGATTTCTCTGAAAATAATGAGGCAGAGATTGCTTCCATCTAATGATTTGAAGGACATTTATATGACTTATGAGGATGATTGAGCCTACAAATCCTCATGTTTTCTGCTTTACCTGGCGAGCAACAAGAGAATAGAAGAATAATTAACTGCTCAAGACAGGAAGCTTGAATAGTAAAACACCTGGCCTCTCATTATTACATAATGTCTCTCTTCAATTCTGTTTCAGAGGATTATATCTATTTTCTAAACATAAACTATGTCTAGACTTGTTGACTAATCAGTCTACTGGTACATTTTCAAAAATCGCCTATCTACAATTTAATCATGCCACACTTCCAGTATGAAGGGGCTTTTGTATTTGAGAAGGGATTTTTATGTCTAGATGGCCATCGTTAGCTAACAAATCCACAACCTATTCAGCTGAA
Source organism: Oncorhynchus gorbuscha (assembly GCF_021184085.1). NCBI lineage: Eukaryota > Metazoa > Chordata > Actinopteri > Salmoniformes > Salmonidae > Oncorhynchus > Oncorhynchus gorbuscha. Next base: position 23,127,817 of record NC_060184.1, on the reverse strand, counting down.
TACACAAATCTCTGCTCTGAGCTGCCATTTTTGTATTACAGAGGACTCTGTGTGAAACGACTCACACCAATGGAAATAATGGCGTTTGTTATGCTTCCTGTGGATACTGAAATAGCTGTTGTGTTTGTGATTATTGGTCTATTTTTCAGAACGGTGATGAGACAAGTTCAAGCGGGACTGTCAGCCGAAGACAAAAGCTGTCGGAATTATGCCAGTGCAAATGCCCGACGCGCGTACGCGCACACACACGCACACACGCACACACGCACACACGCACACACGCACACACGCACACACGCACACACACACACCTTCCCTCTCAGAGTACCAGACACATCAGAGGAGACAGAGTGGTGGTGCTAGGGGCCCGAGGCCCTTCAATGACTGTTTTAGCCTGGGCTGGCTGGGACCCTGTCTTTCGCCTGTAACTGGACTCTGGTCTCAGGCACATTTATTGGTCCATTACTGTCACCCAGATAAATGGGAGTAATGGAGATATTCTACTCCGCCACAATAACCAGGGAACAGGGACCACTGTGTCCCCATAACTGTCACTAGGAATATATATGGTGTCCAGAAAGCCCCAGACAATCAAGAAGTTGTTCTATTTCGCCCAGCTATATACACATTTATTGGGAGAGGGGAAAACTTTCCAAATAGAGGTTTGAGTGTGACAACAGCTATGTCAGAAACAAAGGTAGTTGACTCTTGCTCTAACCCCATTAAATTATACCCTTTCAAATGACACCCATTGTTCAGAAATAAAAACACATCCTTTGGCAGATATGACTGTTCTACTGCTGCGCAGAAGGACCATAGGCACAGTAAGCTAAATCAAAGCCTCAAGGTGATATACATGCGGCCGTCAGAAGCAGCTCAGCCTTCACAAACTGCCCATCTAATCCAATGGACAGGCATGAGTGCACAAGATCGCCTTTCCATCTACAAAGACAAGTACCACTGTCAGATTAGGTGTTGAGGTGATCTATCTCCTCCAGAACCTCCAGAGGAGAGAGATAAACAGAGAGGAGAAAGGGAGGATATCATAATCTGAGCTGTTCATGATGACTCCAAGTGATGGAGTCAAGGCAGATCAATTGTGGGTGTGGTGAAAAAAACATCACTTCCTGATCTTTACTGTGCCCATAAACCACAAACACAAAGCCACTGTCCTCTCTCAGGACGACCATATTGTCATCATGAGCATGGTACCGTGTTTAATTGCTCCGAGACCATGGAGACCATCTGTGCCTGTCTGCTTTTTCTACATTTGGACACAAGGCTTTCTGAAGTGACAATTAAAGTTTAAGAACAGGATGCGTTGATGAAAAGCTGAAGGTAAATGGATGAGATAAATAGACACAGTATCCTTGGCTGTTAATGGGCTCCCGAGTGGCGCAGTGGTCTAAGTGCTAGAGGCGTCACCTACAGACCATGGTTTGATTCCAGGCTGTATCACAGCTGGCTGTGATTGAGAGTCCCATAGGAGGGTGCACAATTGGCCCAGCGTCGTTAGGGTTTGGCCGGGGTAGGCCATCATTGTAAATAAGAACTTGTTCTTAAATATAAATATAAATAAATAATATAGTTAATTTCTGTTAACAATACAGCTACTGTTAACCATAAACAGATGTCTACAGTAGCATGACTCAGGGAAATTCACTAGCTCTACAGGGTTTCATCAAACTTTCAATCTACGTGTGCTTGGATTTCATCTCGGCTCTTGTATATTTCTAAAGAGAAACACAGTGGTTCTGTGAATGTGCTGAAAGGATGCTCGGTTTGAAGTCTGAATCTCTGACTGTATGTGTCATTCCGCATGGGAAAGGCTGAATCTCTGACTGTATGTGTCATTCCGCATGGGAAAGGCTGAAACTATTACTGGCTTGCCGTCCTCGCTCTCTCTGTAATTACTGATATTGTGCAGATGCAAATTTTGGGTGATGAATATGGAATTTAAGTCAGATGAATTGCACAGTTCTCAACAGGATGCTTGTTGAGGCCTTCTGTCTTTTTCTGTGATGATAATGTGTTGCAATCAATCCATAGTTTGGTGACGAACCCTCTTGAAAGGCCACTTTTGTTATATTCTTCTCCAGTATCTATTTACTGTGATCTGTCTGGAAGGTAGGAATCATATTCAAATTGTAGTGGCTGAGGTTATGCAAATTCTTATCTACAAAAAGCTCAGGTGGTAGGATCTATAAAATCATTACGTTTGTGTGATTGCACTCAATAATGAACATGAATTCCGCTTCACTTATCCAAGTTTATATGGGGGTAATGAAGGCATACTGTGTGTGTGTGTGTGTGTGTGTGTGTGTGTGTGTGTGTGTGTGTGTGTGTGTGTGTGTGTGTGTGTGTGTGTGTGTGTGTGTGTGTGTGTGTGTGTGTGTGTGTGTGTGTGTGTGTGTGTGTGTGTGTGTTGTGTGTGTGCGTGCGTGCGTGCGTGCGTGTGTGTGTGTGTGTGTGTGTGTGTGTGTGTGTGTGTGTGTGTGTGTGTGTGTGTGTGTGTGTGTGTGTGTGTGTGTGTGTGTGTGTGTGTGTGTGTGTGTGTGCGTGCGTGCGTGCGTGCGTGCGTGCGTGCGTGCGTGCGTGCGTGTGTGTGTGTGTGTGTGTGTGTGTGTGTGTGTGTGTGTGTGTGTGTGTGTGTGTGCTTGTATGTGCACTCTGTCTGTAGATATGTGAGCTCAGTGGTTGTGGAGGGTCCAGGTCCACATTGTGAGGTTGTTGGTGAATGGAAAAATGCGGAGTCAGGCGCAGGACACAGATATGAGTAATAATCCCAATTTACTCCAAATGTAAGTAATGTTTCAACAAAGAAAAAACACAATATTCCAGAGCACAAAAGAATGAACCCACATGACAAACAATAACACACAAAACAGAGAGGGAAGCCAGAGGGTTAAATAAGGAACATCACTTAATAGAATGGAAACCAGGTGTGTAAGACAAAACCAAACGAAAATGAAACATGGATTGGTGGTGACTAGAAAGCCAGTGACATCGACCACCGAACGCCGCCCATACAAGGAGAGGGACCAACTTGGGCAGAAGTCGTGACACACATCATTAATTAGAGCTGGTATAATCTGTGCCCCACTCTGAACTTTGCAGGGATTCCAGGGCGAGTGCAGCTGCCACCAAATTAATGTCAAAGTCTTTGGATGTAAATGAGGGTCTTCTATTTTTGTAGTGCTCTCACAGATGGCAGTGGCTCTAATGCTCATTTCACAGTTATTCAAGAAGTAAAGCAACACTGATTGGGTAACCAATAGCACAACTATGTAAATACTTTGTAACTACATAAGTAGAAACACACTGTACACAAGGCATAGATTTAGCATCATACGAATATGGTTATGGTTATTGATTTCATACAGTATAAAAACAAGGACATACTTTTTCTATGACAACAGATGGGTTACAAGTCTACCTACTGCTAATGAATCCGTCGAGGAAATGTAGCTTTATGCTAGCTAGCTCCTCTGTGTGTTGTGTGAGGGCAACACCTCCCCTCTTCTGTCTCGTTAATGCTGGTCGTGCCGATGAGATCAATAGCGGCAGGACGAGTGTGAACTTTCCAGGGCCTAGTTAATTATGAGGAAATGGACAGGCTGCAATTACCATGCATGTCAGCATCTCCACTAAATAATGAATCCCTCCATCTCCTCGCCTCTATCTCCTCCTTCACTTCAATCCCACGTGTCATCCTGACTGACTGACCAGGAGGCCTCTGCACACAACATTATTGGATGATTTAGGTAAAGTATGTTATAATATACAGCTCTGGGAAAAATGAAGAGACCACTGCAGAATTATCAGTTTCTCTGGTTTTTACTATGTCTTAGGTATGTGTTTGGGTAAAATGAAAATGTTTGTTTTATTCTAGAAACTACTGACAACATTTCTCCCAAATTCCAAATAAAAAATATTGTAATTTAGAGCATTTATTTGCAGAAAAAAAGAACTGGTCAAAATAACAAAAAAATATGCTGTGCTGTCAGACCTTCAATAATGCAAAGAAAATAAGTTAATATTCATTTTTAACAACACAATGCGACTGTTTTAACTTAGGAAGAATTCAGAAATCAATATTTGGTGGAATAACCCTGATTTTCAATCACAGCTTTCATGCGTCTTGGCATGCCCTCCACCAGTCTTTCACATTGATGTTGGGAGACTTTATGCTACTCTTGGCGCAAAAATTCAAGCAGCTCGGCTTTGTTTGATGGCTTGTGACCATCTATCTTCCTCTTGATCACATTCCAGAGGTTTTCAACGGGGTTCAGGTCTGGAGATTGAGCTGGCCATGACAGGGTCTTGATCTGGTGTTCCTCCATCCACACATTGATTGACCTGGCTGTGTGGCATTGAGCATTGCCCTGTTGGAAAAAGCAATCCTCAGAGTTGGGGAACATTGTCAGAGCAGAAGGAAGCAAGTTTTCTTCCAGGACAACCTTGTACGTGGCTTGATTCATGCATCCAGATCATCACCGATCCTCCACCACAGTGGGTGCGAGACCTGGAGAGGCCTACAAGCCACAGTGTCTCACAACCACTGTGCAATTTGGTGGAGGATCAAGAGGGAGATGGATGGTCACAAGCCATGAAACAAAGCCGAGCTCCTTGAATTTTTGCGGCATTTGTCATTTTCTACAAATAAATGCTCTAAATGACAATATTTTTATTTGGAATTTGGGAGAAATGTGGTCAGTAGTTGATAGAATATAACAAACATGTTAATATTACCCAAACACATATCTACAAATAGTCAATCCAGAGAAACGGATCATTTTGCAGTGGTCTCTTCATTTTTTTCCAGAGCTGTATATTAGTTCAAATGCATTGTCTGCAGGATGGTGCCAGGGGTAGTTGCAGGACTTCCTTTTACAGGTATAGAGTTATCTCTTTTGTAATCAGCAGATGAGATGCTGTTGGCCGTCCGTTTGTGGTGTAAGGTCTAGCTAATAAAGCTCATGTTAATTGCATCGCTGTCTGGCTCACACCAGCCCGGCCGATGTGATGACTCCCATCTCGCTCACTAACCTGTCATCTCCTCTGCCACAAGGAGAACTTCTGCACATCCCCAGGCCAAACTAATTTACTGCTGTAGTTTCATCACACCCACACACTCAAAGTAACTGCCAAACCTCGCCGCTGCTCATATCCAAAGGTGAATTATCAAGCCAGTGTACAAGATGCCATGGGAAAACGCCATGGATTAGCCTTCATAGCTGTTAATATGATTACATAATTATCTGCTTTTCTTTAGCTTTAGAGATCGCCTGGCGAAGAGCTTTCAATTCAGATTTTTAGTGAGTCTGCAAAGCCTTGTCATTATCAATCTAATCTCTTTGCATGACTTCCAGAGTGGACCACTTTTGACTGGGAGCTTGCAGAGTGCCCTCCCGTGACATATTATCATTCATATTTGACTGGAACTGTCCACTGGTATATTTTCTCCAATGCCCTGAGGGGCCTGTATTGATAAATGGAGGGCACTAAATTCAGCTTGTTTAATCTGCTCAGTCAAGGCTATACAATAGAGTTGTATGCCATTTAATTTGTCTCATTTCTTTCACCCGATGTTGTCACATCCCCATCAAACCTTGTGTTTATTTCTACTGCCTTATTTCACTGGAATAAATGATGAGTCATGTGGACCAGTAAGCAAACATTTATCTGTGATCACAATGCTATTGTATGGACACACCTGTTGGAGGATAACACAATGTTCAGTGTACACAAAGATTTGGTTTTTATTAAACAATGAGTGACATCTGGCCCTGACCTTTAAAGGACGCACACGTGGAGCCATTGTTAGCCATCTCCCCTGACGTATAGCAGCAGCCGTTGACTGGTTCTAGAGTGCTCTGTTCCAAACAGCCTCTCTGGAGTTGTGACATTCAACAGCACAGAGCAGACAGCACTGTTGTGAACACTGACACTAGCATGACATTTCCTCTCATCAGCACAAGCTGTCAGAGACAGGGCTTTCAGCTGTACACTCATTTGAACTCCAAACACTGGAGCAACAGGTCCATAATACGGAGAGTTATGACTAGGCTTTCTGCAGAGTTAGTTAACCTTTATTTTAACAGGGAGTCATGCTTAGATCTTTTTTTTTACAGATAAGCCCTGTAATGACCAAAATATACACATCAATACAATATGAAAAGCAAAACAAAGATACTGTGCAAAACACAGTCATAGAAAACAAACACATTCTTCATTTAAAAGGTCCTCAATCTGCTATCTGAAATGTCCTAGAGGCACCAATTCATCAAATTTGAGAGTTTTGGAGATTATTCCACAAGTACTATAGGTGCAAAAAGAATAAAAGCTGATTTACTTAACTCTGTACACTGAAGGAATTTCCAAAGTTATCCATCCCTGAGACCCTTGTACATCCCTTGTACATCTAAAAGTTATTTTGATGCTAGGTACAGCAGAGGTTTTTGTAAAATAGCTTTATAAACAAAAAGAGAGCAATGCATCGATCTACGAGACTTCAAAGGGCCAACCTTCTTTCTGAGTGTAGTGACGTGTATTGATCTGCTTCCTACTATTAAGCTAGAGGCATGGCATATATTTTTTTATGTAAAAAAAGATAAAAAATGGCCCCAATTTTTGATCTTGTCTCATCGCTGCAACTCTCCAACAGGCTCAAGAGAGGCGAAGGTGGAGTCATGCGTACTCCAAAACATGACCCACCTAACCACGCACCTTAACACCCGCCAGCTTAACTCGGAAGTCAGCCGCAACAATGTGCCAGAGGAAACACTGTTCAACTGGTGACCGACATCGGTCCGCCCACCACAAGGAGTCATTAGAGCGCAATGAGCCAAGTAAAGCCCCACCAGCCAAACCCTCCCCTAATCGGGACGATGTTGGACCAATTGTGCGCTGTCCTATGGGATACCCGGCCAGGGCTGGTTGTGGCACCGCTCGGGAATGAACCCGGGTCTGTAGTAACGCGTCCAGCACTGCGATGCAGTGCCTTCGCCATTCAGGAGGCCCTACATGATCTATTTCTATAGAAGAGCCCAGAAACAGCAGGGGTTCAAACTTTAGAACCCAGTTCCTACATTTTAATATAAACATTTATTTTATCAAAGACAACTATGCTACATTTTATCTCCAGGACTGTCAGGATGACAAATCAGAACAAGATTACTGAATGTAAGTACATGATTTACCTTCAGAGGTGAATGTATCAAACCAGTAGCCGTGAGAAAAGTTTTTTGTTGTTGTGCACTGTCCTCAAACAATAGCATGGTATTTTTTCACCGTAATAGCTACTGTAATTTGGACAGTGCCATTACTTACAACAAGAATTGAAGCTTTCTGTCCATATAAGACATGTCTGTGTCCGGGGAATTGTTCTTGTTACTTACAACGGCATGCTAATCACATTAGCACACATTAGCTCAATCGTCCCGGTGGAGGGACACCGATCCCGTAGAAGTTTACCAGGCTTCAATACTGACCATTAAAATGAAGGATGAGGTGTTGAGAGCTCATGTCAAAATGAGAGCATCTAATCCTTATAGTCCAGTCCATGCACGCAATATGCGGAACAGCCTGCTGTAAGGCCCTTCTAATGATGTGTCTCAAGTGACCTTTCTCTTTGAGACGTCAGGAAGCATGTCTGAGACGTCTGCTATCATGTTGCTGTGATGTATGGTGGGGAGCTGCTCTGACTTATTACCCTTCACTCATGTAACACAGTGCCAGATAGTCAAGTGCTGCCCCTTCATTTAACGGATGCCCCTGGCACAATACAACCTCTCTAGCTTCTCTAACTCTGCCACCCTCTTTGTGTGGTTGATTTGGAGCTTGATTTCCTGTTTCATTGTTTTGTATGGATCAGTGCTCCTTGAGTGTGTACTGGAGACCTTGTGTTTGCGAGTGTGTGTGTGCGTGCAGTAGAGTGAGAATGTGTGTGCGCTCTTATTAGTGTGAGTTCCTCTCTGTATTGCAGTCAGGTCTGTGTTTCTTTGCCATTCCTCATCCATTCTCGCAGGGCTCTTGTTCAGTATTCTAACAGGACACACAGACAGACAACACGCCAGTGCACATTGTGTGTTCTTTGAAAAGATGTGCTTCAACTGCAGGAGTTGTATTCCAGGGGATATAACCATAGGTACTGAGAATGTTTTTGAATGCGCTACAGATGGCTATATCGGTCCGCTAATACTCGATTAGTCAAGGCCCAGTCCACTACTTTTGTGGGAAATACAGTATATACTGTATACACTGTATATACAAAAGTATGTGGACACCCCATCAAATGAGTGGATTTGGCTATTTTAGCCCCACACATTGCTGACAGGTGTATAAAATCGAGCACACAGCCATGTCATTTCCATAGACAAACATTGGAAGTAGAATGGCCTTACTGAAGAGCTCAGGCCCTTTCCCGTGTCAGCATGACAATGCCCCCGTGCACAAAGCGAGGCCCGTACAGTAATGGTTTGTCAAGATCGGTGTGGAAGAACATGACTGGCCTGCACATAGCCCTGACCTCAACCCCATCGAACACGTTTGGGATGAATTGGAACGAATGCGAGCCAAGCCTAATCGCCCAACATCAGTTCCCAAACTGACTAAGGCTCTTGTGGCTGAATGGAAGCAAGTCCCCCAGTGTATATATACAGTATATTTTTTACAAATATGATGATTCTTTTTTTTTTACCCTCAGCACCCCTACTTCCTGCGGCTATGCTTCCAGATACAACAGAGTGCAACACAAGGTGGTGTGGAATATGGGATTGTGCGTTAAGAGTTAAAAAATGTGACAGCATGTTTTGTGTGTGGAAGGTGAGTAATAAGAGCAAGGTAGCATGGGCGATTAAAGTGTTATCGATCCACTCACCTCTCCGCCCAAAGGCAAGGAGTCTCCAAGCAATCTACAGGTCAATTTACAGTTCTCCTCCACAAGGTCTCCCAAAGGTTCAGAGTGCACCGGCTTGGATGACACGCCATGCTGCACACAGAACGAAAACCCCCTTGCAAAGCTTATTTCTCTGCCAGCCAGGGGCCACAGTTGCGCTTCTGGTCCTATCTATTTCAGTCCTCCTCCACTGACCTGGGACTTGTGAGTGGAATAAGTCCAGCGCTGTGGGAGCGTGCATCGGTTACAACTCTGACAGACACTTAGAGGGGGTGTGTTCGGTTGGGTTATCATTTAACGTTCAGTCATCAGCTTCTATTCTTAAACCATTCTCCTCTCCCATGAGCTCTCTGTGCAAATCTCTGTACAAATGTCTACAGCTGCCTTTCAAATAGCAACAAACAAAAATGTGGATTAAAAGTAATGAAATCGAAGTGACTGTGGACTAATACAATCATGAAAGGTTAGATCATGGAGGCATTAGATTAGACGTGGAGAAATGCATAGAGCATCCAGAGCCAACCATTCAGCCACTAAGTTGGGGACAGCAATGTCATTACAATCTTAAAAGGCCAAGCAAAATGTTGCCTTGTGAGTATCTGCCCATGAAAAATAATGTAAAGAGCGCTATCTAGAAACGTAAAATCTTTCTTCAATACTTTTTTCACGTCTTCCTCCCTTCCACCAAATTGATCTCCCTATTATATTGTCCTTTACATCCTATTCCTTCTTCCACCTCTATCCAACGAAGGGAATGGATTGTATTATTCTCTCCATCATTCTATTCTCTCACAGAAGAGAACTGCCAAGCTAGGGGTTAAAGCAAGCAGGATTTAGGCAGAGTGACTGTGGGAGTCTACCTCTTGCATTTTAATCAACATCAGTCAATTTCAAATTAAAGGAGAAGCAGCAATGGAATGGAGAGACATGCTATGAAGTTTCTACTGCTGCTTGATGCACTTTTGGATCACCAAACAATTAGGCATTTCCATAGTCATTTCTATAGTCACTTTTATAGTCAGCAAAGAGGTGGTTGTAAAATGCTAAGTTCAGATCGCTTCTTCATCTGAGATGTATCCAATGACTATACTGTGAGCTGGCTGGCCATTAATATTTATTGATGTATTGGTGTGAGGTATTGAGCTGTTATTCCAAAACCACACTGCTCCACACGCATGCAAGGTGAATATTATACAGCACCGAAGGGACATTAGTGACCACTGACATGCTAGGGAGGAAATTCAGCCACAAGAGAATTAGTTCAGCCACAAGACATCAATTCAGCCACAAGAGAATTAGTTCAGCCACAAGACATCAATTCAGCCACAAGAGAATTAGTGAGGTTGGGCACTGATGTTGGGCTTTTAGCCCTGGCTCACAGTTGGCATTCCAATTCATCCCAAAGGTGTTCGAAGGGGTTGAGGTCAGGGCTCTGTTCAGGCTAGTCAAGTTCCTTCACACCGATCTCGACAAACAATTTCTGTATGGACCTTGCATTTTGCACAGGGGCATTGTCATGCTGACATAGTAAAGCCTTCCCCAAACTATACAGTTAGCACTATGCATTGGGGCAGGTATCATTTTCCAGAGTCCAATGGCGGCAAGCTTTACACCACTCCAGCTGACGTTTGGCATTGTGCATGATGATCTTAAGCTTGTGCGTGGCTGCTCGGTCATGGAAACCCATTTCATAAAGCTCCCGATGAACAGCTCTTGTGCTGAAGTTGCATGGAACTCGGTAGTGAGTGTTGCAACTGAGGACAAGTGATTTTTACGTGCTATGCGCTTCAGCACTCGTCAGTCCCGTTCTGTGAGCTTGTGTGGCCTACCACTTCGCGGCTGAGCCGTTGTTGCTCCGAGACGTTTCCACTTTACAATAACAGCACTTACAGTTGACCAGGGCAGCTCTAGCAAGGCAGATATTTGACGAACTGACTTGTTGGAAAGCTGGGATCGGTACCACGTTGAAAGTCACTACGCTCTTCAGTAAGGCCATTCTACTGCCAATGTTTGTCTATGGAGATTGCATGGATGTGTGGATGATCTTACACACCTGTCAGCAACGGGAGTGGCTGAAATAGCCAAAATCCACTAATTATAAGGGGTGTCCACATACTTTTGTATATAGTGTGTATATTATTTGTGTATTTATAATAGAAAGCCTACGCTGTCTACAGTATAGGGAATCTGCTCGCTTGGCAAGGATCATGTAGCGTTGCACAGTAGCTTTATTACCACATAATCAGTGTAATTATAAGTGATTAGCCAATTGAAATTCCTTCCTGTCATTTAAAGTCTATCATTCATATGAAATATTAGATTGATCATTACTGTAAAGGTTGCTGTTGTCATTTCTAAAATGCAATCTAACAGCAATCTCCAGAAGACGCAGCAGTGTTGGCTGATAATGCAATTTTTTACTTAATTGAAATAAACAGCTCGTTAGACAAAAATGTAATGGTTTAGTACAATGACTGCATGAAAAGGGAATGTCAGACAATCAAAACTTAGAAGGTTCAATTTTATTTAACACATGGAGATCAAAGATAAAGAAATACAAGTCTAATGACTTTTAACACCTTGCTCGAAGTGCTTACCAGGTAAACATTTTGTGGCACTGATTTCTATCACTTCTATCCACCTCTGCCCTATGTAGATGGTAAACAGTATATAATATTTAACAGCTGTTGTGTTGGAGAAACCAAAGGCTTTAATGATCTCATTAATTATTCAGAGCTTTTCATATCAGATGGTTCAGCTGAAGGAGAGAGAGGGGATGTTTATTAATGAAGGTTTTTCACAACAACAAAGCCGCCTCTCCATGGTCATCATCAACCCTCTCTATGAGGAGAGTGGTCCTGCAAGATAGAGCTACTTGGTAAGCTACACTGGTGGCACATACACAGACCCTATACTGCTCATAACGATTTGGAGCTTAGCATTGATCTCAAGAAGAGGATGTGTAATGTATTGCTGAGTAGAATTGTAATTAAAAGGGCATTACCAAACTATCATCATATTGTTTAGTGCAGGTATTAGTAGTGGTCGTATCGGATAGGAGAGGTCAGTAGGTTTACAAGTAAATATTATATGCCCTTAGAGTTGTATAACTATAATGCATCCTCATAACTCTACAGAAGATCCATGAAGATGTAAAAGACAGTACATCAAGTAGAAGCTCATTATTATATACACTGAACAAAAATATAAACGCAACATGTAAAGTGTTGGACCCATGTTTTATGAGCTGAAATAAAAGATCACAGAATTGTTACATACTGTACACACAAAAAGCTTATTTCTCAAATTGTGTTTACATCTCCACCTGTGCATCCACCTGACGTGTGGCATATCAAGAAGCTGATTAAACAGCATGATCATTACACACGTGCACCTTGTGTTGGGGACAATAAAAAGACACTGATAAAATGTGCAGTTTTGTCACACAACACAATGCCAAATTTGTCTCATGCTTTGAGGGGTTGTGGAATTGGCATGCTAATTGCAGGAATGTCCATCAGAGCTGGTGCCAGAAATTCTAATGTTAATTTCTCTACCATAAGCCAACTCCAATGTTGTTTTAAAGATTTGGCAGTACGTCCAACCGGCCTCCCAACTGCAGACTACGTGTATGGTTTCCTGTTGGCGAGCGGTGTACTGATGTCAACGTTGTAAACAGAGTGCCCCATGGTGGCGGTTGGGTTATGGTATGGGTAGGCATAAGCTACGGACAAAGAACACAATTACATCTTATCGATGGCAATTTGAATGCACAGGGATACGGTGACGAGATCCTGAGGCCAATTGTCGTGCCATTCAACTGTCGCCGTCACCTAATGTTTCAGCATGATAATGCACAGCCCCATGTCGCAAGGATCTGTACACAATTCCTGGAATCTTAAAAATGTCCCAGTTCTTCCAAGGCCTGTGTAACGGTTTTCTTTAGGTGAAGTAGAGGCGGACCAAAATGCAGCGTGGTTGTTATTCATTGTACTTTAATAAAGAAACTGTACACAAATAAACTAACAAAACAACAAACGTGCGGAAACCTAAAACAGTCCTATCTGGTGCAAAACACAGAGACAGGAACAATCACCCACAAAACCCAACCCAAAACAGGCTACCTAAATATGGTTCCCAATCAGAGACAATGACTAGCACCTGCCTCTGATTGAGAACCATATCAGGCCAAACATAGAAATAGACAAACCAGACACACAACATAGAATGCCCACCCAGCTCACGTCCTGACCAACACTAAAACAAGGAAAACACACACGAACGATGGTCAGAACGTGACAGCCTGCATACTTACCAGACATGTCACCTATTGAGCATGTTTGGGATGCTCTGGATCGACGTGTATGACAGCGTGTTCCAGTTCCCACCAATATACAGCAACTTCGCACAGCCATTGAAGAGGAGTGGGACAACATTCCACAGGCCACAGTCAAAAACCTGATCAACTCTATGCGAAGAATATGTGTCACGCTGCATGAGGCAAATGATTGTCACACCAGATACTGACTGGTTTTCTGATCCACACCCCTAACTTTTTTTAAAGGTATCTGTGACCAACAGTCATTCTCAGTCGTGAAATCTATAGATTAGGGCCTAATTTATTTATTTCAATTGCCGGATTACCTTACATGAAATGTAAATCTTTGAAATGATTGTATGTTGTGTTAATATTTTTGTTCAGTATATTTCATAACATTATTCATATCTGCTATTTAATATTTCATACATCTCTACCACTGTACATCTTTAAATATGTAGAACAATACTGACAGATCTTAGAGGTATAAACAACATTTACAGAGAGTATACACAGTATCAAACCTTTCCTCAATCCAAACAACAGGTAGTATGAGACTCCCCAGGTACACACACTGGTTAATCCTGTCACGAGAAGCCTTTACCTTGTTATTACCAGTCCCAGGCCCAGTGCAGCCTGGGGAGTGATGGCTGTGGTGTGTCAGCACTGCTAGCTGATTCTCTAAGAGATATTTTTCATGTCTGTCAGTACCATTGTTCTGTAACTGTGCTCCAGACCCTCCATGTACTCCAGGTAATGACTCACTCTGTAGCTCCTCCTGATGGGAAATGAGAGGAGAGAACACAACAACTCTGGTTAGTCTTCCAGTCCAGCCCTCTATGGGCATGTTGTGTGTGTGTGTGTGTGTGTTTGGTGAGGGGGTTGACATAGCAATATACAACCAACAACAATGTGGACTTTAACAACCTGTAATAGTACAGCCAGTGTGTGGGATGGCCTAATGTGCAATGACATTTTAACAACTTCAATTGGATCGAGGCCAAATTGCAAGGACAAAATACAATTTAATTTGGGCAATTTGTACAGTCAGCAATTTCATTTAAGGCGATATAATTACTCTCGGAGTGATACATATTTTATGGTGATTCTCAAGTACACAGACAATACAAAATGAAAAACAGAGGAAATAAACTTTTATGGGTTCATTGGAAAGTCGATGTGTGCAGTGCAAGCGTATTCTGTTTGCTACCTACAGTACACAGCACCCAAACGGGCGATATCTATGCAATGACACAGAACAACCCTGAGCAAACAAATGCAATGCAAATGCCCTTATATTCACACTTTAAATTATGTAGTGGCAGGGGTTAAAGCCCCCAAAAATGACATGATTGAAACTTAAGTCGATCTCAGATCAATTACCTGGGGCCAAGTAAACCTCCTTTTTATGTAAGAAAGTCATGATCATCATGCTTTTAGGGAAAGAGGATAGTTTTGTACATGTATTAAAATGTGAGTTTGACCAATTCCAGTCCCCTTGCTTAGGGAGTCCGGGACCTCCCTGGGATAATTTTTATGTAGAAGGACTGAAAGGCTGAGTTCTGGTGACTTTGTACTTTCTTTTTTTTTCTGTTCTTTTTTTTCTCCCCAATTTTGTGGTATCAAATTGGTAGTTACAGTCTTGTCCCATCGCTGCAACTCCCGTACGGACTCGGGAGAGGCGAAGGTCGAGAGCCATGCGTCCTCTGAAACATGACCCTGCCAAGCTGCACTGCTTCTTGACACATTGCTTGCTTAACTCGGAAGCCAGGCGTACCAATGTGTCGGAGGAAACACCGTACAACTGGCGACCGAAGTCAGCGTCCATGTGTCCGGCCCACCACAAGGACTCACTAGAGCGCAATGGGACAAGGACATCCCAGCCGGCCAAAACCTTCCCTAACCCGGATGACGCTGGGCCAATTGTGCACCACCTCATGGGTCTCCTGCGACACAGCCCGGGATCAAACCCGGATCTGTAGTGTTGCCTCTAGCAATGCGATGCTATACCTTTGACCGCTGCGCCACTCGGGAAGTTTTTTATTTTTTAAAAGGACATTCTAAAAAAACTAAATGAAAATACAATTATGCTGACCCCATCTAAAATATAATTTCCACCTCCAGAAAGTGTGAAAATGATTGGACCATCAGTAGAGTAGTGCTATGTTTTATAGGCGGGGGATCTTATTTTTGATTTTTTTTAACTTCATAACTACTAAAAGTTTGTACAGACAGATTGAATATCATAAAAAAATAGGTGCATAAAATGCATCCTCCAATTGCAACGTCTGCCTATATGCCCACACATCTTGTCTTAAGAATTATTCATATTTTTAATACCCCTAAACACCAAGTTAGGCATACCTCATTTCAAAATAGGCCATTATCACTGTCAATAATGAAGGATAATTCTTCACGTTTTACCAGTGAAATGTCCAAACTGCGTCCCCATTATTTGATCTCAATCAGTTTCATGGGAACATGCATTTAGATCTTATTGAATAACTGTTTCATGAGAGAATTCAAGCTGGTGTTAACAAACTATTAGCAGTTCTTGTAGGCCTGTTTTGTTTCAACCAAAGCATGCGGTGCGCGCCGTTGAGTTTTGGCCGCATGAGGATTGTTTTTGGACTATTCAGCTTCAGATAAGAAATGACTGAGGAGGTGTTTTTGGTGTAACATATTATAGGTCTACTATGCTACAGTAGACTTATATGGTATTATATTACAATCTGTTATTTAAGTAGAATACTAATGAATGTGATCTTGCGAGACATTTATTCAGCTTCATCTAACTTTACTAAACTAGCACCATTGTGAGAAGTGACATTTGTAATATAATTATAATAATAATAAGTGATGAGTAGGACTATTAGGCGTAGGCAACATCTTGATGAGGGTGATTATAAGCGTTTTGAGCGCCCTTCGTATCGCGGTGCTAAAAGGACGGCAGTGGTCACGTATTGTTCTGGGTTCCACTGCAGGGTGTCCGAGGAGTGGTCACGTATTGTTCTGGGTTCCACTGCAGGTTGTCCAAGGAGTGTTATGAACATCAAGGCAGACACCCGGTGAATTTGGATGCTAGATCTCATTGGTGTGATGATAAGATTCATGCGTGGATCAGCTTGTCTTCATATGCAATAGAGGTGGTACGTTTATGTAAGCTAAGCACTCGGACAGTAGGGCGAGTTCAAGTGGGTCGTATAAGATCGTTTTGAGGACAAAAGTTTTAGCAACCCCTGGTAGAGTTTTCGGTCTGTGGCTGTTCTTGTTTCATCGGATTTGGCCAGCTCAAAGTGGTCAATTAAATATCATTAATTTACAATTCATCAGAATATATTTTCCAGAAATAATTGTACCATGCAGCTCCATCACTGTGAATGATGTTTATAGCCTATGCGTGGTCAATATTATCAGATGTGCTATTAGCAATACGCATTTTCACCTGTAGCCAGACTGATGCAGTATAGTGGCTATAAAATGTACCTAGGCTGAAGCAGGGGTTTGGCCATCTGCATTTTCCATTACAAAGTATGTAATTGCCCTTTAAAAACAACAATGCCCCTTTAAAAGTTCTGTTGCAACGGTCTATCTAAGCCAACTTTAGGCAACAGCTCTTACAGTGCTTTGCCCATTCATTACAACTGGTGATTAGAGATGGACTAAATAAAACCAAAAACATAAACAGTGTGATTGCTAAGGTAACTAAACTTTGCCGCTTACTACATACTACCTGTTAAAGCAGTCACCAATCTGAATCAACAAAGTATTCTGCTCTGATCAACTGACCTAAAAGTTCATAAGAGAACATACACGGGAGAGAAGCCTTACTCCTGCTCTGGCTGTGGAAAGAGTTTCTCTCGACTGGGCCAGTTAAAAAGACACCAAGTTAATCATAAAGGAGAGAAGCCTTATCACTGATCTGACTGTAGATGTATTTATTTTTTAATCAACAGCTGAGCTAAAAGGGTCATCAGAGAACACACAGAGGAGAGAAGCCTTACTTCTTCTCTTAATGTGGCAAGAGTTTCTCCCGATTGGGCAATGTAAAAACACACCAACAGATACACACTTGAGAGAAGCCTTATCACTGCACTGACTGAGAAGAGATTCTACAGATTGGTGTCTTTTTAAATGGCCCAATGTATACATAAAGGAGAGAAGTCTCATCAGTTTTCTCAGACCAGCTAAGATTAGTCACTCCACTTAATTCTCATCCCATAAAATAATTGGCATCTTTGAATTGGATCAAATGAAGAAAGCGTAGAACACTCTTGTAATCCTATTGTCATGTTTTGTCATATATGTCTTGTCATTTTGCTTTCCCTTCTGTTCGTTTTCCCCCTGCTGGTCTTATTAGGTTCGTTCCCTTTTTTCTCTCTCCCTCACTCTCTCTCTTCTCTCTATCGTTCCGTTCCTGCTCCCAGCTGTTCCTATTCCCCTAATCAATCATCTAATCTTTTCACACCTGTTCCGTATCTTGCCCTCTGATTAGAGTCCCTATTTCTCCCCTTGTCTTCCGTTTCTGTCCTGTCGGATCCTTATATTGTTCGCCGTGCTGTGTCTTTGTCTCGCCCTGTCGTGTCTTGTTTCCCTCAGATGCTGCGTGTGAGCAGGTGTCTGAGTCTGCTACGGTCGGTGCCTTCCCGAGGCAACCTACAGTTTATGGTCGAGTCTCCAGTCTGTCCTCGTCACTACGAGTGGAATTAGTTTTTTATGTTTTGTTTTCTGCTCTGATTTGTCTAGGAGTATTGCCTATTTCCTTTGCTGGAATAAAGACTCTGTTTTCGCCAAGTCGCTTTTGGGTCCTCATTCACCTGCATAACACCTATTGTTTCTCACTGTGAGAACTGTGCAGAAAGAAGGGAGCATTCTAGAATGGTAGCCTCTCTTCTCTTTACTGATCAATGTGCACCTTGTCAGGTTGTGTGTTTTGTTAGCTTCTACTGTAAAGATATTGAGACCTTGGATTGCAATTATGATTGAATATCCTCCGTGAGGCGTCTCAATATGGAGTCTAATGGTTGACTGGGTGGTGCTGCTTCCCTCTGCAGTTTTCTGTGGGAATAAGCTTGTATACACAACATATACTGAGTGCACAAAACATTAAGGACACCTGCTCTTTCCATAACATAGACTGTTTCTGTACAGCACTTTGTGACATCGGCTGATGTAAAAAGGGCTTTATAAATACATTTGATGATGATGATTTGATTCAATACTCTACTTGAGGCCCAAGGACACAAGGAGCTCTGCTTATCACCAGGCGAATGGAGACAGCTATTGGAGCTAGTGGACATTTTGGACCCTTTTTGTCCAGGCCACTGCCCTTACTCAGGGGGAGAAAGTGGTGACTCAGTGCTGCCCTTCCTTGTGTACTGTCACTCAACTATCATCTGCAAAGTATACTGAGCACAAGTTGTCACCTAGTCAGTCTAGTAAAAGCACTGCAGGAGTCACTCAAATGCTGATTCCAGGGGGGTGTTTGTGAATGTCAGAATGGAGCACTTGGATGAACAGGCAACAAAACCTCCATTTGGTAAGAATGTATACATTATGGCTGCACTGCTGGACCCATCTTTCTGCCTGTTCTGGCTTGATCATGATGTCCTCATACCACATGAAGATAAAGCTCAATTGAAGGAGATTCTGATTGGTAGGTACAAGGCATTGCAACATGCAATGTTTTCTATGTCACTCGCATTCAAATAAGAACTTTTTTTTCATGTTCAATGTATACTGTTATATTCTTGATCATATACATACATCATATACATTTTCTTCAGACCTTGTTTTGGCTGAGGCACGGAAAGTCACCGTTACGGAGAGCAGTAGTGGAGAAGAAGAACAACAACCTGCCAAAACCTCCAGACTGTTCTCTGGCTACCGCAATAAGATCAGCAAGAAGAAAGGAGACAAAGCCAGGTCAGAGCAGAGATTATTCGCTACATTCAAGTATCTTCTGATGAAAATTAAGTTGATTGCCTGGATTTTTGGAGAATCCATGCAAAATACTTTCCAAGGCTCAAGCAGGTAGCAATGACAGTGTTGGCTGTGCCTGCCACCAGTGCCCCAGTGTTTAGTCATGGAGGCCCCATCATGCGCCCTCATCGTGCCAGGCTCAGTGCAAGAACGCTGACAAACTTCATCTTTCTGAAATGTAACCTGTCTGCAACATAAATGTTCTCTGTCTCAGTAAGTATATTTTAGTGATAAAGGTCATTACGTTTGATATATAGGATACTTTAGTAGTGCAATTACTAAACAGTTGTCAGTCATTTTGGTTTACGTTCATACTTGTCATTTATCTTCCATCACCTACAGATTTTTGGTTTGTGTGACAGAATGACGTGAAATATAGACTGTCTGCCACAAACTACCATGCACTTTAAAATGTTATGTTTGCTTTTTTCCATGTCCGGTACAATTACTTTTATTAATGTAAACTGTCTACGTTTTTAAAGGAAATGTGTTTTGATTTAAATAGTGCCTGATGTGCTTTCTTTCATACAAGTATAGACTAATGAACAAGGGAGTCTCTTCAGATAATTTACAAGGTTTATAGACCTAACCCACAGCAGGCAGAAAGCCATTGCCAAAAGCGATTTGAGACTTGGCCCTAAAAGAGTTGAGACTTGACTCTACCTCAAAGACTTGTGAACATCTCTGCATAGAACACACAACAAGTCGACGAGGTAAATAGGTAAACCATTATAACATGGTGTTGTCTGATTTTGTTTTAATAACAACATTATATGGAAAAAATAGTTGTTCTGGAAAGTTACATCCTAAGGGATGAAGTAAATGCTTTGAATTACTTTACCAGCAGCTACGAAAGGCAATACACCACTGTCTGAATTGAGTTCTGCGGCGCATTATAGACTATTTCATTCCTTTAATTTGAACATCGGAGTGTCAGAAACCATCATGCATGTCAGTTCAGTGCATACAGCGTAAAAGAGAAAATAAAATATTTGAGAATAAATTTATTTTGGAATTCCATAGACCAGACATGCTTCTATCTGTAATGGGCTAGGTCATCTCCAAACCAGCGCCCCCAGCACCCTGCTCTAAGGCAGACCTGTTATCTATGCTCACGAGCACATTCACTTACTTGCCCTGTCAAAACAAGGGAGTGCTGTGGTGATAAATGTGGGATTAGCATGAAGAACATTCTACTTAATGCAGTGACATTTCTTCCTGCTCCTTCCTGTTCCAAGTTGATAATGGCAAATATTTGTATGAAAAGCCACCCAAATGACCAATATCATTTTTCCTGATTCTTCATTACTTGTCACCCAGAAAAGAGCTGTAAACACCATCAAATGTGCAAAAAGTGAAGAGTGAACAGATAAGAATTCATACAACAAGTTAGATATGCCAACTGTACTGTAGCCTTGCTCCCATTGTTACTGTTAGAGAGAAGCAGGGACAAGAGAAAACATTTAGGAATGCACGTTAGAAAATATCTCAGAGCAGATAGTTGGCTGAGAACCTATGGCAGCATTGTGTAGTGACAGGCAATTTCTTTTGAATTTTGAGTAACAAAGAGAGGCTTTACTTACTATTTGATTCATGTAGCATTTGAGTCACCGGCAATGCTTTTTTACACTCTGTCTTCCACCGCATCGAGCTGCAGACTGACATCCAGAACAATTGTAACAAGTAATTTCCATTTAAATGTTTAATTGAGATGAAATATAGATGTACTAAGCAGCTGCGGATACTTACAAAACCCAACAAACCCATCTGACTGTCTGTCTAAAACGGATCCCCTATTGTTCAAAGTGTGGACCTCAATGAACATTTACGAAGTAGCATGTTTCACACTGTCCAACTTGAACCAAGGACAATGAGGAAATTGCGTAAGCATGTTCCTGTCTAGCTGTATTTGAGGCAAAATGCAAGCTACAATTCATCACAAGAATATCTCCAGATAAGACCATGATATAATATTTTAGTCAAACTACTAACAATCTGTTGCTGGAGCTGGGACTCAGTTGTTATCTCTCGTGGACAAATCCACTAGCTCTAGCTGTATGAATATGACTGTACTCTATGGAGAGTGTCTCGGTGTTTCAGGGCTTTGCGGTGCCGCAGGTAGTGTGACTGACAGCCAGCCAGCCAGCCAGACTCACCTTAAGGAAGACCCGAAGGTCCTGGGTCTGGTAGTTCAGCCGCATCACCACCCAGGTGGACACATAGTGGCAGATCTGGAACTACCTGGACTGGTCTGAGAAACACTGGCACAACCAGTGCAGACACATCTGGAAAAACATCTACCCACACTAAGAATGTAAACCAGAAAATGACACAGATGAAGGGATGATATTAAGGGTTATGAATGTTTTAATCTAATCCACATGACTTGGAGAAATAAGTACTGAGGCTTTGAGACAGTGGTGTTGTGGAGCATGCTGAGTGGTTGTATGACGTCTATCATGTGCTTTACTTGCTGGCGCTACAAAATTAACTGGAGAGCTTGACTCTAACCATAATTAACTGTCTTGTTTCTCAACCCAAGATACTGAACCACACAGAGGACAATCATTATTTTCAATGCATAATGTATTGTAATCAA
Source organism: Oncorhynchus gorbuscha (assembly GCF_021184085.1). Classification (NCBI taxonomy): domain Eukaryota; kingdom Metazoa; phylum Chordata; class Actinopteri; order Salmoniformes; family Salmonidae; genus Oncorhynchus; species Oncorhynchus gorbuscha. The sequence goes on along the minus strand of NC_060184.1, from coordinate 23,106,019 downwards.
GCTCCTATCTTGCCTAAATTAAAACAATGACAACTTCTAATTTGTTTTTGTAAGAACAGATTCATCCTTAAAATCAACACCCTTTATAGGTCTTTCTAACTGTCTAACGGTCTACTCAATAACAGTATTTTGAAGGGAAAGAAGTGACATTCAACTTGAACTATTCAGTCAGACAGAGCTAAGGCCAGTCCCAGACTGTTCTGCTAGCTCCTCCACCCACTCACTCCACACTGCAATTTACTCTGTATGTTTACCACAGGAGGCTGGTGAAGGGAGGATGGCTCATAGTAATGACTGGAATTAAGTGAATTGAATCAAGGAAACCATGTGTTTGATGTGTCGAAACCATTCACTTTATTTCATTACAGCCATTACTATGAGCCTGTCCTCCTGAATTAAGGTGCCACCAGCTGCCTGTGATGTTTACAGTCTCTGAATATCTCTCCTAGCAACCCCAGATGATGTGGCATAGCTGCAGGTGCACAATAATATATTGCCATTCCTGATGGAGGTGACCTCATCTGAAGGTCAGTTTCATTAGTGATTCCTGCTTTGTCATGTTATCAAAACACATTATGTCATAATTTCATTCATGGCAAGAACATACTGGATTGATATATAGAGGTGTGATTGGGAAGGTGGATGCAATAGTTTGCACCCAAGGACTTTAAATCTATACTGTAAACTCTTTAGCTTAAGATACTCAGTCCCTGTTGACACATACGAGATGACAGTCGGCCTGGAAGACTGAGCCAAAAGAAGATGAGATCAAAAATAAGACTTTCAAGGTGAACTCTTTGTTTGGACATGAACGTTTAAGTGTGGCAAGCAGCCGAACAGCAGAGGGATTCTGCAACCTCAGTTCTGAGCTTCTTTATAGAGAATATGTGTGGCTGTGACCTTGTAGAAAACGTATTACACTGTTTCATGAAAAATCATTTCTATTCCATTTCAATGGTTGAAACCAAGGTCAAAATAGTAATTAAGGGTATCCATTTGATTATAATATAATCCTGTGAAAACAGTGGAAAGTGAAAGAACATAGGGTGATATTGTACCTGGGAGGGGCTAAAACCGGACATCCTGAAGTGGCATATCAGGCTTCAGCAGCATCTCTACATAGTGTGTTATACATAAGTAGACTGGATAGATGCCAGACTGAGCAATCTCCATGTGGAGGTGAACCTAAAAGGCAAATGAAATCAAAAATGTACAGAGCAGAGAACTTTAACTACAAAAGCCCAGCTCTGTTGGTTAATAGGTAAACCTGTGAAAATTCAGACAGACACCTGCTTTGTCTGATTTTCACTCCTCATTTTCCTCAAAACAACAGAATTGTCAGAGCCTGAATGCTTTCGAGGAATGCAGTATGTGTGTATGTTCACTGGGAACACAGTCAATTTGCTACTACTACTTAATTACTTGTCCCTGTTTTCTGAGGTATTGACAGGATCAATCGCATCAAATTTACAGAGGATTTATTCCACCGCTGTTTAGAAATTCTCCTTCATTGGCAACATGGTGTGCATACTCCCATCTGTCTGCATACACCTGATTTGCATGCACTGCTGCTCGGATGGCAGAGCTATGAAGAACTATAATCATTTGTGCAAACTCGTCCACGGTAGCATTACCATTTTCAAGACATATTCTTGCCCCTGAAACTCTATTAACTTCAGAGTATTCACCAGCATCTGCAGAGAGAGATTGCCGTTTCCACATTTTATGGGGACAATGGTAATGACTATGCCACCATAATCTCATCATATTCACCATTTCCATCAAGAAAACATGAGGCATTAAGAATCCCTAGTCTGCAAAGATACAAACGATAACATAACTCAAAACGTGTATGATTGTTGCATAAATTGGGGCGAGAATATTTAGTATTAAAATGCAACTCATCTTACCAATGCACAGCCATACAAACGACAGTATTTCATAATAATCCAATTGCAGCAGGATTCAGTCGAAGGTCCCACCAACTGAAAGAAATGTTTATCTCCTTACATACTTTTCACATCCTCTTTCTTGATTACTCCTTAAGCTGCATGCAAATGGAAGGCAGAGAGAGACCGAGGAGAGACAGCAGAGACAACTAAGTCCTATTCGTCAGACGGGAGGCCTCTTGCTATTCAGTCCCTTCCTGGGAGAGCGAGGGGTGGGCAGCTGGACTCATCGATCCGTGGAGCCTAGCGGGCAAGAGGAAGGCCGATGTGAGCAGGGTTATAAGTTTTTTATTCAACTAGGCAAGTCAGTTAAGAACAAATTCTTATTTACAATGATGACCTACCAAAAGGCAAAAGGCCTCCTGCGGGGACGGGGGCTGGGAATAAAAATGTAAAATTAAATAAAAATTTAGGACAAAACACATCCACGACAAGGGCGACACCACAACACTACATAAAGAGAGACCTAAGACAACATAGCATGGCAGCAATACATGACAGTGCAGCATGGTAGCAACACAACATGACAACAACATGGTAGCAACACAACATGGCAGTAGCACAACATGGTAGCAGCACAAAACATTGTACAAACATTATTGGGCAACAGCACAAAGGGCAAAAAGGTAGAGACGACAATACATCACGCGAAGCAGCCACAACTGTCTGTAAGAGTGTCCATGATTGAGTCTTTGAATGAGAGATGGAGATAAAAATGTCCAGTTTGAGTGTTTATTGCAGCTCGTTCCAGTCGCTAGCTGCAGCGAACTAACTGAAAAGAGGAGCGACCCAGGGATGTGTGCACTTTGGGGACCTTTAACAGAATGTGACTGGCAGAACCGGTGTTGGATGTGGAGGATGAAGGCTGCAGTAGATATCTCAGATAGGGGGGAGTGAGGCCTAAGAGGGTTTTATAAATAAGCATCAACCAGTGGGTATAGCGACGGGTATACAGATTTACAGTTTACAGAGGAGCATAGAGTGCAGTGATGTGTCCTATAAGGAGCATTGGTAGCAAATCTGATGGCCGAATGGTAAAGAACATCTAGCCACTCGAGAGGTTTAAGCATGTCCCTGTTTAGGTCACCTAGCAGGACAAATTCAGACTTAGTGTAAGAGGCCAGGAGAGAGTTTAGGGCAGGTACAGTACAGGCCGGTGCAGATGGAGGACGATGACACCCAGCAACAGTCAAAAAAGAGCTATTTGAAAGTTTAATGCGTAAAACCAGCAAATCAAATTGTTTGGGGACAGACTTGGTGAAGACAACCGAGCACGGAAGGTTTTCCTTGGTAAAGATTGCTATACCCACCACATTTGAAAGATCTGTTTTGAAGAAAAAGGTTTTAACCAGAAAGGTTAACATCAGGGTTCAAAACACTCTTCCTCAACCACATCTCAGTAATGACCAATACATCTGGATTGGAGCTGTGAACCCACACTTTCAACTGATCCATTTTAGGTAATAAACTTCTAGTATTAATGTGCAGAAATCAGGCCTATAAGAGAGCAGAAATCAGTGAAGCAGATATCAGAGAACAAGTCAAAATTGGGGTTAGCAACACTAGATGGGCCAGGGTGCACATGCACATTTCCAGATACCATCAGCAGTAATACAATCAGGGCACGGCAGAGGACAAGGAGAGCTCTGCTGTGTTGATTTATGACATTTGAATGTGAATTAAATGGCAACAAGCAGAAAATGCCAGGGGATGTTCTCTGAACAGCAGGGGGGGGGCTTCAAAGGTCTCTGGATTTAGGTGGGGTAGGCTGTGAGAATCTCCTGACATTTTTGGGCTCAAAGGATTTGACACCTCTCACTTCAGACCTCAGTGCTAATTGAAGTTGTATCTGTTCTGTCGTAGCAAGCTTGGTAGCCTTAACTTAGCATTCAGTCCTTATAAAGTAAAATATATCATTGTAATGCATTTTTCTTCTTGGCTCTCAAAATAGCTTCAGACTAAACATTACTCACTCAGTTCCAGGTAGGATGGTGTTTCAGGTTTATGTTGTTTGTTTGCCAGAGTATATGCTGTATAGCTTGGAAATAGGAATCTTTGGTAGTAGGAATCTTTCCAGGTAATTTTGTCGAAAATCAGATTGTAGGTTTGGAGTTTTGATTTGGAGTGAAGGTTATGTTGTGGAGGGTAGTATCCTGCATATGTCTTTGCCTAAAAATCCAAGTTTATCTAACTCTAAATCTATCTTTTTGAAAAAACATGCAGAAAATTGTGTCTCTCTCTTTCCATTTCTCCAGCCATGAGTCAAACCAGTCGTGGCAGGGTTAGGCTCCCTGCAGAGTGTCTGGTGGGGTTTGTCAAGGAGAAGCTCTAACGAAGTGCAACATCTGGCCCTGTCTGACTGCCCCCCCTCTCTAATGTTAGGGAGAGGTCCACTACAACAACCACAGCATCTTACCTAGTGCACCACAGGTCAGTCTCAGTAGGCAGCAGGAGAGAGGGGTTACAGATTGAGGGGGCTGAGGCTGGACCCATTGGGCCTTCTCAATGTGATTGACAGGCACGTACTGCAGGGGAGTGGAAGCGGCCAGTCATGATGCTAAACAGAGAAGTATGAATCAGAATTTAAAACAGAGCATAACCATGAGAGGTTCTTACCAGGGAATAAAGAGAGGAGTCTCGGCAGAACTACAGGTGTCACTCTGTTAAGGAAAAGGTCAGTTTCTAAAAGCCTGAGTGTTCATGATGAGTCCTTGAAAAAAGACATATCTCTTCTACCTCTGAGGGAGAATAATAGAGTTATCACTTTACTGACCCTGGAATTGTCTGTGGAGGCTAAGTCAGTCCCTTTGTGATTCGTGCGGGTGTCAAACATAGATAGCTGATAAGGATACAAAGCTCCGATGTGAGTTTAGCTCTCTGTTGAGAGAGGAGCTCTTGGCAAAGCTTCACCAAAAGACAAAGGTCCTGCTCAAACTCATTGCTCAATAACTTCAGATATCTCCCATACCTTCAAACAAACACAAACTGACACAAATTCAACAGGGCTCTACTGATCTTATGATGGCCGATGTCACAAAGACTTCACAAAGTACGTTAGAAAATATTCCGGATTCTAGATCACACTTGACTCATTTATTCAACAAATGATGAGGTGTGCAATCAGAACAATTAGGGAAAATGGAAGGATATAATTAGCACAAATGAGCCTTGTTTTAATGCTCTTCTGTTCATTAGCATATTGCCAAAGACAGTATGACATATCTTAAAGGAGTTCATAGAAAGTTGACCTATTGTTCTAGAATGTCTCTGTAATACCGCTGATCACCGTATAATTCTGTGATCATTTTAGTTATGTTTATTGGTCGCTGAGTACTCTCTCTGAGAAAATGGCTGGTGCTTACTAGGGGGATTGAAACAAAGCTGCAAGGTTCAGTTAGACTTTGAGGATGCAGACGGCGTACCTGAGAGAGGCCTGAATCCCCAGCTGGTCCACAGATGACAGGCTGCCAGCCTTTACGCCGCTCTCCGATGCTATAAAACAGGCAATAAAGGGACGGGAAATTACCAGGGGTTTACACAATCGTGCTCCCTAGCCATGAATAAACATTTAAATTCAATGACTGCGGCAAAGCAAAGAGAACGTGGCTTTGCCAAAGCTCGCTCATCTGGCGAAATGACACGAACCCTAATCACACCTCTATGTGATACACTGCAGAAACGATCAGACGAGCGATCTGTATTCATCATAGAAACCAATGCATGCTTTAATTGAGAAAATGACCTTGATGAGAGTGAAGTAAACCCAGACTGACTGCTGCAGTTCTGTGGAAACTACTCTCCCCTCCGTATTAATGTCAGCGAACCCCACTTCCTGATTGCAATTACATTCTAATGGAGATGAATGACTTCTCTCTCCTGTCTGCCATTGTTGCCTCTTGATAGATGAGCCTGTGAGAAATGCATGGGAGAGATGTGGAGGAGCTCACAGGGTTAAGGCTCCAGAAAATGGCTCTGCTCCGCACAATGGCAGCCCCTGAACTTGAGCAAATCTCTGAGCCTATTGTTGATGTCAATCACAAGCCATGACAAGAGAGGGAAAGAGAGTCAAACCACACTGGCTATGACAGCTGCTCCCCTGATGGACCATTTTGTGAGAGGAATAACTTGACAGAGGAAAGGAGAAAACAGGGCATGGGAGCGTGTGTGACTGAGGGGGAGATGGAGAGTTTTTTTCCCTTTCTCTATGATTCACCGTCCATTGTGAGCTACAGCCCAAGAGTACAGCTCCGTTCTGATGAGCATATCTCACACAGAGACTCCAGTGTTCGTTTGGCCTGAGTTAAGCAAGCGAAGCGGGGAAGGAATACATTCTGAACATATATGGTATTGATCCAGACAGTCAGGACTAAAACACCTACAGGTCTCAATTAAACACGGACTGACCTCTACACCTACAGTATGTTACCAAGTCAACCATGTATTATTTCTCATTGACTAACAGAATTGTACAGGAACACATAAAGGAACACACATAAGGGAAGGGGTCTCACAGGTTATAAAGGTATACTATTAGCCTCTAGGTTTCAGGGAACCATAAAACTAAGCTCCACAAAAACATGAAAACAAAGATTTAAAAATCAACACCAATGCCTTAGAAATGCCAGACCATCATTGACTGGACTGAAGTTACTGAAGCAAGCTCCCATCAATAAATAATGGGCAACATTGAGGTCTCGGTGGACCCTGGAAACATTAGTGTGCGTTGATAGCATTATGAGGCCAGTTCGGATGAAAGAGCACCAAAGCACTGAGGATCCGTTGAGCTTCAAGGGAAAGTTAAATACTGTAACTAGTGATGAGATGGAGAGAATGCGCTTACAATTTTCCCGAGTGAGGCCTCCACTGAACAGTAAATAACCTGCCTTTGGATTTCTGGACAAAGTGCCAGATGTCATGATGGAGCACTTTGTACAAGATAAATAATAGATGCAAAATGATTATAACACTGGGGGAAATAACAATATTTGAGTTGCATTTAAAAGGTTTGGTTCTTTTTAAGTGGTGGATGCTGATTTGTCCTGTCATTAGATGTCCACACAGATGAGCGTCTCATCACTAATTAAAACACAGTTAATTATAGATAACAAAGCTGTGAAAGTCACGGGGATGGGAGCGTTTGTTCTATTATTTGCTCTTTACTTGTAATTAATAAAAGTGTCGCCACTGGAATAACTTCAAGACAAAATTCATACAAATTTAAGATGTGATGAATTTTTAAGCAGTTTATGAATAATGAACAACAAGTCTGCATGAAGGACTGGGAGGTCTACTGACATTTCAGTAAGGCACTTTGGGTGGGAGACTGGGAGTGGCTGTCAGGGTAATATCTCCATTGTCATTCCTTTACAAGATAAAAGGGCCCGGCGCAGGACACACACCTTTCCATATCAATTAAATGTAAAGGTCAGAGGGAGATCGTTTTCTGACATGGTATGGAAGCATGTCGACGTCATAGGGCTGCAGCATGTTCCTGCCAGGCCTGTCTTTCCTCTATGTTCCACAGACACGCCCCATGGCAGACAGTCTCTCTCTCTCTCGCCCAGTAGGCCCAGGTAGACCCTGAGGGGCTGGGAGGGAGACAGTAAGCTCCTCAGCTCACCCTATCCTTTGTATTGTGCAGGGGGGAAGAAATGCTCTGACAGCAAAGCAGAGAGGTGCAACACAGCCTTCTCCAGTAGATCAGCCAGGACTGGTGAGGAGACAGTAAACACACAGTAAATCAGCCAGGACTGGTGAGGAGACAGGAAACACACAGTGGATCAGCCAGGACTGGGGCGGAGACAGGAAACACACAGTAAATCCGCCAGGACTGGGGCGGAGACAGGAAACAAACAGTAAATCAGCCAGGACTGGGGCGGAGACAGGAAACACACAGTGGATCAGCCAGGACTGAGGTGGAGACAGGAAACACACAGTGGATCAGCCAGGACTGAGGTGGAGACAGGAAACACACAGTGGATCAGCCAGGACTGAGGTGGAGACAGGAAACACACAGTGGATCAGCCAGGACTGGGGCAGAGACAGGAAACACACAGTAAATCCACCAGGACTGGGGCGGAGACAGGAAACACACAGTGGATCAGCCAGGACTGAGGTGGAGACAGGAAACACACAGTGGATCAGCCAGGACTGGGGCAGAGACAGTAAACACACAGTAAATCAGCCAGGACTGGTGAGGAGACAGGAAACACACAGTGGATCAGCCAGGACTGGGGCGGAGACAGGAAACACACAGTAAATCAGCCAGGACTGGGGCGGAGACAGGAAACACACAGTAAATCCGCCAGGACTGGGGCGGAGACAGGAAACAAACAGTAAATCAGCCAGGACTGGGGCGGAGACAGGAAACACACAGTGGATCAGCCAGGACTGAGGTGGAGACAGGAAACACACAGTGGATCAGCCAGGACTGAGGTGGAGACAGGAAACACACAGTGGATCAGCCAGGACTGAGGTGGAGACAGGAAACACACAGTGGATCAGCCAGGACTGGGGCAGAGACAGGAAACACACGGTAAATCCACCAGGACTGGGGCGGAGACAGGAAACACACAGTGGATCAGCCAGGACTGAGGTGGAGACAGGAAACACACAGTGGATCAGCCAGGACTGGGGCGGAGACAGGAAACACACAGTGGATCAGCCAGGACTGAGGTGGAGACAGGAAACACACAGTGGATCAGCCAGGACTGGGGCGGAGACAGGAAACACACAATAAATCCCCCAGGACTGAGGTGGAGAAAGGAAACACACAGTGGATCAGCCAGGACTGGGGCAGAGACAGGAAACACACAGTAAATCCACCAGGACTGGGGCGGAGACAGGAAACACACAGTGGATCAGCCAGGACTGAGGTGGAGACAGGAAACACACAGTGGGTTTTAGGAACATCACAGAGGCCTTGGAAAAGCCATTTATCTTCAATGCTACATCAGGCAAGTACAAATTGTGCTGCCTTTATTATACACACAGCAGGGAAAATAGTAAGGTAATCAAGCATCTTGTTTATCTATTATATAAAGAAAGGAAGCTCTGTGTAGACATTTTTTCTTATTTCTAAGATACATCAAAAGCCTTCGTCCTGGGTGCTTATTTGTCTCTGAATGAAATAAGCAATCAGGAAGTCTCTTACTCTGTACACCGCAATCCCTTCACAACCAATAACTCAGAATGGAACTCTTTGAAGTGACATTCAGAGGAAGCAATTGAACACACAATCACATGAATAGCAACCAATCAATGACATAAACACCCTCAGAGAGTGCAACAGTACAGTACATGTTACAGTAAATTAAAATCTTATGCGGGTAAATTAGTCATCTTTACCGTTATTTACTGTTACCCAGGCAAAGTGATCATCTATACACTTGCAGTTATAGGCAGAGAGATATTGGTTCTTCATTATCTAGTAGTCTAGCAGCACACCCAATATGGGCCTATCATTTCATCCACTGACAAATGTATCATCCATTTATTCAGGGGAATGTAATGGACTATCAAATGTTAACAAACTCTGGTCCCTGTGTGTAGTTTGAATATAAAACAGATGAGTTATAACCCAACAGCGCTATAATTCTCAAATACAGTGTGGATTGTAGCATATTGGAATGGCAAGAACATTGAAATATGGATTCCCAGGTTTTATTGATAAACTATTCAAAATAAAAAAAATTCTCGCTCTGACCATGTGACCTGATCAGTAATAACCTGAAAAGTAATCTTTAAGTAATCTTTAAAAATGTTTTTATATACATAACATCATAATATATCACCCCCATTTGCTGAGACAATGTTGGACTTGGTGGTCATGACTACAGTATTGTCTCCTGCAGGTATCCATCCAGCTCCCATCCTTCTCTTTGTCCTTGGTGGAGGCCAGGAAGGCACTTATCTCAGAGTCTACAGACAAAACCAAAAGACATCACTCACTCACTGACTACCAAATGCAATCATTCATATCCTACTTTACTTTCAGGAGAGCCTATAGCCTCTATTATGCAATCAGAGCCATCTTTTATTTCAGAAACCCTGACCTTTTAAACAACATTGACATTGTGTCTGAATCTAAAGTACCACCTCACCTCACAGACATTTGTTTAGAATTTCAATTAGCCTCTCTAGCCTTAATCTCTAATGTCAACTAATGCTTGATGTTCCCATTCAGGCATTACATTTCTAAATGTCTTTTTTTTCAAGGCCTCTACTGATTTAAGGGGGTATTGTTTGTATTGAGTGCTTTGAATAGCCCACGTTTATATATTTACACGACAGGCAAAGCAGAACTGTAATGAAAGGAAAGGTTTTAAAGCATTAATTAACCAGGGGAGGATCCTTGGCACCAGGTGGAGATCTTGTGGCTGAATGAACAGCATTGTTCAAGAGACCCTGTCCTTGCCCCCAACTCCACAGCTAATGACAGACATGCTCACCCAAACCCTTCATATGAGAACTTCAAAAAACAAAATCTTGATTCACCTATCGGAAAATTATTGCTGCATAACTAATACCCTTACCATAGTCAGGCAGAAATACACTACATAACCAAAAGTATATGGACACCTGCTTGTCAAACATCTCATTCCAAAATCATGGGAATTAATAAGGAGTTGGTCCCCCTTTGCTGCTATAACAGCCTCCACTCTTCTGGGAAGGCTTTCAAGTAGATGTTGGAACATTGTTGAGCGGACTTGCTTCCATTCAGCCACAAGAGCATTAGTGAGGTCGTGCACTGATGTTAGGCGATTAGGCCTGGCTCGCAGTCAGCCGACACTTGACATTGCACATGGTGATATTAGGCTTGTGTGCAGCTGCACGTCCATAGAATCCCATTTCATAAAGGTCCTGACGAACAGTTATAGTGAGTGTTGCAACTGAGGACAAACACTTTTTACCATTCTGTGAGCTTGTGTGATCTACTTCATGGCTTGTCAGGACCCGGTTACGAACCCGGGTCTCCGGAGTGAGAAACAGTCACTTAACCAACTGAGCCACGAATAGTCGGCAGAACCCAGAAGATGAGGCAGACACAGCAGTACTTGAGACGGTGTATTTAATGAAGTAAAAAGTGAAGTTCTTCAGGAAAACATGTAACTCCACAACCTCAAAAGGAATTCCACAAGAACAAAGGTAATCCTCCAAGACAAAAAGGTAAATCCACAAGGTGGAAGGTATAGCACAAAAAGCCTCAAAACAAGAACAAAAAACAGAATTCCACAAGAGAGTCCACCGGGATCAACAAGGGTACTAGGGCTGGGTGCTAACATACAAACACAGAGCAAAGAACTGAGGAAAACAAAGGGTTTAAATACAATCAGGGGAAACGAGGCACAGGTGCAAATAATAATGGGGATCAAGGGAAAACAAAAGGTCAAAAGGCACAATGGGGGCATCTAGTGACCAAAAACCGGAACAACCCTGGCCAAATCCTGACAGAACCCCCCCCCCTAGGAACGGCTCCTGACGTTCCTACCAGCTCTCTCAGGGTGGAGGGCCCTGAACTGACGAATGAGGTCAGGGTCCAGTATGTCTTTGGCAGGAACCCAGGAGCGCTCCTCGGGACCGTAGCCTTCCCAGTCCACCAGATACTGCCAGGACCGCTGCACCCGGTGGGAATCCAGTATCCGATGGACGGTATAAGCCGGCTGGCCTCCAATGACACGAGGCGGAGGGGGAGGTCTGTCTGCCGGGACAAGGGGAGAAAAAACAACAGGTTTTAATAAGGAAATGTGAAACGTGGGATTAATCTTAAGGGATCTGGGTAAGTGTAGGCGATAAGAAACTGGGTTAACTCTCCTGGCAACCTTAAAGGGACCGATGTATTTTTGGGACAGCTTGCGAGACTCCACCCATAGTGGTAAGTCTCTTGTGGAGAGCCAGACTCTCTGGCCGGGGCGCAGGGTAGGCCCGGGACGGCGACGTCTGTTGGCTTGTTGTTGGTACCTCTGTGAGGAACGCATAAGATTAAGATGGGTCTTCCTCCACATAAACCGACAGCGTCTGACGAACTTCAAGGCTGAAGGCACTCTTACTTCTGCCTCCTGGTCCGGGAACAATGGAGGGGCATAGCCAAACTGATACTCGTGCGGGGACATACCAGTGGTGGAGGAGCACAAGGTGTTGTGCGCGTATTCGGCCCAAACAATGAAGGACGACCATGTGGACGGGTTGTTACGAGTCATACATCGGAGCGTGGTTTCCAGCTCTTGATTCATCCTCTCTGTTTGGCCGTTGGACTCCGGATGGTACCCTGAAGATAGACTGGCAGAAGCCCCCATGAGTTGGCAGAAGGCCTTCCAAAACCTAGAGACGAACTGGGGACCTCTGTCAGAAACCATATCTTGAGGAATGCCGAAGACTCGGAACACATGATTAATTACCAACTCAGCCGTTTCCTTGGCAGAAGGTAACTTAGTCAGAGGGACGAACCTGGCCGCCTTTGAAAACCTGTCGATTATGACTAGAATAGTAGTATTGCCATGGGATGGAGGAAGGCCAGTAATAAAGTCCAACGAGATATGGGACCAGGGTCTGTGGGGAACAGGTAAAGGGTGAAGGAGTCCTTGCGGGCGGAGGTGAGAAGATTTGCCCTGGCAGCACACGGGGCAGGCATTGACGAAAGTGGCAACGTCTTCTCTTATGGTAGGCCACCAGAACTTACGCTGGATGAACTCCAAGGTGCGACCTACGCCCGGGTGACAGGTGAGGCGAGAGGAGTGCCCCCACAGAAGGACCTGAGTCCTCACTGCCTTGGGGACAAACAACCGATTGGCAGGACCTCCTTTCGGGTCCGGTTCGATAGCTTGAGCTCGTCTCACGGTATCCTGAACTTGCCACGAGATCGGAGCCACGATTTTAGCAGCAGGAAGGACAGGCATGTCCGTGTCATCTCGAATGGCAGGAGCGTAGACTCGGGACAGGGCATCCGGTTTGAGATTCTTCGACCCGGGCCGATAGGTGAGGATAAACTGGAATCGATTGAAGAAAAGAGACCATCTAGCTTGTCTAGAGTTCAACCGCTTCGCCTGCTGGATATACTCCAGATTTTTGTGGTCCGTAAGCACTTGAAACGGGTGAGAAGCCCCCTCGAGCCAGTGTCTCCATTCCTTCAATGCCATCTTAACCGCTAGGAGTTCACGATCCCCCACATCGTAGTTCCTCTCAGCCGGGGTAAGCCGGTGTGAGAAGAAAGCGCACGGATGAAGCTTCTTGTCTTCACCCCTCTGAGACAGGACAGCTCCAACGCCAACCTCTGAGGCGTCTACCTCCACCACAAACGGTTCATCCGTAGTCGGTAGTATCAGGATGGGAGCAGAGAGGACGCGCTGCTTGAGTCCTTGGAAGGCCGTCTCAGCTTCTCTTCCCCACAAAAACCTTGCATTGCCACCCTTGGTTAAAGCTGAGAGAGGGGCTGCCACCAAGCTGAAGTTCTTGATGAACTTGCGGTAAAAGTTAGTGAAGCCCAGGAAACGCTGAACTTCCTTAACGGATTTGGGGGTGGGCCAATCCGCTACCGCCCCTACCTTCCTGGGGTCCATTTGGACTCGACCGGGTTCCACTACAAATCCCAGGAATTGTACTCGGGATGAATGGAATTCACATTTTTCCGGCTTAACGTACAGATGGCTGTCTAGGAGGCGTTTGAGTACTTGTCTGACATGCTTTGTGTGTTCTTGAAGAGAGCTCGAAAAGACGAGGATGTCATCCAAGTAAACGAACACAAATATGTTAAGCACATCGTTTATGAGCGCTTGGAACACCGCTGGGGCGTTGGTCAGGCCGAAGGGCATCACCAAGTATTCATAGTGACCAGTAGGCGTGTTGAAAGCGGTCTTCCACTCGTCACCAGGTCTGATCCGCACAAGATAGTATGCGTTCCGCAGGTCAACCTTAGTGAAAACAACTGCTTCTTGGAGCAGCTCGAATGCTGTGGCCTTAAGGGGTAGCGGGTAACGGTTACGGACGGTTATGGCATTGAGTCCCCGGTAGTCGATGCAAGAACGTAATCCACCGTCTTTCTTGGCCACAAAGAAAAACCCTGCTCCCGCCGGGGAGGTGGATGGACGCATGAGGCCTGCTTCCAGAGCGTCCTTGATGTAGGTATCCATAGCAGCTCGTTCGGGTGCAGCAGGCTCTGTGTTTCTGTCAGGACCCGGTTACGAACCCAGGTCTCCGGAGTGAGAAACAGTCACTTAACCAACTGAGCCACGAATAGTCGGCAGAACCCAGAAGATGAGGCAGACACAGCAGTATTTGAGACGGTGTATTTAATGAAGTAAAAAGTGAAGTTCTTCAGGAAAACATGTAACTCCACAACCTCAAAAGGAATTCCACAAGAACAAAGGTAATCCTCCAAGACAAAAAGGTAAATCCAGAAGGTGGAAGGTATAGCACAAAAAGCCTCAAAAGATACTCAAAAACAAACAAACAAGAACAAAAAACAGAATTCCACCAGAGTCCACCGGGATCAACAAGAGTTCACAGAGTACTAGGGCTGGGTGCTAACATACAAACACAGAGCAAAGAACTGAGGAAAACAAAGGGTTTAAATACAATCAGGGGAAACGAGGCACAGGTGCAAATAATAATGGGGATCAAGGGAAAACAAAGGGTCAAAAGGCACAATGGGGGCATCTATTGAGCCAAAATCCGGAACAACCCTGTCCAAATCCTGACATGGCTGAGTCGTTGTTGCTCCTAGACATTTCCCCTTCACAATAACAGCACTTACAGTTGACCGGGGCAGCTCTAGCAGGGCATAAGTTTGACGAACTGACTTGTAGGAAAGGTGGCATCCTATGACGGTGCCACGTTGAAAGTCACTGAGCTCTTCAGTAAGGCCGTTCTACTCCCAATGTTTGTCTATGAAGATCGCATAGCTGTGTGCTCGATTTTATACACCTGCAACTAGTTTCAGGACTTCCTCTTCTTTATGTTAAGCCAAGGGATGCGAGTAGAAGATCACTGACCTTCTGGAGGGCCCTAGGGGGAAGTCTCCTCTCCGATAGTCCTCATCCCCACCAGGATGTGGTTCCTCTCAACAAACAGACCATCAATTATGAAGATGGGGCAGGGGATACAAAAATGGGAGGAGAAATTAGGTGATCTCCAATTCATAAACAAAACTGCCGTGCATGCAGGCACATTTATTACGTGACCAGACAATTCACAGCATTTCAATTCATGACCAGTCACAATATCCATTATGGAGGCATTCAAAAGACACTTTTGGAAATGGTCTTTTGTTTACGCTTTATTTCATTTTACTGTGACAAGGCAAATGATCCATTTCTCATTTTGTCGTGATTAGACTACCGGTGGAACCACATCCTGTCATAACATTATGAGGCACAGGAAAACAAACAGCTTTTCAAATACACTTCACCAGACAATGTATCGGTGATGTTGTCCTTCTGACATTGCAACAACATGTCGTACATGTTGTACTGTGACTTCAGATGCAGGAGGGAGTCTAGGTTGCAGCATCACACACTTAGTAATCTGAAAGTACATGAAAATACATAGATAAACAAATGTCACTTCTCAAGGACATACAATTACAGATCGTACAGGCGTATAAAATTAGTTAACCATTTGATTTAGAGTGCTTGCTCTGAAAACGCATTGGGTCGAGCTGCCTACTGCCTTCAGACCTGTAATGGACAGTATGTTGTATTTTTTCCCAGGTCTTATAAAAGTTATTATTCGTTTCCGCTCGCCTGCCTTATTGCCTTGTATATCAGCGGACTCCACAGAGGGCCAAGCCAGAGTGCTTTGCATAATAGGGAGAAAGAATCTCTAACTGAATTGTGGAAATAGATTTCAGCATTAACGCAGCAGTTGAGAGTAATACATCATGAAAGCGGATGCAGGCGGGATGTGATGGGGACATAACAACGGTGACATAAAACAGGCAGGTGGAAGTGAGCAGTAAAACAGGACAACCCTGCATGTCATTGTTAAGTGACAGATATTTCCCTCCCTAATGGCTAATAATGATGGGATTTACTACCGAGCAGTCTGTTCATATCAGCCTTGTCTCTTTGCTGTGACAGTAACACAAGACCATTTTATAGGGTTTGGGCAGCAACACAACATACTGAAGCTGTAATCAACCTACATTTGCACAGCTGGGACCAAAGCAATCTTGGGACACCTGGAAGCAATTCAAGATAGCATTGTTTCAACACAGACACCAAACTGCAGGAATGCAAGTTATTGTAAACAGGAAAAAATACCAGTCCTAGAACAGAAAGAATTCAACTATTCTAATCATTAACTATAAGTGAAAGATTCCGTAGAAGCCAGTCAGGAGCCAGTAAACATTACACATGTTCGTCCTGCATTCAGGGAGTGAGAAGCTCCATATTTGTCCATACCATTAGAAGGTTCTGATTAGGAGTGCAGCATGAGGGCAATTTATTATCATTACTTTAAACGTGCTGCTGAAATGAACACTGAATAAAACCGCTCAAGAAAATTACACAGCCGCATGGTTTTGTCAACAGGAAGCATTCCTCCTCCAAAACAACAGCCTCTTAATTGATCTATTTAGCATATATGGTGGAGCTGAGCAGGTCTCTCCAAAGAGAGTGTAGCTCAGGCTCTTTCATCTGCAGTCTCCGCCACCGCGCCATCCTCCGCGAGACACCAACACTGACTTGCGCTCCCTTTGACTGAGGCGGCCATCGCTAAGGATTCCCTTTGACTTTGACATGAAGATGAAAATGTGATCTGGTTAAGCAAGGAGAGGTGTGAGTTGTTGCAGTGATGGAGCATCCTGTCAAAGCAAAATTATTCATTTCTGTGATGCTGTGAACTGTCATCACGCCCCCAGTGTCATGGGCACCTCCAGTCATTGAATTTGATGTCCACTGGAAGACAGAATGGCTTTGTGAGTTCTGAAGGCTGTCCATTTTCCACCTCATCCTTCACTGTTTACCATTCAGATCAAAATCTAACCTTTATGGTTTCAACTAGTTTCAGCCGGAATGAACTGTCTCTAGATTCTACAGTTCTTTTGAAGATGTAGCTATTGTGTTCACTTCGGGACATCAGTGCAGAGAAACCCTAACAAACTGTGAACTAACACCCATGGTGGGGTCTTATCTGTTGTAAATGCATTAGTGTTATATTAATGAGTCTTCTCTGTGTCTAAAAGAGGGACTCAGTACAGCAATACTTAACTCAACAAAGAATGCTTTTCAAAGAAAAATATAATAGACACGACTCAATCCTGAGAATAGCTCTTTTCATATAGCGGAATTATTATATCAGGCAGTCCATGTGGTTTAAACATAGCATTAAGCAAAGAGTCAATCTCATATTGATCAATGGGTGAAGGATGTATGAATGCGACACAACAGGCTAATCAGATGGTAAACCACACAATGTATGCACTGCTGTGCCTTTGTGCTCCTGCTCTCCATTCATTCTGAAAGGAAGATCGGAGAACAGAATTCATCTTAACTCAGGCCAAACGTGTGAGATTGCTCATAGATGAACAGTGAACGAATTTTCACATTGAATTCACGGCAATCAGCCTATCAATCAAATCCTGTGGCAAAGAGGAACAAAACAGAGTGAAAAGGATGGAAAGATTGTGATGATGTGAAAGGTAGATAATGAATTCTTACCTAAATACTGATAACGTGCAGTAGTTATTGATTTGGCTGTCTGTAGAAGCACACGTCCTTTTTGCACACAGTGTAAGTATGCCCTCCTATGGTAGAACCTGGGACTGCAACCACACCTTATCTTTCATATTGACTGCATAATCTCAACTAAACATTCTTCTCTTTCACATTTTAAAATATTTTAAACAACCCATGTTATTTATCGGGAGCATCTCCCTTAGGTTGTACTCAGCCTTATTGGGCAGAGGCTGCTGTCCCAAGAGCTCCCACACAGCATGGGGGGAGGACAGCAGGTTGACCATGGACAGGAACGACTGGGGAGCAGGAGGGGTCAGGGCAAATCATTCAGACATAATTTTAGTGTTCTGAAAAGCGAAGGTCATGATTACATTAGTTTGGTTTTATGACAAGGTCTGGGTGCAGCAATTGTTTTTGTTTCTTTCCTACATTCTATCAAATCAAATGTATTTATATAGCCCTTCTTCCATCAGCTGATATGTCAAAGTGCTGTACAGAAACACAGCCTAAAACCCCAAACAGCAAGCAATGCAGGTGTAGAAGCACGTTGGCTAGGAAAAACTCCCTAGAAAGGCCAAAACCTAGGATGAAACCTAGAGAGGAACCAGGCTATGAGGGGTGGCCAAGATGTTCAAATGTTCATAAATGACCAGCATGTTCAAATAATAGTAATCACAGTGAACAAGTCAGGGTTCCATAGCCGTAGGCAGAACAGTTGAAACTGGAGCAGCAGCACGGCCAGGTGGCCTGGGGACAACAAGGAGTCATCATGCCAGGTAGTCCTGAGGCATGGTCCTAGGGCTCAGGTCCTCCGAGAGAGAAAGAAAGAAAGAAAGAGAGAGAGAGAGAGAGAAAGAGAGAATTAGAGAGAGCATACTTAAATTCACAAAGGACACCGGATAAGACAGGAGAAATACTCCAGATATAACAGACTGACCCTAGCCCCCCAACACAAACTACTGCAGCATAGATACTGGAGGCTGAGACAGGAGGGGTCAGGAGACACTGTGGCCCCATCTGATGATACCCCCTGGACAGGGCCAAACAGGCAGGATATAACCCCACCCACTTTGACACAGCACAGCCCCCACACCACTAGAGGGATATCTTCAACCACCAACTTACCACCCCGAGACAAGGCCGAGTATAGCCCACAAAGTTCTCCGCTACGGCACAACCCAAGGGCGGGGCGCCAACCCAGAAAGGAAGACCACGTCAGTGACTCAACCCACTCAAGTGACGCACCCCTCCTAGGGACGGCATGGAAGAGCACCAGTAAGCCAGTGACTCAGCCTCTGTAATAGGGTTAGAGGCAGAGAATCCCAGTGGAGAGAGGGGAACCGGCCAGGCAGAGACAGCAAGGGTGGTTCGTTGCTCCAGTGCCTTTCCGTTCACCTTCACACTCCTGGGCCAGACTACACTCAATTATAGGACCTACTGAAGAGATGAGTCTTCAATAAAGACTTAAAGGTTGAGACCGAGTCTACGACTCTCACATGGGTAGGCAGACCATTCCATAAAAATGGAGCTCTATAGGAGAAAGCCCTGCCTCCAGCTGTTTGCTTAGAAATTCAATTAGGAGGCCTGCGCCTTGTGACCGTAGCGTACGTGTAGGTATGTACGGCAGGACCAAATCGGAAAGATAGGTAGGAGCAAGCCCATGTAATGCTTTGTAGGTTAGCAGTAAAACCTTGAAATCAGCCCTTGCCTTAACAGGAAGCCAGTGTAGAGAGGCTAGCACTGGATTAATATGATACATTTTTTGGTTCTAGTCAGGATTCTAGCAGCCGTATTTAGCACTAACTGAACTTTATTTAGTGCTTTGTCCAGGTAGCCAGAAAGTAGAGCATTGCAGTAGTCTAACCTAGAAGTGACAAAAGCATGGCTGAATTTTTCTGCATCATTTTTGGACAGAAAATGTCAGATTTGTGTTGTTACGTAAATGGAAAAAAGCTGTCCTTGAAACAGTCTTGATATGTTCGTCAAAAGAGAGATCAGCGTAGAGAGTAACGCTGAGGTCCTTCACAGTTTTATTTGAGACGACTGTACAACCATCAAGATTAATTGTCAGATTCAACAGAAGATCTCTTTGTTTCTTGGGACCTAGAACAAGCATCTCTGTTTTGTCCGAGTTTAAAAATAGAAAGTTTGCAGCAATTCATTTCCTTATGTCTGAAACACATTCTATCAATTCAAACGGCTTAAAAATGACTTTGAGTGGGGGAATAAGGAATTCGGACTATAGAAATGTACTCAATCAGTCTCTAGAGATTTATTCTGCATGCAAATAACCTACTTCTTCTCAACAAAAGGATGATAATTACATTCACATCTGCTACAGACAGTGTGTATTGCTGAAGGGGTATCAGAGGACTGACATATTGATAGATCACACTCAAATCGATGCACAGAACACCAACTGTTAGACTTCAGTGCAGTTTTTGACATTATCGATCATAGTCTGCTGCTGGAAAAACATATGTGTTATGGCTTTACCCCCCTGCTATAATGTGGATAAAGAGTTACTTGTCTAACAGAACACAAAGGGTGTCCTTTAATGGAAGTCTCTCAAATATAATCCAGTTAGAATCAGAAATTCCCCAGGGTAGCTGTTTAGGCCCCTTGCTTACACGTCAGCAACTACCGTGACTGAAATGATTGCAACACTCAACAAAGAGCTGCAGTTAGTTTCAGAGTGGGTGGCAAGGAATAAGTTAGCCCTAAATATTTCTAAAACTAAAAACATTGTATTTGGAACAAAACACTCACTAAACCCTAAACCTCAACTAAATATTGTAATAAATCATGTGGAAATTGAGCAAGTTGAGATGACTAAACTGTTGGAGTAAACCTAGATTGTAAACTGTCATTGTCAAAACATATTGATGCAGTAATAGCTAAGATGGGGAGAAGTCTGTCTATAATAAAGCGATGCTCTGCCTTCTTAACAACACTATCAACAAGACAGGTCCTACAGGCCCTAGGAAAATTTGGCCTGTAAGGACTTAGGAAAATTGCAATTGGCTCAGAGAAGGGCAGCACGGCTGGCCCTTGGATGTACACAGAGAGCTAATATTAATAATATACATGTCAATCTCTACTATACATACACATGGATTTAGTACTGTAGATATGTGGTAGTGGTGGAGTAGGAGCCTGAGGGCACACAGTATATTGTGACATCTGTGAATGTATTGTAATGTTTTTAAAGTTGTATAAACTGCCTTAGTTTTGATGGAACCCAGGAAGAGTAGCTGCTACTTTGGCAGCAGCTAATGGGGATCCATAATAAAAACAAATACAAACTGTGAATACATGAGTAGATTACTTCCTGTAGATTAGTGAATACAAAAGACTGGATTTAAATAAAACATGAGAAAACAAGAGCTAGGATATTTATCTGGCAGACACCGTTATTTAATTTAGGGAATAAATCATACCAAAACAGATTGTCATTCTTGCAGGTCTGGTGTCTGTCGTTTTTATCTATGGCTGGGCTGGTTCCTATCTTGTCTGAATATGGTATAGACCAGGGCTAGGCAATCATTTTATCTCGAGGGCCACATCGGGATTTCACGATTTCACGGACGGATTTGTTAGCCCAAATATATTTGCGGTCCAGAAAAAGGACAGTTATTTGAAAACGTATACTGCAGGTCCATTAGAATTTCTATATACTTTTTGTATCTAGTTTTACACGTTCAAGAGTGGCCTGAGGTGTTTTTTTATCCCCAAATAATAATTTCCCAAACCAGATTGAATTGGCAGTATGTTGCCCATTCTTGGTATAGACCTACCATTCACACACAGCCTTTAACCATCCACCATGCAGAGCTAACACAACAAGGGCAATACTCATAACGCCATCTTCAATCAGAGCACTGCTCACTGACATCTGCCAACTCAGATCAGCCATTCATGCAGTTTTGAGCACTCTATTGGTCTCTGTAGTAAGTCCTCTCTGACCTCATAAGGAAGGCTGACTGTGTATGTCAAGGCTGAGTTGTCCTGCTGATTGTCCTCAGGAGGTATCATAAGGAAACCATGAGTGTGGAAGCACACAGAACTGTAAAAAACTAAGAAGATATTTTACCTTCACACAGCTGCTGTCAATGAAGTCCATGCGGGTGGACTTGGGGTGAACGACCCTCACTTCCTCTCTCCCACACTCCAGAACCGACCACAGCTCCACCACTAAGGCCTGCACGAAACCTGCCAGAACATACTGAGCTGTAATTCATGTGTAATGTGCAATAATTGTATTTTCAAACTGCTATCAGTACTGTCATGTAGTAGCTAGTACCTGAGCTGTGTAATGCCACCACACCAGGGGTTGTTGCTGCTACCTGTGTCACCATCACACCGTAGCCAAACTTGTCACATGGTCTTGCCTGGAGGAAAGTGTGATAACAGATTAAAAGTAGGCCATGATTGTTATTAGCCAAAAGCAATTTACAATCTTGCATAATCAAAAGTATGTGTGTGTGATTCCTCATTCTTTGTGTGCAGTATATTTGTTTATTATTAAAATGGGAACACATTAGTTAGGCCAGAGGCATTATTCTATACTCTGGGATATTGAAATGGCACTCAAGTGTATAAATATATTTATGTTAATTGACTTTATGTAAATCTCTAGCTCAAACAATTGATAGAATATGAAGATAAAAGTAAAACAATATTCCAAGTACATTTTCACCACTATTGTGGATTAATCAAAGTAATGGGAATTTACAAAAAAAATAGGACTACAAGCTGAAATGGAAGATTTAAAACATTTAGAAAGGGAAAAAAACTGATTGATTTAATGTGTAAATATCCTTAATTAATTACAAAACAAGAGTGTGATTTAAAAATAGATTAGTTTAATTAGAATACGGAGAAAAATGTATGCAAAACAAGGGGGGTAATTAAAAGCGCATGTAAACAATTCTAGTCATTCTGCCCAGGTTTTCAGTATAAGATGCATACACTGGGCAGTAAGGGTACTTAATGAGAGACTAATACATCTCATTCAGTGTAATAGTACCAGCATATGATATACATACAGTACATAGCTGGGCGTCATAAATACTAAGTACGGAAGTAGACTTAATTTTGCCTATTCATCCCTACCATGGTGTTGATTCTCAATGCACATCACCAGTAAGCAGTAAGAGTTGACTATAACATGGTAATAATACCTGTAGTTTCTTGGTGAAACTGGAGTATGCTGGAGGAGCAGCAGGCCTTTCAGAGTGGCAGAAAAGTTCAGAAGGTTCAGGTTCAGGAAAGTCTCCTCTCAAACCACTCTGTGTGGATTGACAGCAGAAGGAAAGTATAACGGGAAACCTCATTATTTCCCCATCTTATTTATCCTACTTAACAACATGCCAGAAGGGTGACTGAAAATAAAACCACAACATCATTATCATAGATCCACAAGCACCCTTTGCCTCCAGAGGGAGACACTAGCAAAACGAACATATTCTGCAGCTCCTGAGAGGATGTAGAAAGGATGGCTCTGGGAACCGGGGTGGGATCTCTTTCTGACAGGGAGCTCATCTATGATAGGGGGAAAAGAACTTCAGAGTGAGCCTTTGTAATTCTCCCCTGAACCCGTACACCGAACAGCAATAATGAGGAGTTCAGCAGTGATATTAGGGGCTCTGAATCTCATTCCTCCAGCCTTTCTACCTTCCTCCATAGGAGCACAGGGCTCACAGGGATGAGTTATTAGCAGAGTGGAGTAAGTTCTCCTCCATTGCCTACCTGACACACTACATCCCTCACATAATAATGGACTTGGACAATATCCCACTGGGCACAAACAGGTTCAATCAATGTTGTTTTAAAGTCATTTGTAAACGTATTGTGATTTGGAATCTACATGGAAAATACATTTTTTTAAAGTAATTAACTGTCGTTTTGAGGGTGAAATTTCAACCACAGGATCATGTCATCATGGTAACCAAATTTTAACAGACAAACGTTGTATAAAATATTTTGAATTCGTACCTTGAAAATGTCAGATCTTAAATGTTATATCCACTATCAGAAGAATAAAAAAATAGCCTTGGCAGCACCTCCTACTGGAGAATCTATTTGGTCTCCCATCCAGGGTTTTAACCAAGCCCTGTTTAGCTTTTATAATTGCCACTGACTATTACCAATGTGCTATTATGAAAATGACATTGAGAGAGCTCTTAATAACTAAATATATTCACTGTTGCTATCAAACTCATTCCAAAGGGTAGGTTTAACAGAGCAGATCAAACGTAACCATACTTTATCACTCATGTATCATCAATTATACTAAAGTCATCAACAGCTACTGTTTCAATTCAACACAGGGTTCAACAAAGAATAGACAATACAATAGACCTAGGGTTTCAAGCTCTGGTTGAATTAAAATGTGATATTTAGTCATATTGAAGTGTATTCCGTTGTCAATGCAACCAAATATCACCATTTGAAGGAGATATCTTCTACTTGGATAGTTCCATCTGGCTTTAATTATTAATAATGTATATGTTGGAATCACGCCTCCATCTCAACCAGTGGCACAGATTGAAGATACATCTCCTTCAAATGCTGATATTTGGTTGCGTTGACAACCAAGCACAAATCAATATTCCTTTGTAATCCAGTAAACAGCCTACAGATAAGGCCATTTTACAAACTAATGTAACATTCAATTCAACCTTAACATGAGGTAAACATCCATGACCACATTGTGAGGTTACCGTAAATATACACTTCTTATGTAATCATACAAAGCGTGCATGTTGAAGATAGAATACATAGGTCGTCGCAGGTCTGTGGAGATCTTCACAATTGCTGTAATAATCTGTGCAGAATCACAAACGGCATTGATCACTTGCACCATGTACTTTTAATGTAAGTTCAACTGCAATCCAGGTCATTTGGTTCTGCTATTAGATGAACAACAGTGATAACACATTCATCTGTTGTATAAATAAACAAAATATCTTTGTATTCCCATTTGAACCTTGCTGTCCTTCTAAATGGCTGAAATCACAGTGATAACGCTTTTAGGTGACTTTTAGGTAACTAATCCAAACATCTGACATTGTTGTTACATTGGAATTTGGTTGTGCTTTAGATGTTTGAAAGCATAGTGATAACACATTACGAATTCAACTAACTTCTTCCTCATTTTGAGTGGGAGAAATGTAATATAGGTTTTCATCTCATTGATGTTACACCCTGATCTGTTTCACCTGTCTTTGTGCTCATCTCCACCCCCCTCCAGGTGTCGCCCATCTGCCCCATCCCCTGTGTATTTATACCGGTGTTCTCTGCTTGTCTGTTGCCAGTTTGTCTTGTCAAGCCTACCAGCGGTTTTCCCGTACTCCTGTTTTCTAGTTTTCCTGGTTTTGACCATTCTTCATATGTGCCGTTCTGTACCTTGTGACACTGCCCTGGATTACTGACCTCTACCTGCCCTGACCCTGAGCCTGCCTGTTGTTCTGTACCTTGTGACACTGCCCTGGATTACTGACCTCTACCTGCCCTGACCCTGAGCCTGCCTGTTGTTCTGTACCTTTTGGACTCTGCCCTGGATTACTGACCTCTACCTGCCCTGACCCTGAGCCTGCCTGTTGTTCTGTACCTTTTGGACTCTGCTCTGGATTACTGACCTCTACCTGCCCTGACCCTGAGCCTGCCTGTTGTTCTGTACCTTTTGGACTCTGCCATGGATTACTGACCTCTACCTGCCCTGACCCTGAGCCTGCCTGTTGTTCTGTACCTTTTGGACTCTGCTCTGGATTACTGACCTCTACCTGCCCTGACCCTGAGCCTGCCTGTTGTTCTGTACCTTTTGGACTCTGCTCTGGATTACTGACCTCTATCTGCCCTTGACCTGTCTTTTGCCTGCCCCGTTTTTGAAATAAACTTTTGTTACTTCGAACTCTCTGCATCTGGGTCTTATCCTGAGGTCTAATAATTGACCAACATCTCAACCAAATATTACCCAATTATCCACGTTGAAATGACGTGGTGTACCTAGTGGGATGCTTATGTTCAAACATGGATGATGTTTGGTTTGTGAAGATAAACTGTTGTTCTGGGAATTGCAAGGGCAGTTGAGAAGCTCTAATTGAGAAGTGAGACCATGGATGATTGGGGCTTGGGATCAACAAAACACAGCCTATCCATCATAAAGTTAGTTTTTTGGTAAACTCTCAAAAAATGATTCCGAATATTTTAGAAGGGCGACTCAGGTAAAAGGAAATGGATTGCTCTGATGTTTTTCTACACCCAATGAAATAGTTAATGTTTCATTCACATGTTTGAGAGAAGACTAGTAAGGTGGAGTTTGATATTTGAACTTAGGATAAGGATTACGTTGAATTCATATCAGTTCTCTGCTGCCAATGACTGGAACAAACTGCAAAAATCACTGAAGCTGGAAACTCATATCTCCCTCACTAGCTTTAAGCACCAGCTGTCAGAGCAGCTCACAGATCACTGCACCTGTACATAGCCCATCAGTAAATAGCCCATCCAACTACCTCATCCCCATACTGTATTTATTTATTTATCTTGTTCCTTTGCACCCCAGTATCTCTACTTGCACATTCATCTTCTGCACATCTATCACTCCAGTGTTTAATTGGTATATTGTAATTACTTTGCCACCATGGCCTATTTATTGCCTTACCTCCCAATTCTTATCTCACTTGCACACACTGTATATAGACTTTTTCTACTGTAGTATTGAATGTATGTTTGTTTATTCCATGTGTAACTCTGTGTTGTTGTATGTGTCGAACTGCTTTGCTTTATCTTGACCAGGTCGCAGTTGTAAATGAGAACTTGTTCTCAACTAGCCTCCCTGGTTAAATAAAGGTGGAATAAAAAATTATTGCTAATAAATGTACCCTAAAATATTCCTTTCCAACATTTCTTGCTAATGTAACCTTTTATTGGTCGATAACTTGATATAGTAGTATACAGTGGTGTAAAGTACTTAAGTAAAAATACTTTAAAGTAATACTTAAGTAGTTTTTTAGGGTATCTGTACTTCAATATTTATATTTTTGGCAACTTTTACTTTTACTCGACTACATTCCGAAAGAAAATAATGTACTTTCTACTCCATACATTTTCCCTGACACCCAAAAGTACTCATTACATTTTGAATGCTTAGCAGCACAGGAAAATGGTCTAATTCACACACTTAAAGATACAATTCCTGGTCATCCCTACTGCATCTGATCTGAAGGACTCACTAAACACAAATGTTTTGTTGGAGTGTTCCCCTGGCTATCTGTAAATTTAAAAGACAAGAAAATTGTGCCATTTGGTTTTCTTAATATAAGGAATTTGAAATTATTTATACTTCTACTTTTGATACTTAATTATATTTGAGCAATTACATATACAGTGGGGCAAAAAAGTATTTAGTCAGCCACCAATTGTGGCTCTCACTTAAAAAGATGAGAGAGGTCTGTAATTTTCATCATAGGTACACTTCAACTACGACAGACAAAATTATTTTTAAAAAATCCAGAAAATCACATTGTAGGATTTTTTATGAATTTATTTGCAAATTATGGTGGAAAATAAGTATTTGGTCACTACAAACAAGCAAGATTTCTGTCTCTCACAGACCTGTGACTTCCTCTTTAAGAGGCTCCTCTGTTACATGTATTAATGGCACCTGTTTGAACTTGTTATCAGTATAAAAGACACCTGTCCACAACCTCAAACAGTCACACTCCAAACTCCACTATGGCCAAGACCAAAGAGCTGTCAAAGGACACCAGAAACAAAATTGTAGACCTGCACCAGGCTGGGAAGACTGAATCTGCAATAGGTAAGCAGCTTGGTTTGAAGAAATCAACTATGGGAGCAATTATTAGGAAATGGAAGACATACAAGACCACTGATAATCTCCCTCGATCTGGGGCTCCATGCAAGATCTCACCCCGTGGGGTCAAAATGATCACAAGAACGGTGAGCAAAAATCCCAGAACCACACGGGGGGACCTAGTGAATGACCTGCAGAGAGCTGGGACCAAAGTAACAAAGCCTACCATCAGAAACACACTACATGTTCAGGCCCGTCTGAAGTTTGCTAGAGAGCATTTGGATGATCCAGAAGAAGATTGGGAGAATGTCATATGGTCAGATGAAACCAAAATATAACTTTTTGGTAAAAACTCAACTCGTCGTGTTTGGAGTTGTATCCAAAGAACACCATATCTACTGTGAAACATGGGGATGGAAACATCATGCTTTGGGGCTGATTTTCTGCAAAGGGACCAGGACAACTGATCCGTGTAAAGGAAAGAATGAATGAGGCCATGTATCGTGAGATTTTGAGTGAAAACCTCCTTCCATCAGCAAGGGCATTGAAGATGAAACGTGTCTGGGTCTTTCAGCATGACAATGATCCCAAACACACTGCCCGGGCGATGAAGGAGTGGCTTCGTAAGAAGCATTTCAAGGTCCTGGAGTGGCCTAGCCAGTCTCCAGATCTCAACACCATAGAAAATCTTTGGAGGGAGTTGAAAGTCTGTGTTGCCCAGCAACAGCCCCAAAACATCACTGCTCTAGAGGAGATCTGAATGGAGGAATGGGACAAAATACCAGTCAGTCAGATACAATACATGCTGATTTCTGAGAACAGTCCCATAATTTTGGTGCTGTACCACTTCGACAAGCTGGCAAACTAGCTACCGTATGGCCATTCAAACAAGCTTGCACTAGCCTGCTAGCTGGAGCAAATTTGCTCAGCTGATCGAACATGGTTTTCCAAGTAGCCAGTATATCATAGCTTCCGAGAGCGGAGGGATTTTCACAGATTTTCAGAACATTTGTAAATGTTTTGGTGATTTTCTGAACTGGATCCTGATTGGATCCCAAAATTCTAAGGCACTGCATCAGTGCTAGAGGAGTCACTACAGGCCCGGGTCCGATCCCGGGCTGTATCACACTTGCCTAGTTAAATTAAGGTTAAATAAACAAGGAACTAGTGTTAAATGGATGAGCAAAATCTTTATTTTTAGAGAGGAGTTCCATATCCTACAAGACAGATCGGTTAAGGGACGAGCATTGCGTAGGAGTGACATCATCTGCCTGTTATGGTAGGATGGAGTATGGCCTGCCTGGTGACATCAACAGGTTGTAAATTACACAATAGACCAATAAGAAAGAGTTCCAAACCTCTCTGCCAATAAATCAAATCAAATTGTATTTGTTGACATACACGTGTTTAGCAGATGTTATTGTGGGTGTAGCAAAATGCTTGTGCTTCTAGCTCCGACAGTGCAGTAATATCTAACAGTTTCACAACATATACACAAAATACATGGAAATCTAAATAAGGAATGAATTAAGAATATATATACATATATATCAGAGCAGCATTGGAATAAGATACAGTGGCAGAGTATAGAATACAGTATATTCATATGAGATGGGTGATGCAATATTTACAAACAACTCAAATGACTAAGATACCTAGAATACCTTAGAATAGTATAGAGTACAGTTTACACATACAGTAATGCAAGATACAGATATATTATTAAAGTGGCTAGTGTGTCCATTCCCTTAAAGTGGCCAGTGATTCCTAATCTGTCTATAGGCAGCAGCCTCTGATGTGCTGGAGATGTCTGTTTAACAGTCAGTGGTGTAGTCTAGAATACAATACAGTATATACATATGAAATGGGAGATGCAATATGTCAACACAATTTAAAAGTGACTAAGATACCGTAGAATAGTGTGGAGTGCGGTTTATACATATGAGATGAGTAATGTTAGATACGGAACATTATTAAAGTGGCTAGTGATCCATTTCAATAACAGCTAGATTTCAGTTTTCTACTCCTCACTCACTCCCAGACAGTCCTATCAAAACACTTGCTTGAGAAATTGCTCTTGCTAAGAATCACAGTAAGGTACTTAATTGTTACCCAGAAATGATTTTGTATTGAGATATAAAAAAACCCAGCTGCAGTTGACCTTAAACAAGCCAATTTCCTATTTGTGCTCGGTAAGTACACGAGAAAGAACTTCTACATACTTTCTTAGTATACTTAGTATGCTGAAAATGTAATATTCATAATAATAAATAAGCACCTTGTGTACTGAATCAAATCAGTTTTAACTTACCCTTCACTCTCGGCAGAAACTAGATTTCTTTCATATAAGAAAAGCGACAATCCTCATTCCGTGGTGGCAATTCTTGTGAGAGTGTCTGCTATATGAGTGCAGTTTCTGGAGAGTTTAATCTGGCCTGTGACACACAAAACGAATTGAAATGGCTTTGGGCACATTGCGGAATGAATACAAAATGACACAGACAACTCATACAGTGCATATGTAACTCTTGACATACCCTCAACAGATTAGACACACATCCACAGGGGTCAGTTCAGGTGCAGTGTAGAATTGCAGCATAAATTCTACAGCGTAAATTCCTAAGTAAAAGTTATCATTATCTGAACATAGATAACAAACGATATGGCTGTTTTTTTAGCTGTAAACTAGTTAGTGACAAAGCACAAACAAAGGATATCTTGTGAGACAGGGAAGGTACATTATTATTGATCTTTTGACTGGAATATAGGTAGTGTAGTGTTGGTCAAGAAAGTGAAGGGGAAATAAAAGAGGTGTTGCTGTCACCAACTGAGATCATGTTTAATGGCTCAATACAAGGTTATGGCACGCCAGTGAATCTCAGTGATTTTGTTACGTCTCCTCTCAGTGAGTATCACAGTGTTCTCTAGAGTCGAGACGAAAGGTCTGTCAGAATTAAAGTGGGTGTACTCTAGAACACTATATCGAGATAAAGGGCTGTCATAAAAACTAAGACACATACTACAGTATCCGTTACACCTTCTTTCATAGTTAATTAATAATCTTAATCGGAAGCTGGGCAGCATGTGTAAATGACGGCCTTGTAGTGAGTCAAGGGATGGGAGAGGCAACGTGAACCACACCTGCATGCAACGAGTCACCGTGCAGAGGTTTGGGGTGTTGGTACATGATGCTAATCAGAATGACAACCAGGTCTGTCAGACTGACTGGATCTGTAAGACAGGAAAATTATAAATTGATCAGACAGTTAGGGTGGCAACATAGAATAATGGATTGCAGCTGCTGTACCTCAAGGATGGGGTCTACGTAACTTCTGTGAAATAACTGTCAAACTATCTAAAACGATAAGACTTTTTTTTAAAAAACATTTTATTTCTGCTCATTCCTTTGCTTTTCCCCACTTTGATGGGAAAGAGCTTTCTCCCATTCTCCCTTCCTAGCACACATAATGAGTGAACAAAATAAGTGTATTCCAGCTTTTTGTCAGTGAAGAGTACTTTTAGCAATGCCTGAACAGAAACAAGGTCATAATTCAACAGTGGGAACATAATATATAAAACGCTGTCTAGACCCAATTAACATCTGACCAGGTAAAACTGATGTATAACAAATAGCATACTGATGTAATTTCATACAATTTCTTCACAAACCTATCTTTTAGCGTATGCTAAAACAATTAAAACACACAACGGGCAGTTCTGACACTACAAAGGTTTTGTATAATTTCAGCCAGTAATTTTGAAAGTAGCACTCACGAGCCAAAACTGGTGCTCAGAATTGTGTACAGTTGTGTACATCAATTATTTTGTATATATCTTTCGTCCTGCAAAAAAAAAAATGTGTTCGATGTTACAATTTGTACAATATGTTACAAATGTTTAAGGGACAAAAAGCCTTTGTACAATCACTGACAATGGGTTCAGTTTATCTGTGCTCATCCAAAGCAAGGTCAAGAACGCAACCTCACTCTACGCCAGATAACACGAGGCACGTTCCGGAGAAATACTCCCTCCTCTCTGACGATAACACAGCTATCTGGGCTCAGGAGACAGGCAGGGAGGGAATAACACCTATGTTTAAAGGAGAACTATACAGCATAGTGATGCATTAAGCGTCTCTTTTTCACTCGGCCTTCCATATCATACATGAGGCTGTGGACATTTGTACTGTATTCAGGAGAAACAATGTATGGAGAAAAATAGTGTCTCAATGGATTTAGCATGAGAGAGAATAGAGAAGCTAGTCTGAATTAGAATACAGGCGTAGGATAGGTAATATGTTCCGTCCTAACCAAATGACAAAACATCTAATGGATTCTTAAATACTTTCTGCATTTTCATAACCCAGAGTCTCCTTTACTTAATTACCCCGTAGAATGATATAGCCTACCACAAGTTAATTAGCAAAATTAGAGTAAGCTCTAGTCCACACATAAGCCATTCGTTTTATCGTGGACTAAATGATGTATACATATTGCATGGTCATAGACAATCTGGGCTTTTCAAGACTTTTCATGAGCCCTGTACTACCTGAGCTTGACCAGTCAGTGATTCCCTCCATCCACACCAACACTATGCAGCTCCTCCCCAGACTTTACAGTATACACAGTGGTCATCTCTATCAGTGCATGTGAGCACTCCACGACTCTGGCGATAGATAGTAGCAGAGCCATTGGGCCTGGAGAGGAGGAGGACAGACCAAGACCACAGAGGAAAACAAACCAGCCTGATAACTCCTGATACGGTCCGCCTAAACAAGACTTGACCTATTCAGCATCTAAACACCCTCCACCACAGAGTGGGATAAGGAGGTGTGTGAACTAGGTCAATAGGGAGAGATGGAGGCAAGCTGTGAGGGGTAGCTTCTGGCGCCTGCATCGAGTTCTCAAGGGATATAGAACAGGTTAAATAAATAGACATTTTCACCTCCAACAACTAGATATGAAATTGGCCTACATGTCAATTGTTGGTGTTGTGCTACAGTAAATCTTGGTTTTAATGTAATTGAAATAGAATAGAGAAATACTCGTGTAGATTAAAGTTGAACTCACTGATGTGCTGGTTCTCGATAGAGTGGATGACCTCACCCGTCTCGTCTATGAATGGGTCACAGGACTCAATAGATACACTGCTGAAGAGCTGCTACAAAATCTGGGATAGAACAGCACTCATTACAATAATCCAAGGGATGTTTTAAACACTGAAAAAAAGACAACTGAAGACCAGGAAATTACTTTGTTTAAAGTTAAAATGAATTAAGTTAATATATTTTCCAGAACTCTACCTCAGAATATAACTATGAATAGCAAGTGTAATGTCTTCATCTGTAATGGCGTTCGTCTGTTGAAAGAAGAGAGTCGGACCGAAATGCAGCGTGTTGGTTACTCATGACTTTAATGAAAGAATCACGGTACATGAAATAACTGAAAGACGAAAACAACAAACGGAACGAAACTAATTACAGCCTATCTGGTGAATACTACACAAAGACAGGAACAATCACCCACGAAATACAAAGCGAAACTAAGGCTGCCTAAATACGGTTCCCAATCCAAGACAACGAGAATCACCTGACTCTGATTAGGAATCGCCTCAGGCAGCCAAGCCTATACCACACCCCTAATCAGCCGCGATCCCAAATAATACAAACCCCAATACGAAAACAACATATAAACCCATGTCACACCCTGGCCTACCCAAACATATAACAAAAACACAAAATACAATGACCAAGGCGTGACATCATCATCCATCAATGTCATACTGTAAGGCAAGCATTACATATATGGCAAGGTTTTAATAGCTATAAAGGCAAGGCATTTAATATTAATCAAACTGGGAACTCATTTCTAATCACGAAGGAGGAGAATCAGAGACAGACCCTTGAGATTCCTGGAGTGGTCAATCATCAGCTCATCATCAATCTCACCACCACCCTCATTTCCAGTCCACTCTCACTGCCACAGAACAGAACCATTAAGATTAGTCATCACTCACTCACCAGAGACTTGTACTTCATCTCCAGAACCCTGTAGACCACGGTCCTGCTGTAGTAACCATGCTGGAAGAGACAGGACTGACATCATCTTCACTCAGCACTGACAATTGGTTAGTTGGTTTCTTGTAGTGTTAATAGAAGCTAGGTTAATATTGTGCTCACCATCCACCTATTAAACCAGGTGGCTTTGATATCCAGTAAGGCAATGAGGTGCAAGGCTTTCTCTGACCCTTGTGCCTCTAACCCGTGTTCAGGGTGTAAGGACAGGAGGGAGAAAGTACTCTATTATGTCCTCCATGTACCTAGTGAGACAAAGAGGATATCAAATTACATTTTAGACTAAACTGTTACTTTGCAAGTGCTGATTACTGAATATACTGTAAAATAGAACATCTCACTTTTGTGGGTGGCGAATCCAAAAGATTGTCACTTCCTTCTGAAAATCATTCATTAGTTTCATCTGGTGGAAAAATAAATGTGAATAAAAACTATATCATATTCATAAGGGTATAACTGCCATGCTAGTATCACATTACAGAGTGCATTCGTGTTTTAGAAGACGAGTAATGTCCGGTCTGTTTACATCAATCCCAACCGATTGTGACGACCCTCCCACTCTGTCTGCCGTATTCTCTCTGTTATTTCCTTATTAGGATGCTGGTGGGCGGAGTTGGGAGGGTCGTCAGCTACATGGGAAACACCTGGGCCCGGTGTCTCCCAGGATAAATACACCACTTCCCCATTCATGGAGGAGACTCTCTCCATGCAGACACCTTTATAGATTTGGTTGTTTTTCTTAGTGGTTTTTTGGTTGTTTTCTTTGGAACCTTTCAACACCCTGCATTATCACATTCATGCAAAACACTCACTTACACTACTGACTACTGATTACAGACACCATGGTATATTATACTTAGTTACTTATTAAATAAATCTATATTTTATTTCTCCTTATCTCCACGTTGTCTCCCTTTTGTTACGGGCTTTGAGCCGGTTCGTGACACCGATCCAGTCAGGAGGCTCAGTTTATTTATTTTTTTACCTTTATTTAACTAGGCAAGTGAGTTAAGTGTTTACGCCTCAAGCACAGATCCAATGCCTTAGACCGCTCGGGAGCCCCAGTTTAAGGTACATGAAGTCAGACTCCAGACTTTTAGCTATTTGTCAGAAGGCAAAATATACATTATTGTCATGCCTTGGTCATTGTATTTTGTGGGTGTTTGTTCCTATCTTTGTGTAGTAGTCACCAGATAGGCTGTAATAGGTTTCACGTTCCGTTCTGTTGTTTTTGTATTTAGATTCAGTTATTTCATGTACCGCAATTCCTTCATTAAAGTCATGAATAACCTACACGCTGCATTTCGGTCTGACTCTCTTCATTCAACAGACGAACGCCGTTACAATTATTCACATCATTATCCACATCAGACTTTGAATAGAAAAAGAAACAAGACATTTCAGAAACATATAGGAGAAAACTAATGAATTACCTAAACTGTTGTAGATCTCTCTTATTACATTCAGTGGAGAAGAGAATGTTTTTGATCAAAAAGCCCCGGACCTTATCCTGAATAGAGGATCAACAAAACTATGACTCATGCAGGTGTGAATTTTTGCAATTTCACTGTGACAAATGTTCATCAGACCAATAAAAAACTAAAGATTTTTACAAAACAGAACACAAAATCCCTAGGGGGTGAATTCCCATATTAGAGTATCTTATTCTATTTAGCCCATTACATTCTAAGCCCTGTCTAAACTGGGGTAAGGGGTTTCACTAAGGTTTATGGAATTGTTTTAAGAAGGTCATACGTAAGATAATTTTGCTATTTGATTTAGAATTTTAAGACCCCTTGAAGTATCAAAAAATATATTTTAAAAGTATTTCATGAACATTTTATTTGGCCTTACTGCTATTTGCCCATACAAACGCATTGAATAACAGATTCACTACATGGAATAACAGTCCCAAAAATTAAATAAAAAGGGAAGTTTGTTCTGAAGTGTCTGTCCTATATCTGAGAGATATAAGAAAGATCAGGAAACATTGTTTACATGTATTTAAACCCTTATTTTTGGCACTTAACAGTCTCCATACATACTTCCATCCATTTTTTCAAATGGTACCAGGGGACCTTCAGACAAGTCTTGTGAAGCCTGTGGGCATCCTAGAGCAAAACAACCGACATGTATTTGTTCGTGAGAGTCTCACATTTCCATATTATTGTGTAAACCAAACTGTTCGGATGCTACAGATGATTTTGTGAGAAGACTGATTTTCGGGATGTCTCATTGTCTGACAAACACCGTCCTAGCTCTGTAACCTTTCACCGCAGATGCAGAAGTGTGACATCAGCAAATGCGGTAAATCCAATGCAAAAAACAGATATCTTTAGCTTAAATAGACAGATTTTTATGGTAATTGTTTTTATTCGATTTCCGCAGTGTCATGTTTGTCATTTATTGTCATGTCTTGTCCCTGTGCTCCCCATGCTATTCGTTTCCCTCTGCTGGTCTTGTTTGGTTCTTTCCCTCCTTCTATCCCTCTCTCTCCCCTCCCTCTCTCACTCTCTCGCTCTCTCTTCTCTCTGTCGTTCCGTTTTGTTCCTAAATCATCATTTAGTCTTCCCACACCTGTTCCCGATCCTTTCCCCTGATTAGAGTCCCTATTTATTCCTTTGTGATCCGTTCCTGTCCCGTCGGTTCCTTGTATTGTATTCACCATGCTGTGATTGCGTTTCGCCCTGTCCTGTCGTGTTTTTGCCGTGATTGTGTATCACCCTGTCCTGTCGTGTTTTGTGCCTTCATCAGAAGCATGTCTCAGTCGACTCGGCCTGCGCCTACCCGAAGACCTGCAGTCTGTGGCCTTCTCCAGTTGTTTTCCCTCTACAAATCTAGAGGATTTCTGTTATTCCGTTTTGGACTTTAATAAACTCTGTTTCTGTTAAGTCGCGTTTGGGTCCTCTTTCACCTGCATGACAGAAGGAACCGACCAAGGAATGGACCCAGCGACTTCAGACGCTCGTTACACTGCCGTCGAGATCCAAGGAGCCATGCTCGGCAGACATGAGCAGGAATTGTCTGCTGCTCGCCAGGCTAAAACCTGGCTGCTCAGGTTTCCACCTCTCTGGACAGTTCCAGAGTCTCGTCTTGCCACCTTTACTTCCTGGCCTGCCGAGCCTCCAGAACCTAAATAACCCACCTTGGACTGACTGCATTTCTCACGCAGTTGAGATTGTGTTCTCTCTCCAACCCATACTCTAGAATATGACTCATTTCTCCTTACTGGCCGGGCTCGAGAATTACAGCTATCTGGGAGGCAAGGCTGTTTGCTCTAACGATTTCCAGAACTTTAAAGAGGAGATGATTCGGGTTTTTGACCGTTCAGTTTTTGGTGGGGAGGCTTCTAGGGCCCTGGCTTCCTTATGCCAAGGTGAACGGTCCATAACGGATTATTCCAAGTTTCGCACTCTTTGCCTCTAGTGAGTGGAACATTTTTTTCTGGAGGGACTCCACACTCTCCCGAGGTTCCTTCAGATGTGGACTCTTTGATTGCTCTCGCCATCCGCATAGAACGACAGATCTTCGCACCGGGCTCGTGGAAGAGAGCTCGCATCATGTTTCCCTGCTCCGCAAACCATCTCCCCCTCTGGCTTTGAGACTGAGCCCATGCAGCTGGGAGGGATTCATCTCGAATAAGGAGAGGGAACGGAGGATCACCAACCGCCTGTGCCTCTATTGTGGAGTTGCTGGACATTTTGTTAATTCATGTCAGTAAAAGCAGACTCATCTGCAGGGCTACAGGTGAGCGCAACTTCTCAAGTCTCTCCATCAAAGTCCTGTACACTTTGTCGCACCTACGCTGGACCGGTTCATGCACTGTGTAGTGCCTTGATAGACTCTGGGGCTGGGGGTTGTTTCATGGACACACATGGGTTCGGAAACATGACATTCCTTTCAGAGAGTTGGATAGGCCTGCGCCCATGTTCGCAATTAATTTGAACACTGCCTTTGACCTCTGGTAATAAGACTATTTCTTTTTTGATTTTCCGTTCAATTTACACCTGTTGTTTTGGGTCATCCCTGGCTGGTATGTCATGAATCCTTCTATTGATTGGTCTGGTAATCTTTTTCTTTAGTGAGGTGTTTGATGTCTGCCATCCCTCCCGTTTCTTCTGTCCCTACTTCTCAGGAGGGGCCTGGCGATTTGACAGGAGTGCCGGAGGAGTTCAGCAAGGTCTTGCAGCTGGTCCCGGGCCAGCTCCCTTCCTCCTCACCGGTCTTGATGATTGTGGTGTTGATCTCCTTCCGGGGACCACTCCTCCTCGAAACACTTTCTCTGTCGGCTCCCGAACGTAGGGCTCTCGACTGTGTCTTCACTTTTTTGCCATGGTGCCTTCTTCCTCTCCGGCCGGGGCGGGGTTCTTTTTGTTGAGAGGGGGACGGTGCTCTGTTATGAGTTGGCGGTTGAGAGTCGTTGTCCGCTTCCCCTTATGTCATCAGCCTTCGAATTCTGCAAGCCAGGTGCTTTACTAAACTGGACCTTCGTAAGCTTACCATCTCGTGCGCATCAGAGAGGGGGACGAGTGGAAACAACGTTTAATACCCGTTAGGGCATTTTGAGTGGGTTCTGCCGTTCGGTCTCGCCAATGCGCCAGCTGTTTTTCAGGCATTAGTTAATGATGTTCTGAGAGACATGCTGAACATTTTTGTTTTTGTCTATCTTGACGATATCCTGATTTTTTTCTCCGTCACTCGAGATTCATGTTCAGCACGTTCAACTACAGCGCCTTTTAAAATAAAGGCTGAGAAGTGCTTTTTCATACGGTTCCGTTATTTCCGCTGAATTCAGATATTCTGGTCCAAGCTGTCAGTGATATAAACGTGTCGAGTTGCAGCCAGGTTTCAATTTCTATCGGATTCGTTTTCGGGTTGGATCTCACAGCTCTTACTTCTGTCAAGACGTGTTTTAAGTGGTCAAGGGAGCTTTTGATCTTCTAAAAGAACGTTTACGTGGTTACTGACGTCACTAGACAATTCATTGTGAGGTTGAAGAATGGGAGCCATTCTATCCCAGCGCTTCCAGTCTGACGATAAGGTTCATCCTTGCGCTTATTTTTCTCAATCTGAGCGCAACTATGATGGGGTAACTCTGCTCCCATCCGTTAGCCCTATGGCGACAGTGGTTGGAGGGGCCTTCCTTCGTTTGGACAGACCATTTGGTACATCCGTTCTGCAAACGACTTAATGCCCGTCAAGCTCGTATTTCATTTCTTAATGGTGCAAGAACTAAGCCTGATGCCTTATCCCGTCTGTTTAGTTCTTCTGTGGCTTTACTGATCCCGAGGGGATTATTCCTTACGGGCGTGTTGTCTTAAAGTCTGGGAATTGAAAGACAGGTTAAGGTACGCACACTGCGAGTAACCTCCTTTTCGTTCCTGTTTCCACTTCTGGCTGTTCTTCAGTGGGCTCACTCTGCCAAGTTAGGGGCCATCCCGGTGTTCGAGGCATCTTGCCATTCAAGGAGCGTGATTTCATAATAACTTCCATCCCCATTCCTTCTCGACCATGGTCTCACATTGCCTTAGACTTCTGCCTTTGTCTGCGGGGACCTAATGTTGGACCTAAGGCGGCACATTTCATTCCCCTCGCTAAACAAGGAGAGCAACAAACATTATTGAGAATGTATTCAGAATTCATGGCCTCCAGTGGTTCCGTTTCAGACAGAGGCCCGCAATTGTCACAGTTTTGGAGGGAGTTCTGTCGTTTGATTGGTGCGTCCGTCAGTCTCTCTTCCGGGTTTCATCCCCAGTCTAACGGTCAAGCAGAGAGGGCCAATCAGACGATTGGTCGCATACTACGCATTTCTTTCAGAAACCCTGCGTCTTGGGCAGAACAGCTTGGGCAGAATACGCTCACAATACCGGGTTATCTCCGTTTCAGAGTCACCAGCCTCTATCCCAGCTTGCCGAGTCAGCGTGCATTAACGTTGTGAGCGCACCTGGAGAAACTTTGCCGTTAAGGGCACAGACGGTGATAGTAAACGATTAAGAGTCCAAGGTATTGTTGCGGCCAGAGAGTTTTTCCACTCGCAACCTTCCTCTTACGACAGCTTCTCGTAAGTTGACTCCGCGGTTCATTGGTCCGTTGGAGGTCGTCAATCCTGTCGCAGTGCGACTGCTTTTCCGCGACATCTTCGTCGCGTCCATCCTGTCTTCCATGTCTCCTGTGTTAAGCCCTTTCTTCGCACCCCCGTTCGTCTTCCCTCCCCCCCTCCCGTCCTTGTCGAGAACCTTTTACAAGGTACATAAGATTATGGACATGCGTTCTCGGGGACGGTCAAATACCTAGTGGATTGGGAGGGTTACGGTCCTGAGGAGAGGAGTTGGGTTCCGTCTCGGGACGTGCTGGACCGTTCGCTCATCGATGATTTCCTCCGTTGCCGCCAGGAAGTGCGCCAGGAGGCGCTCGGTGAGTGGGGGTACTGTCATGTTTGTCATTTATTGTCATGTCTTGTCCCTGTGCTCCCCATGCTATTCGTTTCCCTCTGCTGGTCTTGTTTGGTTCTTTCCCTCCTTCTATCCCTCTCTCTCCCCTCCCTCTCTCACTCTCTCGCTCTCTCTTCTCTCTGTCGTTCCGTTCCTGCTCCCAGCTGTTCCTATTCCCCTAATCATCATTTAGTCTTCCCA
The DNA here is from genome assembly GCF_021184085.1 of Oncorhynchus gorbuscha. Taxonomy (NCBI): domain Eukaryota; kingdom Metazoa; phylum Chordata; class Actinopteri; order Salmoniformes; family Salmonidae; genus Oncorhynchus; species Oncorhynchus gorbuscha. The sequence continues at coordinate 23,065,874 of NC_060184.1, read as the reverse complement.
CACCTGTTCCCGATCCTTTCCCCTGATTAGAGTCCCATTTATTCCTTTGTGATCCGTTCCTGTCCCGTCGGTTCCTTGTATTGTATTCACCATGCTGTGATTGCGTTTCGCCCTGTCCTGTCGTGTTTTTGCCGTGATTGTGTATCACCCTGTCCTGTCGTGTTTTGTGCCTTCATCAGACGCTGCGTGTGAGCAGGTGTCTCAGTCGACTACGGCCTGCGCCTACCCGAAGCGACCTGCAGTCTGTGGCCGCTTCTCCAGTTGTTTTCCCCTCTACAAATCTAGAGGATTTCTGTTATTCCGTTTTGGACTTTAATAAACTCTGTTTCTGTTAAGTCACGTTTGGGTCCTCTTTCACCTGCATGACACGCAGGGTGCGGAAATCGACTCTAAGGGGTTTTAAAGACCTAGTATAAAGACAGAGATTTTAAATGTCTACTCTAAGAATGCCTACAAGCGTTGTTGTCAATGTTTAATAGCGTATGAAGATGGCCTACTTTACTTTGAGTTAATCTATCAGACATCTTCAGTTGCCAAACTAAGCTGTCCAGCTCTTTACCTTTTAACATTTTGTTGTATTAGCAAAACCAGGATGACTGCATTCCTTTGAGTAGTACATTAATATGACTTTCTAAGTTACATAAGAAAGGCATTTTGCTGAGGACATGTTATCTCCAATCATAAGTGCCAACTTTTGTGTGAGCATTTTCAGTGACTTACACTGAGGTCAGGGTCTGGGTCAGCCAGTGCAGCTGAGAGGTTCCTATGCAGGCTGCTCCAACTCCCACAGCTCAGCACATCCGAGGTCTATGCACCACACAGACCCTGCATGGCCTCCCAGTGCACTTGCACACCACATCACTGTCACTCTCAGAGACCACACAACATTGGATGCAATTAATAACACTTTTACCAATCTAGTAATAATCTAGCAAATTATACAGAATATAAATCATATTGAAATCATTTTAACTCTTTAGGTCTACTAGGGTCCAACCTTTCAGCAAGTACTTGCAGCTGCTATTGTTTGATAAATACATAACCCTAAGGAAACATTTGCAACTGTAGTTAATGTGTAATTACTGTACATTCACTTTTTTGTGCTCGTGAGTTATAATTAGACAGCATAAATTACACTGATTGCAAACTCAACACAGAGGCAACACAAACAACTTAAGCCTATAATGTAATGATTTACAAGTATATTAGTATTACTTATCCAGATCAACAAAATATGTTTATACGGTATAATGATACTGGTCCGGTAGTGTATAAAAAGCCATTCAATGGATCGTTGGGTGGATCCTCACTTTGCAAGAGTGACTTTTAGGCAAATTCTTTAACATGGTACTACCTGATTGAAGGAAGAATGACTGTCGGAGCAGTTGTCTGTGTAATGGCTGTTTAACTGAGGATGTTGGCTCTCCCTGTGCATCTCCTTCCTTCTCAGTTGGTCCTCTTCAAACGTATTCATCAATGGTTCAACAACTACCATCATCGTGTTCTTCAGTGTTTCTAATTATTTGCTTGTATCTATAAATGACAAAGTAGAGGTTAGAAATTTATTTAAGTGTCATTCCACAATGACATAATAATTTACATCACATATTACAGATTTTCTTTTACCATAATGTGGACCACTCAGGTAGAGCAACAAACATAGTCGGACATGGTACAGTGGTTCCTTTCGCGTCATGTACATGACATTTTCTACATTATTGGTAACAGTTATTATACATTAGGTCATCTATACACATGCATTAATATACACAGAAACAAAGTATAGTAGATAAAAGGACATTTAGGCACTTATCACGAAACTTATCCGATGGAGGATAAGATCGCATGCTTTGGCGCAGGAATTGACATTATTGTTACCTGATGAAATTTTACACAAAGTAAATGAGACAGGTAAATACAATGAAAAATCTAGTCTTCACTAAGGGAAAGGGGGATACCTTGTTAGTTGTACAACTGAATGCATGCAACTGAAATGTGTCTTCTGCATTTAACCCAACCCTCTGAATCAGAGGAGTGCAGAGGGCTGCCATAATCCACTTCCACGTCTTTGGTGCCATGAATAGTGGGTTAACTGCCTTGCTCAGGGGCAGAACGACAGATTTTTACCTTGCCGCTATTGCTTCAAGATTGTATTCATTGTGAAGCACACAAGCACATAGGCTTTAGACTCCCTGTAAGCAATGGCATATTCTGTGAAGTAAGTGACGAGCCATGTTGGGAATACAGTAAAGGATAAGTCACTTGTGACAAGTCTTCACTGATAATGCTTTATAGAGACACCATACATACTCTCCAGATTCTCTAGTCCTCCTTGTAACAGCATGAACCAAGGTGTCCTGACCGGACCCAACAGCATGTCCCTCTCCTGTTACATCTCTCTGTCACCTCCTCGATAACGGCTCTCAGAGAGCTTTCCACATACTGCCGCAGGTACTTAACAAATTCACAACTGAAAAAGACGGATATTCAACAAGCGTTAGATAATAATGGATATAATTTACTACAGATTTGATTGTAGCAAATGAGAAGGTATTAAATTCTGCTTACTTATGGAAGTTCTTGTCCATCTCCTCCAGATTAAGCAATAATTCCTCTGCACGTTAAATTGGTAGATGCACCTGAGATTCTGTCTTGATGCTTTTTAGCAGTTGCCTCAACAGACTGAAGTTCAGACTCCTCCTCAGCTGAGATCTGAGACATGGTCCTAATGTGGATTCACTCTTCTCTGCAGAAATATCCACAGAATGGAGATTATCCAGTGGCAACTCAGTTTGCTCGCTAGCTACAGTGCTACTTTAATGTAACAACTCAAATCAAATCAAATCGTATTTCTCACATGCGCCGAAAGAACAGGTAGACCTTACAGTGAAATGCTTACTTACAAGCCCTTAACCAACAGTGCAGTTTGAAGAAGAAAACAAATAAAAATATAACAAATATAGCTAGACAAACGATGCCATTGTATTAAAACGTGGACATGCTTTATCTTGCCATGTAACGTTACTGCAGCTAGTTGACGTTATGTTTGTTTGACATGGTAGCTAACGTTAGCTTGCTAACAACGAAGGTAAGGAGATAAAGTCATTTGCATAACAGACCTTGGTTAAACATTTTCGCAAAGCCATTGCAAATGTATCACATTGTAATAAACAGTTTACGACGTCCATACCGTACTGCTCATTTCGCCAATATAGTTGTGCAGTTAGCCACAATTTCCAACCTCCTGCAGAAACATGGAAACATGTTACAGTACCTTGGAAAAGGGGTGCAAACAAACACCATATTTTTGTGTTTGTTAACACTGACAATTATGATATCCAATAAATTCCAGCTACTCCTGTTATTTTAAACCAAAGTGTTCATGCACTATCCTCTTTCCTGTGCCTTTAAATCCCTGTCCGTTAGATGTCACGTGGTCCCCCATGTTTACACTCTCTTCCGGGAAAGGAACGTCTGTCAAAAGCCACATCAAAAATAGAACAGTATGAAGACAGGCAAAAAAAGGGTCAGTCTTAAAGTGCATCTCACACAAGACCACAGGCTATTGTTCCCATAAACTGCAGGTACACAGATCAGTGCTGATTAAAATGGGGTGACGGATAGACATTTAGTAGTCCATAGTCCATTTTAAACTTTAGGCCAACCATGACCCTTGTTTGTGTTATCTTTTCTAGTTTGGACTTGTGCAGTCAATGCCAGAATGGATTTGTGTTTTTCGGTCATGTATGCTCACAATCTCATGCTGAAAGGTCTCCTTCATACAGAAAACTGAACTCCAGTCACTAAACTCATGACAACAAAGTTATGCCTAGCTAATACAGGCATCAAACAGATGATGAGTGAATGAGTGTGTAATATTTGTATCTTAAAAATCTCTACTTATTCAGTGAATGTAATACTAAATAATCAAATCAAATTTGATTTGTCACATACACATGGTTAGCAGATGTTAATGCGAGTGTAGCGAAATGCTCAAGGAGTGTCGCTCCCAAATTATGTTGATGACGTCTTTGAAATGCACAGATATGTGAGGTGATGGAGATCTTTTTTGCAGTGATTTGAGATGTTTATTTGAGGAACTGTGGTCTTTGAGGTGTTTAACTGGCGTTCCTATGTAAAGCCAGTTGTTTTGACAACTTACAGAGTACTTGAGAATACATTTTGAAATGAGTTATTTTTTATTTACTGATGGTGCTGGGATTCTAATTATTGGTGATGTGATTGCAGAAATAAATTGTGTGCTTGTGAATGACATTCCATCTGGTTTATGCTTGGTGAATATGCATATGTTATGCATAGCACAATACAAAATGTAGCTCAATAAAGATAATCCTTACTAAATAATTATTTGTTGATGTACTTCATGAGGATTTCATTTTTTAACAAAAATCTGTTTTTAATCAACAAAGACAAGATAGTTTAGTAAATCATTGACACTTAGAAGGACCAACACTGTTGACATGTTCTTTTGGAAAAATTAGGTCAGACATTGTTATTGTGAAGATTACAAACATGTGAAGCAAATTCTGCTGTAAAAAACAAACAAACAATTAATGGAACAATTAGAAAGTAACTATTGACAAAGAAATGACAACATGTCTAATCATTAGACACATAAAATGCATGTTGTGTATGAAAATCAATACTTGATCTATAGACAATTAAATCTTGTTGCGGGTTGGCAGTGTCTCTGACTTTTAAATAATTTGTCAAACTTCTAGAATTTCTTGAATATTGACATACCCTGCCTCTATGTTTGGTATAGCTGTACACTAGGTATCATAGGAACCTACATGATCACTTTAAGGTTTCATCTTGGGCCACAGCACTACCACAGGTCATTGAATGGTGTCATGCCTAAGAGGTGGGATATGTAGTCTTTGTTGTGGTTTTGATGGTGCCTCGTCCATAAGAGGGGAAGGTTGAGAAGGCTGTCATCTTCACCCTGACATCACCATCCTGAGAGACTGAGCTCGAACATTTCTTCAGGCTTGTCCCTTGGTAAGTTGAAAAAGCAAACAATTCACTTATGATAATTACATGATCAAATACCAGATTTGTGAAAATTGCATTCATGACATTAGAAAGTGAGATGTAATGGTTAATTGCCTCTGGGTAGTTGTTGGTATTAGACAGTCATAATGCATAGACAGTGAGGTTAATCAAATGAGCTTTACATTAGAGATATACCACCTGCTTTGTAAGGATGGATGGGATTGCTGACGTTGACAGAAAGTAATGGCAGATAATTATAACATTATGTGACCATACCAGTTTACCAATAGACTACGCATACAGCTTTGATGAAAAGTAGACTACTATCTGCAGTGGGAGGTTTTTCCTAAAGAAAACTTTGATAGGCAAAGATTTAATTTTGAGTATGTATTCAATAAATGTTCCTGAATGAAATAGTGGCACAGCAAACTGAATGTAATGAAAAGGTAGGAAAACAATCTTCATGTCTTCATGTGCCTTCTGAATAAAACAATCAATGTTTAGGGATTGAACAAGGTCAGGTCCTTGGTTCCCACCAGATTGGAAAGGTCTGTTATTGGAATGGCTATTGATATCTGGGCCTCATGGGCCTTCACGTATCAATGTACTCACTGGTCCAAATGAACAGATAAAGAGGGTCTTTGACTGAGCGCTCATTGGTACATTTCAATTAGTACATATTAATAATGCTGTTATGAGATCTATTCATTCTCTAAAACCTTGCTTAAAAAATGCAATATCTTATACAGTTCTTGTCATAAGTGATAATCCCCCAGGTGATAAATATATACCGTTGAAGTGGGAAGTTTACATACACTTAGGTTGGAGTCATTAAAACTAGTTTTTCAACCACTCCACAAATTTCTTGTTAACAAACTATAGTTTTGGCATGTCGGTTAGCACTTCTACTTTGTGTATGACTGTTACGTTCCCCAGTTTATGTGTTGTAGTTTGTGTATTTGCATGTGTTTATTTCAGGAAATGGCTTCCTGAAATCCCTCAAGCAGCTGATTGGTCGACTCCATGGCTAATTGGAGAGCTGACCCCGCCCCCTCGTCAAGACGCCACTGTCTCCAATTACCCATTCATTCTGAAGATATATAAATGCCAGTGTTCTGTTCAGGAGGGAGAGTTTTGCAGGGAGGTCATTGCAGGGAGGTCATTGCAGGGAGGTCATTGCAGGGAAGTCATTGCAGGGAAGTCATTGCAGGGAAGTCATTGCAGGGAGATCATTACAGGGAGATCATTGCAGGGAGATCATTGCAGGGAGATCATTGCAGGGAGATCATTGCAGGGAGATCATTGCAGGGAGGTCATTGCAGAGATTTTGCTAGAGATTTTGCTGGGAGTTCATTGCTGAGAGTTGGTATGTTTTGTGAGTTTGTTGCTCAGATAGAGCTTATTTGATATCCTTTGTTTCTTAGTTTGTTTGTGAAATTGTTTAATATTCTGTTTCATTTGTTCCCAGGGGGGAAGGGGAAGGCACCTAGGGAGTGCTTAGGCAAGAGGCCCGCGGGCATACATATACCTGTAGCATATTCGCTGTCTAGGCACACTAGGTAAGACCTGGGCGGACCACCCCCTGTATTTTGTTTAGGGCACCAGGTGGTGCTAAATTAGGTAAGTAGTGGGTAGGCAGGTAAGATAGGAGAGGGGGGGGCTTTGAGATTTACTTTCTTTGCTTTGGTTCCGTCCAGCCCCTTTTCCCCATATTACCGTGTGAAGGAATAAAGTCCTTGTAAACGGTACCACATTCTGCCTGTTGTCATTCTTACTTGCACCTAGAGTCCATACCTTTTTCACTTCACGGAGAGTTTAGTTGTAGCAGGGTGTTGCGTTCCCTCTTCATAGAGGTGTGCGTAACAATGACACAAGTAATTTTTCCAACAATTGTTTACAGATTATTTCACTTATAATTCACTGTATCACAATTCCAGTGGGTCAGAAGTTTATATACACTAAGTTGACTGTGCCTTTAAACAGCTTGGAAAAGTCCAGAAAAGGATGTCATGGCTTTAGAAGCTTCTGATAGGCTAATTGACATCATTTGAGTCAATTGGAGGTGTATCTGTGGATGTATTTCAAGGCCTCTCTTCAAACTCAGTGCCTCTTTGCTTGACATCATGGGAAAATCAAATGAAATCTGCCAAGACCTCAGAAAAAAACGTGTAGATCACAAATTTGGATCATCCTTAGGAGCAATTTCCAAATGCCTGAAGGTACCACGTTCATCTGTATAAACTATATTACACAAGTATAAACACACTGGGACCACGCAGCCGTCATACCGCTCAGGAAGGAGACGCGTTCTGTCTCCTAGAGATGACCGTACTTTGGTGCGAAAAGTGGAAATCAATCATGTTGTGGGGGTGCTTTGCTGCAGGAGGGTCTGGTGCACTTCACAAAATAGATGGCATCATGTGGCAGGAAAATGATGTGGATATTTTTTTAGTTTTTATTTCACCTTTATTTAACCAGGTAGGCAAGTTGAGAACAAGTTCTCATTTACAATTGCGACCTGGCCAAGATAAAGAAAAGCAGTTCGACACACAACACAGTTACACATGGAGTAAAACAAAACATACAATAGAAACAAGTCTATATACAATGTGAGCAAATGAGGTGAGAAGGGAGGTAAAAGCAAAAAAAGACCATGGTGGCAAAGTAAATACAATACAGCAAATAAAACACTGGAATGGTAGATTTGCAGTGGAAGAATGTGCAAAGTAGAAATAAAAATAATGGGGTGCAAAGGAGCAAAATAGTAGGGAAAGAGGGGGCTAAATTACAAATTGGCTATGTACAGGTGCAGTAATCTGTGAGCTGCTCTTACAGCTGGTGCTTAAAGCTAGTTAGGGAAATAAGTGTTTCCAGTTTCAGAGATTTTAGTAGTTCGTTCCAGTCATTGATCCTAACTGACCTAAAACAGGGAATTTTTCCTTGGATTTAATGTCAGACATTGTGAAAAACTGAGTTTAAATGTATTTGGCTAAGGTGTATGTAAACTTCCGACTTCAACTGTATATATATATATTTTTTACAGTAAACTGTCCAACTGGACAATCAATGGGAGAATGGGACTTGCTGGGCCAGCTGCTGGACAAAGTGCGAGAAGAATTAACAAATACAGTATGAGAAGGCCATTAACTTCCTGAAGAAGGGCTACACAGTCCCCAAGTACAGCGACGTCAATGTGATGATTAACCTGCATGGCCTTCTGTTATATTGTGCACATATTGGTGAAGATCCGGTTAGAGCTGGAGTTCTTTGTGGGTCAATACCACCTGTATGGATTCACTCTCCAGGCTCGCTTTGCCTGCAGCCGCTTCCCCTGGCCTCACTAGGTGAACTGCTTTCTGTCTAGACCCACAGAGAAGAGACTGTCTTCATCCAGTGTGACCCTGGTCACCCCTGTCCTGGAGAGACAGGCCTTTGAGAACAAGGACCAGATGATCCAGAACTGTAAAAAATCTGGAGTTGGAGCTGCATGGGAGGAAGCTGGGCAGTGGGGTGACGAAAAGTGTGGCTTCTGAGGACAACATTGCTAATATGGAGGAAGTCTATTTCTCATCAATTTTAACTGCATTTAAAAAAATGTTTTCATCTTATAGAAGATTTCTTTGAGCTTGTCCCACAGATAAATAATATAAATGTGTGTATTCCTTTGGGATTTGTATTATTGGTTGTGCCATTGCTTGTATGAGTTGATGTAATGTAATTCATATATCACCATAATCTTGATTTAATAAATTACTCTTTTATAAGAATCTGTTCTGGCTGTTATCATTGTGTTTGGTTTGATTCCTCTGTTGTTATTATAAATTAGTCTCAGAATGTCTGCCTCCATGATGCCTATTTCATGTTATTAATTTAATGCAATATAAAATCATTTATGTAGATGTGTTCCTGTTTAATCTGTTGTTGGTATCTATCTGTCAATCATTACGCGGAACCTTCCAGTCAATCCCAAGGGTTAACTTTTAAAATCCCATTTCCCTATGATGACTGTGACTGTGAAACTGCAGATGGGTTACGCAATTCTTACCACCAGCCCTAAAATCTCAAGGTTCAACTTATGTTAACATCAGTTGGCCACACAGTCTCCATAGGGTCAGGACAAGGTAAGAGGCAACATTTTCTTTTCAAATTTAACGAAAAATGAACAGAACAGCAGTTCAATTTGTAATAATGTTTGATATAAGGATTCCACTGTAGATATTTGTCTTTGAAGTTTACTGAATAACAGGCATTATCATCAAATGTTTAAATATAAATGATTCCAAAGTTATACCAACATTTTATCTCAGAATGATTACGTTTACATTTAATACTATACATTTACTATCAAATAGACTGTCAATCGGTGGTTTCTCTACATTTGACAAACTGCTTACATTTGATGTATTTTTGGTTTTAATAGTTTTTGGATACACACTGAATTAGAAGACAATGTTTGGTAACAATAATTTTCTTATTAAAGGTAAATTATAGCGATCGAAGGGATATCAGTTTTAGGCACTTGGCTTGAGGCTATTGTGTGCATTTCCCAATGGTCCGATTAATGATTAAGGCTGAAAACTGGGTGAAAAACATTGAAAACCTGACTCATTGATAAGACGGCCCTTGTGTACTGAGCCCCTCGTGCCCATTCTGCCCTCATATTCATTGACAGTAACTTGTTTCATGTCTTCTTCTTTACTCTAGATAGCCATTGAACATCAGCAAACATGGGGGACTGGAGTTTTCTTTCCAAGTTACTGGATAAGGTGCAGTCTCACTCAACAGTCGTCGGAAAGATATGGATGAGTGTCCTGTTCCTGTTCAGAATCATGGTCTTGGGTGCCGGAGCAGAGAACGTGTGGGGCGATGAACAGTCTGGTTTCATATGCAATACGCAACAACCTGGTTGTGAGAATGTGTGCTACGACCATATCTTCCCCATCTCACACATCCGCTTCTGGGTCATGCAGATCATCTTTGTCTCCACCCCAACTCTTCTATATCTGGGCCATGCCATGCATGTCATCAGCCAGGAGAACAAACTGAGAGCCATACTGCAGAGCCAAGTTGACAATGGCACATTGAAGAAGCCCAAATACAGCAACGAAGCAGGGAAGATCAAAATTAAGGGGAATTTGCTAGGTAGTTACATGACCCAGCTGTTCTTTAAGATCATTATAGAGATCACTTTCATCGTGGGTCAGTACTACCTGTATGGGTTTGTCATGGTCCCCATGATCCCCTGCTCAAGATCTCCCTGCCCCTTCACTGTCGAATGCTACATGTCCCGTCCTACAGAGAAGACCATCTTCATCATCTTCATGCTGGTGGTGGCCTGTGTGTCTCTGGCTCTGAATGTGATTGAGGTGTTCTATCTGCTTTGTACAAGATTAAGATGCGGTGGCTCCAAAGGCCGCAGGTGTCACACTACCTCAACAGCGAACCCAGCCACCCTCCCGGCTCCTGGGTGGTCTGGTCACGTAGATACTGAAATGGACGCCCTGAGACAGAACAAGATGAATCTGGAGTTTGAGAGTGGCCAGAGTTTAGGGGGTAGTCTGGATAGAGCTAAGGAAGAGAAACATTTGCTGGGTGACAACCACTAAAACACTTGAAAGTTAAGTTTCCTTGAATGTATCTTAATCTTTTGTATTGTTGAAAATCTGAATGAATACACTACCTTTTTTGTCTTTGTCTTTTTATTTGTTTTAGGCACAGTGCACTAGTAGTGTGTATTACGTTTCTAAAATTGTCCTTAAGTTATGGCAACTACCAGCTGGGGTCTTGAATTGAGTTGTAAACTCACACTTGAATGCCTACAGTTGAGATATTTTCTGTCATGTGATACAATAAATGTGTCAAGATATATAACTGTATTAAAAAAATAAAATCCAAAGTTAGTAGTGTTTTATTTGTATCAATGGTGCCTGAATGAAAATGAGAGACTGAAAACCCATCAATAAAATCACTGAAACATAACAAAATAACACACATTAGGAAATAGTTGATTATCTTAGTCCACCATTTATGGAAATATGTCTATCAAATTAACATCACTGAACATAAGACATCTGGTCTCCAAATGCTAAAATAAAGGGGCTTGTAAATAAACTCTCTTTTTTTTACCAGGACTCAAACTACCAATCAAGACAAATGTTCTAGAAGTGAGAGTATGAAAATATGTCTATAGCGTCATTTGAAAATAAGGATCGCCCCATCCTCCAACCCCTCACCATAAAGAGGCATAGAAGAGTGGTATGTCTCCCAACCCCTTATACCATAAAGAGGCATAGAAGAGTGGTATGTCTCTCAACCCCTCACAATAAAGAGGCATAGAAGAGTGGTATGTCTCCCAACCCCTCACAATAAAGAGGCATAGAAGAGTGGTATGTCTCCCAACCCCTCACAATAAAGAGTAATAGAAGAGTGGTATGTCTCCCAACCCCTCACAATAAAGAGGCATAGAAGAGTGGTATGTCTCCCAACCCCTCACAATAAAGGGGCATAGAAGAGTGGTATGTATCCCAACCCCTCACAATAAAGAGGCATAGAAGAGTGGTATGTCTCCCAAACCCTCACAATAAAGAGGCATAGAAGAGTGGTATGTCTCCCAACCCCTCACAATAAAGAGGCATAGAAGAGTGGTATCTCTCCCAACCCCTCACAATAAAGGGGCATAGAAGAGTGGTATGTCTCCCAACCCCTCACAATAAAGGGGCATAGAAGAGTGCTATGTCTCCCAACCCCTCACAATAAAGGGGCTTACAGGTATAATATAACAGAAATATCCTTATTGTTTTGCCAGAACTGGATTTCCTACAGTACCAACCCAGGCACATATTCTGAAAGCGTATATTGTATTAAAAAATATATATTTCAGATTTCAAGACCTCATATTACCTTCTACCTACCTGGACCACCCACATTTTCAATTAGAAATCCTTAGCACAGAACATGGCTTAGACTACAATGCTCTTTCATGGTTATTACTGATTCAATTGGAAATACTGATACATAATTAACTTTATCATTGTGTTGCCAATTATTAACCTTCACAATCACCCCAGGTACAGCCAAATTCTAAACAGCAGACTTCTCATTTCAAGATGTCATGCACAACGTGCCACCTTGCACAACAGGCTAATTGTGCAACTTCAAGGTAGACGGTTGTAGGCTACTACGCAGAATTTTATAATTTGTCTCTACAGCTGGTGGCTGTTGTGTTCTGGCCAGAAACGGTCTCTTTAAAGGTAAAGCATTTTTTTAACTGATCTTTCTACTTCTTTTTATGTTGCCTATAATTATGAATAATTGTATTGTTTTCATCTAACATGAATAGACATGAGAATGAAAATCTAATATAATCAAAAAATGATTTATTGATAAGCTTCAACCATTCTAAGATGGGCAGCCTAAGTGAAACATAACCTACAAATTATTATCTGAAACAAGTGTAATAGTTTTTATTTAGATATTGATTTTGTGGTATTTGGGACATTTTACTTTGATAGCCTCGTGCCGTCTGTGTCAATTACTTGAAGCAAGTAAATCATTGATGCAGACTAAACACACAGACCACCTATACTGGTATACTGACCACATAAGAGCCCCGTGAGGCTTACAGCATGGAAAAAATATCACATTTACTCACTTTCTCAATCTTTTTGGGCATATCATAAAAATAAATTAATAGAATTTGTAACAAAATGTTATCACATCGAAATAGAATACATACTGTAGGTATAAATAAGTGATATACACTGAGTGTAAAAAACATTAGGAACACCTCTTTCCATGACATAGACTGACCAGGTGAATCCAGGTGGAAGCTATGATCCCTTATTGACGTCACTTGTTAAATGCACTTCAATCAGTGTAGATGAAGGGGAGGTGACAGGTTAAAGAAGGGTTTTTAAGCCTTGAGACAATTGAGACATGGATTGTGTATGTGTGCCGTTCAGAGAGTTAATGGAAAAACAAAAGATGTAAGTGCCTTTGAATGGGGCATAGTAGTAGGTGCCAGGCTCGCCAGTTTGAGTGTGTCAAGAACTGCAGCGCTGCTGGGTTTTTCACATTCAAAAGTTTCCCGTGTGTATTAAGAATGGTCCACCACCCAAAGGACATCCAGCCAACTTGACACAACTGTGGGAAGCATTGGTGTCAACATGGGTCGACACCTTGTAGAGTCCATGCCCCAACGAATTGAGGCTGTTCTAGGGGCAAAAGGGGGTGCAACTCAATATTAGGAAGGTGTTCCTAATGTTTGCACACTCAGTGTATTTTGCTCCCGAAATACTGAATTTCAATGTTAGATGCTAAAGATGACACATTAGATTTTGACTAAGAAGAAACATAATCTGGTTATTCACAGACAGCATGGGATATCTCTCCTGTTATGCGATATGTTTTATAGCTCACTTGGCTCTAGGAAATTACTATCTTACTATCCCATACACAGCTTTTGTTCTTATCTTCACAACACAGACTGTTCTCTGTTGAGCTACCTACTGTGTGTGATTCTGCTTTAGTCATTTGATATTTCATCATTTAATTTTATTATAGATTTTTCAACTTGTACTCAATTTGTACATTTGTTTTCCCAAACATCAGCATCACATTTGTCATTCCTATGTTCGTATTTCTTTCCAACCAGAACAATCCGCAAACATGGGAGAGTGGGGATTCCTGTCAATACTGCTGGACAAGGTGCAGTCACACTCCACGGTTGTGGGTAAAGTTTGGATGACCGTCCTGTTTATCTTTAGGATCATGGTCCTGGGTGCCGGGGCAGAGAAGGTGTGGAGCGATGAGCAGTCTAATATGAAATGCAATACCAAACAGCCCGGCTGTAAGACCGTGTGCTACGACCACGCCTTCCCCATCTCCCACATCCGCTTCTGGGTCCTTCAGATCATCTTCGTCTCCACCCCAACTTTGGTGTATCTGGGACATGTCATGCACGTCATCCACAAGGAGAACAAACTGAGGCAACGGCTAAGTCAGGCAGGCAAGGAGATGGGGAAAATGCCTAAGTATTCTGATGAGAAGGGTCATGTCAAAATCAAAGGTGACTTGTTGGCCAGTTACATGGTCAATATCTTCTTCAGGATTTTGCTGGAGATAGCATTTATAGTGGGTCAGTATTACTTGTATGGGTTTGTGCTGGACCCCAAGATTGAATGCAGCAGAGCTCCCTGTCCGTTCACTGTAGAATGCTTCATGTCACGACCAACAGAGAAGACCATCTTCATCATCTTCATGCTGGTGGTGGTGTGCGCATCTCTGCTGTTGAATGTGGTGGAGATATTCTATCTGATCTGCTCCAAGTGTGGTTCTGGCTCAAGAAGACGAGCCAAAGCAGTTCCAGCCATCGCAATCCACAGCTGTCTGGATGGAGGCAGTATGATGCAGAACGAGAAGATGAGTCTTCATGCAACTGGTCACAGCACAGCCTGAAGTCACTGATCACCAATCAACTATTGTAAACACTATTGACATTTCTGTTGATATACAGAGGAAGAATGCCACTAAAACTGTCAGCCCTACAATAATGCAGGGTCTTAAAGGCCCAGTAAAGTAAAAAATGTGAATTACCTGTGTTTTATATGTATTTTCACACTATGAGGTTTGACTAATGCAGTGAACTTGTGAGAATAATGATATGCCCTTTCAGTGTAAGAGCTGTTTGAAATGGCTGCCTGAAATTGGAGTTCAGATGGAGTTTTGACAGTGACATCACCATGTGGTAATTAGTTAAATAGACCAATAAGAAAGAGAGTTCCAAACGTCGCTAACAGCTAATTTTCAGTTTTTCCCTCCCTACTCAGACCACACCTAGACAGTCCTAGCAAAATTATTGCTTGAGAAATTGCTCTTTGCTAAGAAGTTATTTTTGTTTCTTTTTGACCATTTACATTGAAAACAATCACAGTAAGGTACCTCATTGAAATTATTGAGATAAATAAATAATTAGATAAAAACAAATGCATTGGACCTTTAAGATTATTTTTAGGCTTGGCTTGATTCCGTAAATTAATTTATTTTAATTTGACCTTTATTTAACTAGGCCAGTCAGTTAAGAACACATTCTTGTTTTCAATGACGGCCTAGGAACAGTTGATGACAAGTAAGGGTTAATACAATACAGTAGGTGGAGCAGGACTGATGCATTGAGCTTTGCATCATTGTCTTTTATTTGTTCATGATGTGCACTAGGAGCAGCCTAATTTTCAGCAGTGTTGCTGTCACTCCTCAGTGAGCTAGTCACCGCAGGGTCTTTCTCTAATGAGGTGTGAACCTTGATGTAATTTGTATTTATTTTACCTTTATTTAACTAGGCAAGTCAGTTAAGAACAAATTCTTATTTTCAATGATGGCCTAGGAACAGTGGGTTAACTGCCTGTTAACTGCCTGCAGAACGATAGATTTGTACCTTGTCAGCTCTGGGGCTTGAACTTGCAACCTTCCGGTTACTAGTCCAACGCTCTAATCACTAGGCTACCCTGCCGATTCAGCATACATTGTTTTGGTTATTGAACCCACACTGTCCTAAAGTGACACAAAAAATGGTTTCAGAAAATATTTGTAATTTCATCATGTGAATATGTCAATTTGATTTTGTAATTTATTGATGGTTTTATAAAATTAAAAAAATGTGAGCGTTGACTTGAGTGTATTTTATGTTATAAGATGAGGAAAGATGATAAATAATATAAACATGGGACTGGTGAGATGTTTTTTTCTCTATATGTACATCATATATAAAAAAGTAAATTGTGCAGCAAAACAGGACTTTATGTGTACTGTATATTATATCAGTGATGTGATTGACTCAGACCGAAACATAAAACATATACACAGCATAGTCTTCATGAGTCAAGAGGTCAAACAAACTTGTCATGGTAATTGACCATAACAAATATGTGTACAATGAGGCTGTCCACTTGGCATACACTGGTTGAATCAACATTGTTTCCACGTCATTTCAATTGAATTACGTTGAATTGATGTCTGTGCCCAGTGGCTGTAGTCTACACACTGTATTTATATCCACAGGAATGTACTATAATATTGAGTCAATTATGGTTGAATTGTAGGAGATGCAATTATAAGTACTTCATCAGTTAGATTTCGATGAGGTGGCATTTTCAAAAGTTAATCACCTATGTACCAATCAGTGAAAGTTTGCTTTTACCACATCGTGAAAAAATGTGTTAGTATACAGCTGCATATGTGAAGAGAAATTATGTAACATTATAAAACTCAGTGAACTCAAATTTGATGCTTGATATATGACTGCATGGATCCAGACAAGCTAATTTGTGTATGCAACAAATAGACTTTGATTTGATTTGTTGTATTTGTTGAAAAGGCACGTCCTTATCAAATGCACAGCACTATTTCATGATTCATATCCCAAACAAAAAATGCACAAAAAGAACCAATTCGGTTGTCAGTAGTGCCTATGCATCTAGTCTCCTCTAGTATTTGTCAGACTTCAGAGATATTATAGTCACAACTCAGCAATGTCTTAGAATTTGTTAGAACATCCCAGTTTTTACTGCACATTAAACATATAGGCAGTACATTCAAGAAATTTTACACAACAGAGTCAGAGAGCAGCAGTAAAAACAACAACATTTTGTATTGGGGATTTCTTGTTATAATTGTGAGGTCAATGGCTCTCGTCACACTGTACATGAGAAAACAAATTAAGATAGACAGTGATTCAACTGAATATTCAGAAGAATGACTCTTTATCAAACTGCTTGTGTTTATCATGGAGTGCATACCTCTCAGCTGCAGGAGGTTGTCTGTTACACCCCTGCCTAACCTTTGATCCAATCAGGTGTAACATCTCCACCACATTGAGCAGCAGAGACACACAGGCCATCACCAGCATGAAGATGATAAAGATAGTCTTCTCAGTGGGCCGTGATATGAAGCACTCTACATGGTCTCCCTTACATGGGTATCCACTGCATTTAATCTTACTGGGCAACACAAAGCCATACAGGTAATACTGGCCCACTATGAATCCAACTTCAAATAGAATCTTAAAAAACACATTGGACATGTAACTGACAAGCAAGGTCCCCTTTATGTGAACTTTGCCATTGTCATCAGTGTATTTGGGCACTTTCACGATTCCATTCTTTCCTTTTGATTGTTGTCTTCTCAGTTTGTTCTCCTTGTGGATGACGTGCATGACGTGTGCCAGGTAAACCAGAGTTGGGACGGAGACGAAGATGATCTGAAGGACCCAGAAGCGGATGTGGGAGATGGGGAAGGCCCGGTCGTAGCACAGATTCTTACAACCTGGTGACAGTGTGTTGCAGACCAGACGTGATTGCTCATCCCCCCATACTTTTTCTATCCCTGCCACCAGAACCAGCAGTCTGAACACAAACAGGACTGTCAGCCAAACCTTCCCAACAATTGTAGAGTGGGATTGTACTTTGTCCAACAGGGAAGCAAGAAAGGACCAGTCCCCCATTTTTCAGGTATGGCTAGATGTTCAAAGATAGATAGGATAATAGGAGATAAAACACGATGAGTGTTGTTAGTACTGTATCTACTACATATGAATCTTAGTTTGATCACTCTGTTGTTGCTGAGAATTTTTCTGCACCGAAGGATATGCAGATAAGCTTTGTGATGTACATAAATCCACTGACACACGGTGCAGTAACTAACCACGCTAACACACGGTTATATTAACAGAGCTTTTCATGTAGCCTACTTTTGGACAGCTAATAGCCTAACCACTGATCAAGCAACACTATGGACTAAACGTTAAAATCCCTTTGCTGCAGGATTGTTTTGCTGTGAAAACATAGGTCAAATTAAGATCATACATCTGTATACTCTATGAAGATACAGTAGCCAGCCAATGTTCCATGTAACACGTTTTGATGCAGCGTAAACTAAATTACATGGTAGTTTGCTGAAATGTTGAGTATATAAAGCAGCTTTCTTACCTCAGAGGTGAGCACAATCTCCCCACACCAGTTCTTCTCTACTGTGGGGAATTCTCTCTTAATGAATTGAACTCTCCCCTCTTATAGTTTGACATCAGTTTGAATCATCCGGTCAACCCCATCCAGCCCCATACTCTCTGACAACTTGCACGTCGTTCATTCCTTCAAACTCATGACTGCCCCCCCCCCAATATGTCATCATTGGTCAGTCACCACCTAATGCCTCATCCTTGTGAAGCAATCAATTGACTGTAAAAGGTCATGGTGGATTCAGGGATGTTATCAAACACGATCCATGGCATTTGGTCCCTACCTAGAGGGGTAGGCTACTATTAATCTCTATGTTTGTGTTGATGTCTCCTTTGAGACTTTCCAAAGATGCTTTACTTTAACAGATGAGTTTGCTCATGGAGAATCTCAGCTGTGTACAATCATTTAAAGTACTGACACAAAAATCCAGTAAGAAACAAACTTTCTGTAGAAAATATGTCAGAGAAGGTTGAATGACTCTGCAAAATGTGTTTGTGATAGTTCACATTTTTAGATTGGGAGTTCAAGCACATCTTTTGTGCTGACAATAACGTGAGGAGGGGGTGGGATGTCAAAAGGTCAACCCACTTTAGAGGAAGAGAGAGATTATGAAATTGTTGCATGGAAGTCTGATTGGTGTATAAGTGTTACTACAAGCACTTTGTATAACTGTGAGTCATGCTGACCAAACCCATCAGGTTTATAAGAATGGGCTACTCTTTGAGTATTTCAATATCCTAATCCCATGTTCACGAACGCTATTCCTTGCCTCTGGTTTATTGATGAAAAAGATTTCTGATCTTTGCAACATAACAAGTGAGTAAATGTGTTTATTTTTGTACAAACTGAAGATAATATCTCATGGATATGTAGAAATAACTAGTATTTCATTTTGAAATAGTGCTGTGAAGCCAATTTACTTTCCCAGTCTTTTCACAGCTCACTACTATCAAAGGCAATTAATTATCTCAGTGTGTTGTCATTTTTTCTCTAAAATGGTATTCATGAATGAAATCTGACCTATGTTTTCAACAGAGATAATATAATCAGTGACAATGGGGGACTGGTCATATCTTTCCAAGTTACTGGACAAGGTGCAGTCCCACTCAACGGCCATCGGAAAGACATGGATGAGTGTCCTGTTTATCTTCAGGATCCTGGTTCTGGGTGCAGCAGCAGATAGCGTGTGGGGAGATGAACAGTCTGATTTCTACTGCAACAACAAAGAACCTGGGTGTGAGAACGTGTGCTACGACTGGGCCTTCCCCATCTCACACATCCGTTTCTGGGTCATGCAGATCATCTTTGTCTCCACCCCAACTCTTCTATATCTGGGCCATGCCATGCATGTCATCCAACAGGAGGATAAAATGAGGGAGGCACTGCAGAGCCAGGTTGATAATGGCATGTTGAAGAGGCCCAAATACACAGATGACCGGGGAAAAATCAAAATCAAGGGAATTCTGCTACGTAGCTACATGACCCAGTTGTTCTTTAAGATAGTGTTAGAGCTCGCTTTTATTGTGGGACAGTACTACTTATATGGGTTTGTCATGAAACCCATTTTCCTCTGTCAACAACAACCCTGTTCCAGACTGGGTGCTGAGTGCTTCATGTCCCGTCCCACAGAGAAGACCATCTTCATCATCTTCATGCTGGTGGTGGGCTGTGTTTCTCTGCTTTTGAATGTGATCGAGGTGTTTTATTTGATTTGCACCAGAGTAAAATGTGGAAACAAGAAACAATACCCACTGCATATCATCTCAACTGAGAACCCAACCACACTTTACTGTCCTGCATCAGAATGGAAAGGTAACCTGGATGGACATGAAGATTGCTCACCCCTTCACAACATCCAAAGAGAAGCTGAACTAATGGAGGAAAATAAAAACACTCCTTAGGTTTGCAATAGATTTCATGTGATGATATTCTGACATGTGAATTGATGTAATCATATCCAATTAGTTGGCTACACTTCCAGTAAATTAGGGAAACAAAACATTCTAGAGTGTATTGCGTTTTGTTTGTCAAATAGACTACCTTGTTACTGAATGTTGTAAATATCACAGTTTGTTTCTATGCTGACACTGTGATGACTAATGTTTTGTAGGATATGCATATCTTTGTTCAAAATAAAAGTACTGGAAAAAGAAACGTGAAAAATAACTCACGGCCGCACATTCCCAGGTATTACGCTAGATGGCAGCATAATCTTGGTGATTGAAATCACATTTTACCAGCACCAGTGGTCCGACTTTGTTCTGCAGAATAGGCTGTAGTCTTATCTAAATGTCTAGCTCTATGCTTATAAACACATGCAACACAAGTGACCTTTCATGTCAAAGCTTCATATTATCAGTGCAACATTAAATCGTTAAGCGTATTGATGAGTTATTCTCATCATGATTAATGCTTGACACTTGCGGTCTGTCATTACAACTAACAAGAAAAGGTGACTGTCACACATGTTAAGCAACCATCTGTGGGCTTTGATCTACATTACAATGGATATTATCTTAAACAATTAAAACATACTCCTCAACTAGGCTACTGGTTTACGGATTGGCGCACAGGACCTATCAACGGACCGCTCTAACCTATCATATGGTGTAGACTTGGTCTCGGTGAAGCTTTGAATTCACAGTGATCTGAAAAAGTTGCGGTTAATCTTGTTATTTAAAGAAAAAGTACTTTTTTTTAAAGTACAGAAACCGAGCGTAAGGAGGTCTAAGCTTTGACGTAGGGGTCAGGTGACTCCAAACTTTTCTCTCCATCGTTTTTTTTCTCCCCCCAGCCTGTATGTGGACTGTTATAAGGCAAGCAAAGTTTGACAAGTCAGTCTAAGTTTCTCCCTGGTCCCAAACTTGGATTTCAAGAAAGTGGTGACTGTTTTCAAGAAGTGACAGGGAAAGTCCCTAGGGGCTGTCTTCTTCCTTCTGAGTAACTTTCCAGGTAAGCGTTGCGTTAAATTCCAGTGCCAATATTGATCTGAAGAAGTATCTGGATTCACTGCATCTGGATTCTGAGCAAATTAGTTTCCGTTTTTGCCGAGAACCTAATTTGCTCAGAATCCAGATGCACTATGCCAATATAGACGCATTGTATTAATATAGGCTATCTATCCGCTATAGTATGATCCATAATATATACTTTTAAAAAATGTGTTTAACAAGGAGAAGTGTAAATGATCCTCCAGGAAAGATTGAGACATTGATTCATCTGTTACTTTTGATGTTTTCATTTTATAATTTGGTGTGACCATTGCTTATGAGATACACGAGTAACCTGGGTCCAATTACTCTAAAAGCAGCATGTGATGTCAAGCTTATAGAGAATTGCAACTGAACTGCTTATAAGCTGTAGACTGGAGATAGATTTGTTTTCTAAACTTAATCCTAACCAAGCATATTGACATGCTTATTTATACTATTTTAAAATTAAATATTGTCGAATTTTGCTACTCAGATTTGTGAAGTTCTTCCTTGCATCTGGGAAGCGCAGTTTAAAATACGCTTCTCATGTAAGGAAACATTGAGGTTGAACTGATGTACTTATTACAATCTCATACATTGTGATATTCGCTCAACGTTTAATTTAATTGATGTAATAACATCATTACAAGATCAGAGATCTTAAGCTTTAGTGGGTTTCTTACACAAGATCAGAATTGTCCCTGTGGACGTTTTTCTTCTTCCTCAAATCATGAAGTGATTCTGTTATATTAAATAGGTCTATAAATTACCCAGTGAAATTGATTAAACAATTTTTCTTGAATTACAAATTATTTATTTGAAAAGGCTTTTATCATGGTACCATCAATGTTGAGTAAGAAGCAGTCCTTAGATTGATGTGTTATTTTTCACTTTACTGCAGTGCTTTGAGAAATGGGTCCACCAGTGAGAATCATTTTGAGGTTTGGCGGGAGTTTAGAAGTTTTCCTTTATGCTAAACATCAAAATTGAATGACAATTACATATTGAATGACAATTTTGATGTTCCTCAAGGTTGGGGTTAGGCATTAAGGGCTCATGCATGTGAAACCTGCATGTGAAAGGTTGTTTGTGAAAGTTGCAGACTCTAGTACAGTATGTCTACAGTATATGAAGTACATTATTGGCTAATTGAAGACACATGCTTTTGGTACACCCTCCTAACAGATGGCTTCTACTTATCCATGTTTGTTCATTGTGCAGTCATTCTCGGGACTTTATTTGCGTACTGACATCGTTCAGAACCTTTATTCAAATGGTATTCGTGTTTACAAACTTGAATCTCATATGACATGCAGTGTGAGTTTAGTATCTGTGAGAGTTGGGTCTCTGTAGCGGAGCTACAGTAGGCAGGTCACTAATAAGCGCACAATGAACGGGCCCTGTGCTGTAGTCTCAGAGCGCAGACGGACTGTCTGAGTGCGCTCCAGACACTCTTGCTATTGGCCCCAGCAGGAGAGCCATTGTTCCCCAATCTGAGGCATGCTCTGAGAGCTATTAGGCCTTAGTAAAGTAAAGTTTGTACCTGGATGTGGAAGTTGGTTCAATTCCATCTCCAGCTTTTAGGAACAATATTTACTTGAACATGATACTTTAAAAAAATTTTTTTTTATATATCCAGGATAGTCAGAATGCAAATATATCTTGCATTCTGAAGATCTTACAGTTATATTCTCAGCTGACTAGTAAATTGATGTATTTTGTGAAGAACAGTAACTTTGTCTGAAACTGTGTGTGACATTTATTTGAGACTTGGGGGTATTTTCATAACAATCCTTCAATTACACTGTACAACACAAGTTAACATTGAGAAATGCTCACACACACCCTACTTGACATCTTTTTAACATCTTTTTAACAACCCTAATAAACATTAAACAATGTAGAAATAAGGCATGCGGACCAAATTAACAAACAATGGTTTGATGAGAAACAGGTCATGTTTTTATAGCCTGCCGATGAAGGGGAAACAAATGTTTGTGCTTGTGTTTCAAAAACCTGGGCTCTATCATCTCCCATTGCACTATTCACTTACTCAGTTTTTTAAAGAAGTACCATCAACACTTGTAGGACCACACAAAGTGACTTTGCTCTCATCACTTCCAATAGGAAGACAATAGCAATCAAATTCACTTTCTGGATTGAAGATTCATAAAGCATAACATAAGGGATTGACATGTTGTGGTCAATAAGACATTATTGGTCTAGTCCATACAGGAAGTGGATTTCACTCCAGAGCCATGAAAGAGCTATCACAAGACTTGTGGTCATCCCACTTTTTCATAGAACGTTGAGATGTGTTTGATTATAATCAAAAATGTTACTTGAGAAAGTGATATATAAGCATGTTTACTGTATATAGGAATGTTTATTTATATATTGCATTAAATTATTTTCTGTCTAATTGCAGCTAAAGCTCCTTCATCATGGGTGACTGGAGTGCTTTGGGGAGGCTCCTGGACAAGGTACAGGCTTACTCCACGGCTGGAGGGAAGGTGTGGCTCTCTGTCCTCTTCATCTTCAGGATCCTGGTGTTGGGAACGGCTGTGGAGTCTGCCTGGGGGGACGAGCAGTCCGCCTTCAAGTGCAACACCCAGCAACCTGGTTGTGAGAATGTGTGTTATGACAAATCTTTTCCTATATCACATGTACGGTTCTGGGTGCTACAGATTATCTTTGTCTCGACGCCGACTCTTCTCTACCTTGCCCATGTGTTCTACCTGTTGCGAATAGAGCAGAAGATTAACCGCAAAGAGGAAGGGCTGAAAACCATCCAGAACGACGGAGGCGACGTGGACATACCTCTAAAGAAGATTGAGTTAAAAAAGCTCAAGCATGGGCTGGAGGAGCATGGGAAGGTTAAGATGAAGGGAGCCCTCTTGAGAACCTACATATTCAGCATTTTTTTCAAGTCCATTTTTGAGGTGGGCTTCCTGGTCATACAGTGGTACATTTACGGCTTCAGTTTGGCTGCTGTCTACACCTGTGAGAGGTCCCCCTGCCCCCACAGAGTAGACTGTTTCCTCTCCAGACCCACTGAGAAAACCGTCTTCATCATCTTCATGCTGGTGGTCTCTCTGGTCTCCCTGCTTCTGAACGTCATTGAGCTCTTCTACGTGATGTTCAAGAGGATCAAGGACCGCGTGAAGGGGAAACAACCTCCCATCCACTACCCTGGCACTGGGACGTTAAGCCCCACTCCCAAGGATCTGTCCACCACTAAGTATGCCTACTATAATGGCTGTTCCTCTCCCACTGCCCCCCTGTCACCCATGTCACCCCCGGGGTACAAGCTGGCCACTGGGGAGAGAACCAACTCCGTTCGCAACTACAATAAGCAAGCCAATGAGCAAAACTGGGCCAACTACAGCACAGAGCAGAACCGCCTGGGCCAGAATGGCAGCACCATCTCCAACTCCCATGCACAGGCCTTTGACTTCCCTGACGACACCCAGGAGAGTAAGAAACTGACCCCAGGGCACGAGCTGCAGCCGTTGGCCTTGATGGACCCCAGGCCCTGCAGTCGGGCCAGTAGTCGCATGAGCAGTCGGCCGAGGCCAGATGATCTAGATGTCTAGCCCCCCCCCATTGGTGTCAGAGAACAGAGAACAGGAAGCATTCTCAAAGTGCTGAAGTGGGCTGGGCATAGCCCATTCACTGTCCTCACCAGAGAATCTAGTCAATAAAGAGACATTCAAATACTTACACTGTTGGAGGTACTATACATTTATTGATGACTTTCAAACTAGTGGAGCTAACAAGCTTTAAAAAGAAAACAACTCGTTGGTGAAGAACATGTGACCGTGTTCCGATAACTGTGCCCAACAGTCCCTCATTTCACTTTAAAAGAATATGCCTTGGTGATGTGTTTGGTTTAGTTATCATGTTTTTACCTGTAGGTTTCATTACGCAGGATGGCATTTATTGTCATGAATCTTGCCCTGGAGGCAGCTCTGCTGAGTGGTCACTAGCTGGTACAGCCACAAAGTCATACAATTTAATCTGAACTTCTTACCTTACCTTACCTGCTAACCCTAATGTCTAACCCTAACCTTAAATTAAGACCAAAAAGCACTTTTACATTTTTTTTTTTAATGATATAACCAATTTAGACTTTGCAGCTGCAGAAATTGCTCAGTTCTGCCTCCAGTGCAAGATTTATGACAATAAACTTCAACCTGCTTCCACCATATGGCCACACACAATGACATTACATCTAGAAAGATGACTCTTCAATATAATAGCAATGTGTCTTTTTCCAGGCCTTGGAAGTAGTTTGAAAAACACTTGGCTTTTAAGTCTCCGTCACTCTCATTGTCTGTATGACTTCCAAGTATGTCTTGTCAAACTGGGTTGTGAGAAGGATGCTCTAATTCATGAATAAATATGTATTTATTAGTATGCAGGACATCCACCACTAGAAAAATATTGACTACTATCCAAGGTCATGTCCATACACCCAACTGCATATTTATTGATAATAATCCAAATTACAGCAGTACAATTTGTTCAACAAATAAGAGGTTGATTTTTATTATTGTGGACTGTCATTTCCTGATAAACTTTGAATTTATGTGGTGTCAGTTGATTTATTTTATGTTTTTTTTTTTTTTTGAGTTTGTTGTCAGATGGTGGACTCAAGCAATGTGTCTCGGAAGCATCTTTGAACGAAAGGCTTTATATTTTTCTCATTTTAAAGTGTGTTTGTTTTTTAATGTTGTTTCCTGTTGGATGGTAGAGGAGGGCAATAGAATGATTTTTTTTGTTTTGCCTTTTGAGTGAATGATTTTTTTCCCCAAACTCAATGTAATCATTGCTGCTTGAGAGATAGATATTTAGTACTGTAAATCAAGCTAACTGTGTCACAAATGTGAGTTTTTAGAAGACTGCTTATAGAGCCGGACTAATATTTAGTCAAATATATTAAAAGGTATATGCCAATGTAGCTCCACACCTACCATACACTTGTAAATGGGATTTTCAATTGGAAATGTTCATGTTTTCTTTCCGGGATTTTTCTCCAATTTTGCATTTATAGTATTTCGGTACTCAAACAGAGAGTTTCATGGGTTTTTCAGCTACGATGGTGTTTGCACTGAGATCTTGACTAGGGTTTAATAGGATTCAAAAAGTGCCAAGTGTTTTCGTATATGCATGTTACTAATTTATTTTACAACACCAGGCAGAAATCACTTCAGTACATACATTCAGACAGTGCTTTTGTTTGACCACTGGTTTCAATGATCTTGCAAGGCTAAAACAAAGGGCCTCCATACAGAGTACAAGACGAACTTGGGTGTACATTTGTTTGATAACGTGATCAAATAACGCCATTCCATGGAAATCCACTGTTGTACAGTGTGTAAGTGCATGATAGCAAAAAACCTCATTAATCATATCTGTGAAAAGCTATTTTAACCCAATAAAGATTTTTTCTTTCTTAAGATTGTTTTCTTTACAAGTCTGTTATCTTTTGCACCTCATTTTGCCTTTGTCCGTCTTGATACAGGCTATGTGTCTAGTCCAGCCTCCTCAGTGAAGGACCTACTGTTTAATAGGTATCAAATAGATCAATGTTATGGCTAAAATATACATTTGTCATGTTTTGAGACTACAGTAGCTCACACTTTCCTCTTTTATAGGAAACGAACCCTAAACAATGAATCATTTATGTTAAAGTCAGCTTGGGGATATTGAGAGAAGGACAAGAGTTATTCACTATTATGTACTGAAAATGCCTCGGAGACTTTGAAAATGTCATAATATGAAAAGACTCAGCGCTTTTCTCTTATCCAAGTTTCCTATTTAACCTTTCCACAAAGCTAAATAAAACCACATGTTTGGACCCAATCTGTAGACCACATGTGGCTGAAGCAGAATGGAAAAAAGCGATACTTTGTTCCAATGCTAATTCATCTAGATTTTTAATTTAACGATGAGTTTTTATCAGGACTTTTAAACAAGACGTTACTGTAAGTACAACTGTCAACACAAAAATGGTTAAAACACATACCATTTCTACGAAAAATCTGTATTACATAATGCATTTACATAACAGAAGATATCATAAAAATTAAGAACTGTGCTGAGTATGAAAACTAACACAGCAGTTCACCTAATTAAGATAAAGTTTTCTTAAATATGTTTTAAATGTTGATTCTCTGTGTGAGTGAATCAAAGACATGACCCCTGATACTGTGGAATACTAAATGGTAGAAATTGTTCAAAGTCCATTAGCAAAACTACATCACAGATTTGTCAAAATTTAAAATGATAGTCCTAGTACATTTTAAAGCATTCAGAAGGTGACGGAAAACAAAATGCGATACTACAACTTTTGTCTCTCTAGTGCAGATGCTAACCACATGCATACTTGATAAATGTCAAATAAAGTAACTGTACTTGGTGCAGTGGTTAGGTTAGAGTTTTACTGTGTTTGTGCATGCTTATTTTTAGACAACGAGGATTCAAATGAGTACAGCTTTAATTTCTCCCGAAGACTACTGGAAACCTCAATGTCTAAGTTACATTTCCGCTGTCTGTACAACCACTCAGACCTCAAGGCCAGGGCGGTGCTACCAATGCATGGTAAATCTGGTAAATCTAACTAGATGTACTTTTCATCATGACGTCACCACAGAGTTAACAGAAACAGCTGGTGCTTGGTGTAGACTTCTCATCACAGAATAAGCTTTTAAGTTATTTATTCCTTTTATCATGTCAGTGGGGTGGGAAATCGTTTTATTGGGCATCTTTGACAGATTAGCCATTCCCTGTCCTCTAAAGGAAAGACAGCTTGAAAAACTACAGATAAATGAGTAGCACAACACATCAAAAGTGAATGAAACTATCGACTCTCTCTGCAGAGTTTATTAGCAACTGAACTGTCCTATGGAGTCTATAGCGAGACCATTAGCGTCACTAACTTGGACCTAATTGATGTTTATTTTTTATATGCTCTTCAGTTTCCCACCTCTTGTTAGGGCAAACCTGTGGATTCATAAGACATACTTGACCCTATTTACTTTGTGGTCACCATTACTGGGTCAGCTAACCAGTGGTGACCCGTCATTCAGGGCAGAGCCCCGACTGTTTAGAGCCACACATTTTTAGCTATAATTTTTTAAATAATAATGATTTTTTAAATTCTGGGTTGCCTGTTTTGCATGTTATTTTGGCATTAATAAATGTCACATATCAGTTTTCAAACAATGTAAAAAATCGATGAAAAATCCTATGGGTGGCAGGTAGCCTAGTGGTTAGAGTGTTGGGCCAGTAAGGTTACGATATCAAATCCCTCAGCTGACAGGGTAAATAAACTGTAATTCTGCCCCTAAACAAGGCAGATAACCCACTGTAGCCTGTCATTAGAAATAAGAATTGGTTTCTAACTGACTTGCCTAGTTAAATAAAATAAATGAAGCTGCATATAAACATGGTCTCTTTTTTGCTTTTTTTTGCTTTCTTGAATAAGGCAGCTCCAAATTGCAGATATTTCAGTCTAGCTCAGTGCTTTCTGTGGTGGTGGGGCAGCCAGCGGAAAATACGGAGCGTAGGGGTTGGTAATGTATTTGCGCCATGATTGGTTCAGTGTTCTGTCACTTCTGGGGACACTACGTCACCTCCAAATCTAAGGGTAGAGCTAGGAAATTCAAGCCCCTTGGGTGCTGCCATAGAGTTACAGTAGAAGTGCCAATCCAAGAAGGCTCAAGGTCATTGGCCACAGATACAATTATGTCAAATCACGTTATATCTACAATAGCTTTGATTGGACTGATCATGGTCAACATCATACTTTCAAAATAGCTAGCAGTCATCATCATGAATCAAGTCAACAATCTACTGGCAAATCATTTAAAATCCTTGTCATATGTAGATAAATAATTAATAGAAATTATAGATAAAACATATCGGTGCTCATCGGCCATTGGACATAAACATTACAGAACAAGTTGGAAATTGCAAATTCAACAATGAGTGGTTAGGAAGGAATCAGTGGCTAACTGCAAGCATTGCAAAGCAGGCACTAGTCTGATATTCAGTGGAGTGGCTCAGTGGTCCCAAGTCTGGATTTAAGGGTCTCTTTTCCAAGCTTAAAATGATAAACATTCAATATTGGTCGTGCTGTCAATCCAGCATAATTTCTGCCACGCTCAAAACAACTGAGTTCAAGACAACTGGGAACTCGGAAGTAGCCTATGTCTGCTGAACAATTAATCAAATGGCCACCGGAATATTTACATTGACAACCCCCCCCCCTCCATTTATTTTGTACACTGCTGCTACTCGCTGTTTATTATCTATGCATAGTCACTTCACCCTTACCGACTGGGAAAATACATTTTGAACGGTCATCCAACTAAGTCGGGAACTCGAGCCTCTTTCTAGAGCTCCGACCTGAAGATCACTAATGTCATCATGATTCGATTTAGATTTTTTTCCCGAGATCCCAGTTGTCTTGAAAGCACCATAAATCCAGAGAATGTCAGACTTTGATGACAAAGATTGATGACAATATTTGCCCACGAAGGACCGCCGGGCCACCTTCCTGTTCAAGTGAGCACATCACAACAAGGTGAGTCCAAGAATGTCTTGTATGCTGCTGCATAAATTATGTAATATGCCAGGGAGATATGTATACTGTTGCTAAGAAAGTAATACTAAGTGTATGTTGTGTATTAACCTGTTAGAAGCCCATGTGCCTAACCCTAATAATTTGATCTATTTTCCCCTCTTCATTTCACCTACTGTTCTGACTTGGTGGTGCACATGTAGCCTATAACCTGTTTTAGAGAAATGTAATCGTTGAATATTGAAAGCGCTTTCATTGTCTGCTTATATGTACCCTTTAAATAATCCTACAGTTCTGACTTGATGCACAGGGAGAATACTGTAAGATGTTCTGGCCCATGTTCTGAATTCTGAGGCTGTACAGTGCTGAACAAATAGTTATATTGACTACATCCGTCCGAGCTCGCTCATTAATGTCTTAATCGAAATTACGGATTGTCTCTTATCTGCTTGTCGTCCCTTTATGCCATAGTTTGTACATCTCAATTGTCAGTAGAACCCACATGTTTAAGCAAGTTAGCCATATCAGCTATGTTTTTTTTAAAGGCAGTAAATGAGGTTGAATGAACTGTTTCACTGCCAGACAAGGCTCCGCTGATAGCCAGGTGTAGCAGTAGTAAGGTGTTGGGAGTGCTGTTTGGACTCTGCTGTTGGGACAGCTTTATGTAGGCCCTAACAGTTTATGGGAACCATTTGTCACCGGTTTAGTACAATTAATGTATTGTTTAGTGTTGTGTTGTGTAGTGGCTATGCTGGCATGCTTCCCCCCAAAAATGTTGGGCTTTGCCCCACCAAGATTTACCTGCTAAAATCGCTGCTGCAGTTAACCAACTTTGACAAGCAGTTCTGGCAAAATCACTGCATGGAAATATCCCACCTGTTGCTAGCTGGCAGCGGCCAGGACTATTGGTGAAACAGAACATCATATTTCATCCCTTCAAACAGATAAGACTCAAATAGAGCATGGAGAGTAAGGGTAAACCCAGCCATTCCACATGTGTGTGGGAAAACATGTGGGAGATCTCATATGATTCAGTGGAAACTAAAGTCAGTATGTGTGCTACATGTGAATTGCGTCCCCAGTTGTTCTTTAACGTGCAGCTCCACAGTGAGTGCAGATATCATGCTCAGTCCTGTTTCCTGAGCTATCTACCTGCTCCCAACTGTGTATATAAGCAGAAGTAAAGGAAAACAATTGGATACTTCCAATTTTAAATGGCAAGAGTAGCAGATCTTTTTAAAAAAGAGTAGAAGATTTCAAAAGGTGTCTCAGCTTTCTTTGCGGTTACAATTAGATTCCTACCCAATCCATTTTCTTCCAATGCTGGACAGAGGCCGTCGAACTGTGGTTATATTAAACACGGGAAAGTGCCTCTAAGCATGTCTAATGAACATGAGGACTTGCGCTGAGTCATAGTAGGTTTGTGCTAATGTACTTTTACTGTCAGTTAGACAAGCACAGAGCACCATGCCCAATCTATTAGGGAAGTGCCCTGGAAGTGTCCACCATAACTGAAGCCATAGCAGGATGTCTGTGCTGAAATGTGGGGTGCCAGAGCATGGGAGCATATGACCCCAGGGTTTCCTCCCATGGAAAAGGACACAAAAACACAAGGTAAACAGAAATGTATCTGAACTATGTGTTAATATTGGTAAATTGTTTAATGAACTGACATAATAAGAAAAGTTAAATTATTGTTGAAACGTTTAACCAGATTACCAATCACTGAAAGCTAAAAGCATTCTTGGGGAGTTCTTACCATAATATCAGCCATAAAACATCACTTAAATCAACTTTAAGGCCCAGTGCAGTAAAAAACGTGATTTTTCTGTGTTTTATATATTTATATATCTATATTTCCACACTATGAGGTTGGAATAATACTGTGAAATTGTGAAAATGATAATAATACCCTTTTAGTGTAAGAGCTTTCAAAAAAGAGCGCCTGAAAATTCAGCCTGTTTTGGTGGGATGCTTGGTGACATCACCAGTTGGTAAATGAAATTAGAGACCAATAATAATTACAGACCAAACCTCTCTGCCAATCACAGCTTGCTTTCAGTATTCCCATCCCCACTCAGACCACTCCTAGCTAAATTCTTGCTTTCTCTTTGCTAAGAAGATATTTTAGTTTCTTTTGACCATTTTCAAATGACTGAATTGGT
Source organism: Oncorhynchus gorbuscha (assembly GCF_021184085.1). NCBI lineage: Eukaryota > Metazoa > Chordata > Actinopteri > Salmoniformes > Salmonidae > Oncorhynchus > Oncorhynchus gorbuscha. The sequence goes on along the minus strand of NC_060184.1, from coordinate 23,034,121 downwards.
CCTTAAACTAATACTTTTTGATCTTTTCATTACACACACACACACACACACACACACACACACACACACACACACACACACACACACACACACACACACACACACACACACACACACACACACACACACACACACACACACACACACACACACACACACACACACACACACACACACACACACACACACACACACACACACGCACACACGCATACACGCACACACGCATACATGCACACACGCATACATGCACACACGCACACACACGCACACACGCATACACGCACACACGCATACACGCACACACGCATACACGCACACACGCATACATGCACACACGCACACACACGCACACACACACACACACACAAAGAGAGTCAATTCATATTTGTACGTGCCTTTATTTCAAGGCACATAAACCACTGATTGCAAAAAGCTGTGTCCCAGACATTTTTGCTTTTGAAGTCTGTGAGCAGCACATTAGGCACATGGTTCATGAGCTTCCTTGTCCCAAACAACTGGAGCCTGAGGCAGGGAGAGACACAGAGAAGGAAGCAATGAGCAGAAAAACAGGGTCTCAGAACAGATTATGGTAAAGTGCAGGGGCAGGTAACTACAGTACAGTGGTTTCTGCAATATGAAAGGTGTCCAAGTTCATTTTAAGTATTATAAGCCAGTTCAAGCCACTGCCTATGAAACAAGACACTTGGATTTAGATGGATGGGACTGGAACTGTTATCATAAAACTGGTGAGGCTAAAATTTTTGACAGCTTTTTATTCTCTGAAAGGTCATAATAAAGAAACTACGTAGCAGGCATAGAAATGTAATAGCTAATTGTACCGGCACACTAATTATTTCCACATCTCGCTAAATACTGTGTATTTTCTTCCACATCAGCATCCACTAACAATGCAGCCTGGTCGGTGCGTTGGCAATGCCGGTTAGTCTCTATTTGGCCAGTTGGGTCCTGGTTTACCATGACAAGATCCAAATCTCAAAAATCAAGCCAGGTGGATTCTAAGAATGGCGAGTCCTACATTATTTTTCAGATACCTAATATGCTTGCGATTGAATCACTTGCGCAAGATTATTTTAGCAATACTGTACATATTTGCCATAGCAGTAATTTCATCGGGAAAGGTCTGTACGCAGTTACATTTGCTCTTGCAGAGGGAACAGAGAGAAATAACCAGAGGTAATGTGTGATGAATGGCTCAGACAGTCACTGGGTAAGGCCCAAAGTCAACCTCTCTCTTGCGTAACAAAATGAATGTAGCCATTTGGTTCAAGATCCACCTGTACATACACCACCTGGCTTCTTGTGCAAATGAAAAGAAACAAGACCCCCAAAATCATAATAACATATTATTTGTATTCCCAAAGCAAGTGATAAGTTGGATGGCTGTAGTGTAGACAGTAGGAGGACAGAGCAGAACAGACTGCCAAGTGGAAACTGTTACTCACTGGTAACTGATTCAAATCTACTTTAGGAAAAAAATGGCTTCTGATTATCATTACCCACTTGGCCCCCACTAGTTGAATCAACGTTGTTTCCATGTCATTTCAATTCAATTACTTTGAACCAATGTGAGAAACATGGTGAGTTGACATCTGTGCCGAGTGGGTATGTTGTGATTGATGATCAGAACCAGTTAAATCTGGTGTTTAAGCTAGATCTGGATTTGCACTCGTAGCAATAGCTAAAGCTTACCTGACCATAATGACTACAGTCCTCAGTTTGCCCCAGTATCCATCACTACATTAGCCTATATCTGCTGAACAAATAATCAAATGGCCACCGGACAAATGACCTCAACTAACCTGTACCCCCGCACGCTGACTCGGTACCGGTACCTCCTGTATATAGCCTCGTTATTGTTATGTTATTGTGTTCATTTTATTGTTTTTTTTACTTGAGTTTATTTTGTAAATATTTTCTTAACTCTTCTTGAACAGCACTGTTGATTAAGGGCTTGTAAGTCAGCATTTCACGGTAAGGTCTACACTTGGTGTATTCAATGCATGTGACAAATAAAGTTTGATTTGATTTGATCACAAGATACAATTCACAAGAAATTACACCAATATGGGCCAACCAGAATGCAAACCCTTAAACCCTTGACATGTTTGTTTTCATATTACGCTTTGAATATTTTACAGAACATGTTTGTTCGTTACTAGATCCAGTAGATTACTGTGAAATGTAGGCTACAAATTACTTTCAGAGGCCATTACAACACGCTGGGTATAACATAGCACCCCCTTTAACAGCTGTGGACTTATTCAACAATCAAGTTGAAAAACACATCCACCAATGTCAATATAGCCTGTTTTCATTGGTGAGCTACTTTCGCAATATAAGGCTATGTACATGAGACACCGATTATGTCAAAGATTTTTGATGCAGGGAGGACTGTGTGGTGTGTGATTACTTACGAAACTATTCCGTATGTCGAAACATATACAGTAACATTGTCTGACAAATGGTTGTTTTAAAGTTAAAAATACTTAAAGTTTCATTACTTTGTCTCAAAATCTTAGGCTCCCGTCTCTTACTGGGCATCTGAAACACACACGAGGGATGCAGTCTCTACTTTTTCTTCTCTCTGAATAGGTAGATTGAAATGTAAAATGAAAGGCTACTGTCTTAGCCTGATGAATACCTCTCAAGAGACATTTGAGATCATAGAGAGATATTGTGAGTTGTAGTAGATTTATCGGGGGCAGTGTCACGGTTACTGGTAATGAGTCTAGCATGCTTAGAGGGTACTGCTTTTCTCATTAGTGTACAAACCTGCGCAGTGGGAGCTTGGGCGTTTAGCTGGATAAAGCAGAATGAAGCAGAATGAAAAGTAGCATATGCAGCTCGTGTAGAAAAGGAGACAGGCCACTGAGGAAATTGAACAGGAAGTGGAGGTATGTGTGCTTATCAACAGTAGGGACTGGACAGGTTTTTGCAAAGCAACATGAAAGAAGACTGAGGATGTTGATCCTGCTTGTTCCTGGATACCATCCAGACCCTCAACATTCATTTCCCCCTTTGTTCAGTAAAATGGGATTCTCAAAATGTTCACAATGTGATAGAAAGGAGACAATCACAAGTTTCTTTGGACAGAACAAAAATACCCAGTGTGGAACAAACTATTATGTTCAAGAGGTAGGGAAGGAGGGAAGGACGTAGCTGCACAAATGACTGGGATTGAATGGCATTTATAATAAAGGTCAAAAGGTAATGTGCTGTTGCCACTACTTTGGGCCAGTGGTGGTGATGACATATCCAAAAATCAGAGATACTGACATATTTCCTCTCCATTGTCCCAGACAAATGGTAATTGTACTCAGGACTAATGTCATAATCCATTTGGTTTATGTCCTTAAACGAACTCGAAGCCATTGTCCAATATACTGCACATGTTTCGTGTACTAAAACAGATACAAATACCAAATGTTTCAATAGATAATTTGTCATCTTTTCCACAGCATCTTGAGGAAGTACTAAATCACTCTCACGCATCTTCGCTCGCTCCTTGTAGCATAGCGCCTCAACAAATAGATCTCCACGGTGTTGAGTCCTAGGTTGTGTAGGTCGTCCTCCAACTGGTTGGACCATTTGGCTCTCAGTCTTCCTCCTGTGCATGTCCAGTTGGGGGATGGCTCCTTGAGGATAAGGGCAGGCTCCAAAGGTGGGTTTGATCTGACCAGGTGACCAAACAGTTAGAGTCAGGAGGCTCTGACCAGGGAGGAGACAGGAGGTTGGTCCGTATCAGGGAGTCAAAGGCGTCCAGATGACATGTAAGGTCCAGGGTGAGGGTCCAATCTAGAGGGGGGCAAAGGTACAGGTCAGCAGGCAGGCTCAGGGTCAGGGGCAGGCAGAGTGGTCAGGCAGGCGGGCTCGGAGTCAGGACAGGCAAGGGTCAAAACCAGGAGGGTGAGAAAAGAGAGACTGGAAAAAGCGGGAGCTCAGACACAAAACGCTGGTTGACTCGAACAAACAAGACGAACTGGCAACAGACAAACGGAGAACACAGGTATAAATACAGAAGGGATAATGGGGAAGATGGGTGACACCTGGATGGGGGGTGGAGACAATCACAAAGACAGGTGAAACAGATAAGGGTGTGACAGAAGGACTGGATCTTAGTTTTGTCCCAGCTGATCATGAGGCCAAGTGGCTGGGTCTCCTCATTCAACAGCAAGGTGTATGATGTCCAAGAGCTCGGCAAGGATTGCCACATCGTCCGCATATTCCAGGTCAGTGAAGCTGAGGCTGCTATAACTGGTACCACACATGCATCGGGTAACAGTCCTTCCCATTACGAAGTTGATGGTTGTGTTAAAGGTGGTAGGTGCCAGAACACAGCGCTGTCTAACTCCACTGTTATTAAAGGTGGGGGAGGTTCGCCCGCTGACCCGACCTCAAGAGATGATGTTCCTGTACAGCAAGGAAAGCAGACCGGTCAGCTTCCCTGAAACTTCCAGAGGGCTTCCCTGTGCATCCTGCCAAAAGCCTGCTTTAGGTCAACTTAGACAACGCATAGTGGCTTCCTGAACTCTCTTTTCTGCAAGAAGTCTGTGGGAGTAGACCTGGTTGGTAGTGGAAAGACTAGGGGTGAATCCGCTTTGTTCACAGCTCTGTTTTTGCAGAAGTAGGGGGCGTATGCATTTGAGGAGTATGTGGGTGAGTGCTTTTCCTAGCTTCAGTTTCCCTATGGCCTCGTCAACCTCTGCCTCCGAGGGAGGCTCTGACATGATGGTAGAGTCTTCCACTGAGGAGGACGCCAGCTCATCTGGGATTAGAGAGGGAGGTAGAGGCCGGGGGTTAAGGAGTTTGGAGAAGTGTTTACTCCAGCACTCAAGTTGCTGTTCTGAGGTCTCTAACTCAGACCGATTGCGTGCCATATACTGACACTGTGCGGGGTGTATTCTTCACAGTGAGAGTCCAGAGGGTTTTGTAAAAGGCTCCATGGTTCCTACCTTAGAAGTAGCCTTGGCTTTATCAGCAATGGTGTCATGACACTTCTGTTTGTCCTTGTGGAGTTCAACCTTCATAACTCGCTCCTGAGTCCTTTGAGTCTGGCCACTCTTCTGGCCCCGATTATATTAAAGGTTGCCTCTGAGATGAAGTCTTCTTCTTTGTGTCTTTTCAGCTGCTTCAGTGATGTTGTTCTTAAAGGCAGTCCAGATCTCTTCTTGATTGGCTGGGATATTGTGGACGAGAGCAGAGAAGTGGTTCTGCAACTTAAGTTGGAATGTGGGTGTTGCTTCAAGATGTCGACAGCAACCGCAGGGCTCTCCAGAGGATTGTGCGTTCAGCCCAACATGTTACCGGGGGCACACTGCCTGCCCCCCAGAACATCTAAAGCACCCAGTGTCACAGGAAAGCCATGCAAATCATCAAGGACCTCAGCCACTTGAGCCACGGCCTGTTCATCCGCTAATATCTAGAAGACAGAGACATTACAGGTGCATTAAACCTGGGACTGAGAGACTGAAAAACAGCTTCCATCTCCAGGCCATCAGGCTGTTAAATAGACACCACTAGCTGGCCTCCATCCAGTACTATGCCTAGGGCAGTTGCGGTGACCATATTACCGCCACACCGGCAGTCATGTGTCATGACCGCAGTAAAATTCCATGTGCACGGTAATCTCCACTTAGTATGTACATTAGACACGCGCTGGTAGTAACAAACTCGCTAATGATCATCAGGTTGCTAATGGCCTGGTACTGATGGCTCTATTGTCCGTCTAACCATTCTGACATCAATGCAAATGCTGTTGAAAATCACATCAAACACCATCAAAACAGTCTGATTTTAAAACTCACCTCACTGTGATTGATCATTTTGAAGAAATAAATTCAACAACAGGATGCTGTTTCAAACCCTAACACAACAAAATGGACAGTGCTTTCTAAGGTGATGATTCATTCCAAACACCCATACTCATACTAGACTTTATGCATACACATAGGCCTATATTTGAGACCAAGTCCGAAAAAACCCACAAATTAAAATATTGATTGTGCCTTTAAACAATACGTAGCCTACCGCATATTACGCATGGCAGAAAACCATGACAAAAAAACGTATTTAAAATGTCTTTGGTACATAATTGGTCTAGTCTGTACTCCAAAATGAAACAAATTCTAGTAATCACCTTTGACTGTGGACTGTATTATTATGCATACTGGATGGACTGGTTACCTTATGCTATGCTCCAAACGTTCTGTCCATGAGTCTGGGAGAGAACATATAGGCCTAGGCGATGGTGTTGGTTCACTGACTGTGCTGGGTGGCGTACAGAGTAGTTTACAATTATAGTGAATTTGTACATTATGTTGAATAGCCTAGTAATAACACATCACCTTTAGCTACAACACCATGCGTTTCCGTCTCCTCCCCTCTCTCTTTAATTTCTTTAGCTACAGAATATCTCACCACCATGCGTTTCCGTCTCCTCCCCTCTCTCTTTAATTTCTTTAGCTACAGAATATCTCACCACCATGCGTTTCCATCTCCTCCCCTCTCTCCTTCATTCCTTTCAAGCCCGCAGAGAGAGGGGCTGTCAACAGTTTAATGAAATATGTTTAGTTGTGAAAACGTTGATGTTCTCAAACAGATCTCTCCTGGTTTTGCAAATGAAACACTTGGTAGCTGCAGGAAAAGGGTTGGAGAGCCCATGGCAAACAGAGTACTGGGTAGCTGCAGGAAAAGGGTTGGAGAGCCCATGGCATACAGAGTACTGGGTAGCTGCAGGAAAAGGGTTGGAGAGCCCATGGCATACAGAGTACTGGGTAGCTGCAGGAAAAGGGTTGGAGAGCCCATGGCATACAGAGTACTGGGTAGCTGCAGGAAAAGGGTTGGAGAGCCCATGGCATACAGAGTACTGGGTAGCTGCAGGAAAAGGGTTGGAGAGCCCATGGCATACAGAGTACTGGGTAGCTGCAGGAAAATGGTTGGAGAGCCCATGGCATACAGAGTACTGGGTAGCTGCAGGAAAAGGGTTGGAGAGCCCATGGCATACAGAGTACTGGGTAGCTGCAGGAAAAGGGTTGGAGAGCCCATGGCATACAGAGTACTGGGTAGCTGCAGGAAAAGGATTGGAGAGCCCATGGCATACAGAGTACTGGGTAGCTGCAGGAAAAGGGTTGGAGAGCCCATGGCATACAGAGTTTTGGTGGAATATCACCTGTCATGCAGAGAGAGGCTAGATGCTCCTCAAACAATGGTTGATGCTTGGAGTGAAAGAGCTGAAGTAGCATACTCAAATCATCAATAGCCTATAGTCGCATCATGCAGCATATATGCGTTATGATTTCTAAAACATTCTCATATTGGCTGCTAAATGAACAAACCTACAGTCTATGGCAGGTTCCCCAACTGGTGACCGAAGGGTGGTTTTATTTGGCCTCCCAAGTTTTCTGAGCATAAACAAATACATGTAAAAAAATAAAAAATAAGAAGAATTCATTGGGGCGGCAGGTAGCCTAGTGGTTAGAGTGTTGGGCCAGTAACCAAAAGCTTGCTGGATCGAATCCTTGAGCTGACAAGGTAAAAGTCTGTTGTTCTGTGCAAGGCAATTAACCCACTGTTCCGTGGATGTCAATTAAGGCAGCCCCCCGCACTCTGATTCAGAGGGGTTGGGTGAAATGCAGGAGACACATTTCAGTTGAAGGCGTTCAGTTGTACAACTGACTAGGTATCCCGCCCTCCCATTGTTGGACATAAAAGACAACACCAGGAAATCAGCTCCAAGTGATTTTCCTTTTGAAAATCTGTTCCCAAGTATTTCCATGCATAATAGGTTTGAAATGATTATTATTTTGTCAAGTATTATAAATGTTCGAGCTTCTTGTGGTCAATTTGCAGTCTACAAATGATTTGTAATTATGATCTGGCCCCCCAACCATCTGCTCAAGAAAATATCTGCATAAAATAAATAATGGATTTATTGTGATGGTGTATATTAAATGGATTTATTAGGCTAGACTTATTTTAAATGTAGGATGGATGTTCCAAAGGCGTGCATTAGCAGAGCATGAGGCTTGTAAGAGGCCTGTATGTGTGGAGGTCTAGAGACACTAAACATGCTTATGTTGCTTAACGGTCAATTTCCATTGGGCTGACAGTATTTTCCATGAGAATAAGCAGCCCTAACCCTGTCTCAGTGGTGTATTGGTGCCTGCAGAAATAGGTATACTTTAATTTTGCAAAACAATCATCTAAATGGCCCGCCCGCAGAAAGAAAGGTGCTTTATGTGAAATATTCTATGAGAAACAGTGACATACACAATGAATGACCTAAAATGACACATCACATATTGGTCTTCACAGTCAGGCCAACCCGAGCTGCACTCTGCAGTAGGTTAATAGTAGGTCTACTATTGAAACAGAGAAACTGGGTCAGAAATGTTTGAGATTTCTTTTCTTTTTACGTATATCTATATTCTATGTCCATAACAATGCTTAAACCACATCAGGAGACCACTTTTGAGGCCTGGGAAAAACATATGACCTTGACTTTTAAGAGTAGTTACCTTTTAATTGAAGTGTGCAGGCACCTAGCACCACTGTTTGATTAGCAGTGTTTCTGTAGCACATGAGATGGAGTTTGTAAAATAAATGGCCACTGGACTGATGCAAATAATCACCATGATATAGTTCTGACAGGTAGGCATGGGCTACTTGTAGCTAGTTAACATTTAATAGAGATGGTTTTGGGGAAAGCCTTTCCATCTACCAGAAGACGGTTAGGCTATCATTAGCATTGATAAATTGTTCCTGTTTCTTTATTGTTTGAAACCTGGACGTTTTACTTCATGTGAAGCAATGCACCTAACTCCTATTACAGGATTCAGCGGAGACCTCAAATCCTTCACTTAGACTTGAGTACAGCCAGAGAGAGAGATACTTTCTCACCCAAAGAGTATTGGCACATTTCTATGTTCCACCTCAATACCACTGCCAGAGCTAATCAACTGAAAATGCTGACAGATTCTAAATTATGCTGACAAATAAAACCAAGTCCTTAGTGAAGGGGTGGTCCATTCAAAGTCTATTTACTAACTGTTTATCCAGGCACACACTCAGGATTTATACCTCACTTACATGAGCTCTCATTGCCCTTTGACTGTAGCATGCAAAGTGACAGACCTAATTTATCAAATAAATGCAAGTAGCTAGTCTCAATGTTTTTGACAGAAACACAACTGCAAAGACACCCTCCCACACATGCAACTAAATGTGTTTTGCTTTTTAAAATGTTTACTGCATGAGCCCAATTAAGGAATGTAGTTCCTACGCAACCCCGCCTCTGCTTCACACGTCTCCGAATGCTTGGCTGTCGGTCTTTGTGATATTGGCAACAAAGAGTTACGACACATACTTAAATGCAGTGCCATGCTCTGGAAGCTTTTAAAAGAAACAGTCCAAAAGTACTGAATGTATTTAATCAGTGTTGCCTATTTGTACAGCAATTATTATTTCTGTGGGTTGATTTAAGATATGCACAGCAGAAGCAATGATCTCACCTCATCTAGAGAAGTGGATATAATTAGGGCATGACCACATCTTTATGCTTCAGTCATTGTTATGGTCAACAATTACTAAAGCTGTAGTATTACATACACTCTTAGAAAAAAAGGGTTCCAAACGGGTTATTCAGCTGTCCCCATAGGAAAACCCTTTTTGGTTCCAGGTAGAACTATTTTTGGTTCTATGTAGAACCCTCTGGGGAAGGGGTTTTACATGGAACCAAAAGGATTTCTTCAAAGATGTTTTCTATGGGGACAGCTGAAGAACCCGTTAAGGTTTTAGATAGCACCTTTTTTAAGAGTGTATACTTTCAAATACTTTCTCAGAAGGAAAAATCATTTAGGATATGGTTATGTGAGAGTAAGATTAAGCCGTGGTGGAAAAAGTACCCAACTGTCATCCTTGAGTAAATGTAAAGATAGCTTAATAGAAGATGCCTCAAGTAAAAGTAAAAGTCACCCAGTAAAATTCTACTTGAGTAAAAGTCTAAACATTTTTGGTTTAAAATATACTTATCTAAAGTAAAAGTATAAATCATCAAAAATTCTGTATATTATGCAAACTAGATGGCACCATTTTTTATTTATTTTTATATACAGAAAGCCATGGGCACATTCCAACAGTCAGACATCATTTACAAATGAAGCATGTGTGTTTAGTGAGTCTGCCAGATCAGAGTTTTTGGGATAAGGATAGGGATGTCCGGTTGATAAGTTTGTGAATTTGACTTCTTTCCTGTCCTGTTACACGTTCAAAATGTAACGAGTACTTTTGGGTGTCAAGGAAAAAGTACAATATTTTCGTAAGGAATGTAGCGAAGTAAAAGTAAAAATAGTCAAAAATATAAATAGTAAAGTACAGATACCCCTAAAAATGACTTAAGTAGTACTTTAAAGTATTTTTACTTAAGTACTTTACACCACTGAGATGAAGTACTATTTAACTAACAGGTAATGGACTGAAAGTTCACCCCAGGTGACTGGGTGGGTCTCCCCCACATACTGGAGTGCAATACGCTCCTGATGTCTGCACCTCTTTGTACCAATATAGTCCACATGCAATAGAAAAGTGTGAAGAATGGTAACCATAGCAAAGCTGAGCAGCAACAGACAAGTGTTTAATTTGGCTCTCTGTCCCTTTCACCAAACGTTATGTCCTTCCTTCCTGTCTGTACAAGCACTCTTCCCAATGTTCTGATAGCCTCTGGGTTTAGCCTAGAGAAATTCCTGTCCATCTTTTTATGATTTACTTCAGATCATAAAAATACTTTCTCGTTAGACTGGTGTTTAAGAAAGTGCACAGAGGGTGAAAATAGGATATAGCTTATATTTAGCAAATATAATACATTTATAAGAGAGTATTATGAGAATGGATTGCAATTGCAACTTAAAAAACCTATTATGTGATCTGGTCTTAATCAGAAAATAAACACTGTATCTTGGAAAATAGGATTACTCTCCTCACACTTCGTGTAATTATCTGAAATTCAAATCCCACATGAAACCTCGGGGATTCTTGAGATTTGCTGATCTTTTGTTTTTCAAGGAGACTAAGCCCATTTTTTTTGCCCACAACATTTGTTTCTAATGAAAAGAGTATGGCATTAAACTATGATGTTATGTTCATGAACTTGCTACCCAGACAAAGTTTACTCCATGATTATGAAATCATATGTTATGCTGCCAATACATCATGTGTTTCTATGTATGGTTACGGTCTGTTTTGTCTAAACATAATTATTGAGGAAATTATTATTTACACCTTTTCAGTTTGAATGTTCCCACCATTATGTTCCCATGGTGTTTCAGATGAAGTCAGTCAGGTGGGCTTGGCCAAGTCTCTTGTAAACACATTCTGTCATGTTTTGGGGGGAAATAATGTCACCCAGTCACAGTATCCTGGTTCAGTATTATACATTATTGGTTTGGAAAACCTTTTTGAACCTCTAGCATCCTTGTCACCAACATTGGAGCTGTATCAGACAGTCAGTTGAGTCGAGCAAGATGGAGGACAACCATACAGTAATTTGCATACTAGATATGTTCGTCCAACAATCTTTCGTTTTCGCTGGGCTCAGCGATAAGTAATGAAAATGAAAGCAGTTCAGCATTTAAATGCTGTAATTAGGCGTGCTGAACTGTTTGGACTGGGTCTCTCAGACATAGACAGGGCCTAATAACCCTCTTCTTGGGTTTTACTGCCCACAAAACAGCTTCATTAACAGTAGCTACCAGTATCACCTGCTGGGTGTGTTTGGCCCGTGGACAGTGGGGCCAGCCAGGGGCAGTGTGGCTACGCCACAAGGGGAGCTCCCTGTGGGTCCCCTCCAACCCCCCGTCACCATCACCACAGGCCCTAGATGAGTCTCACATTTCAACCTTTTTTATTGGACCAATACGCCTGGGTGATGGTACATTGTTTATGGAGCAGCTGCGTCACTTTCTTCAAAATGGAGTGGTTGTAAAGTTGTAATAAAATCTCAAATGTATTAATAACCCATTATTAACAACTTGAAAGAAAGATATGATGATTTAGAAGTAGATTTAGTGGAAAACTATGAACTTTGTGTAAAACGGATGTAGTAAAAATACAGCAGGCGTGCTTTGCACGGTGTCCCTCCCATTCAAAATGGCTTATAAGGTAGAGTAAGCACCAGTAACCGTTTTGCTTTTTCAAGTTAGTCTTCATTTTAGGAGAGTTGTATTGGCTACCTGAATACTTCTAGTGATGTGTCCCCTAAGGGGGAGTATCTCTGAACAAAAAGGGAATTGACATTTGGGCTATTCCTTTCCTTCTGCAGTCTCTTGGTTGACCAAACAGACACCACGATTACTATCTCAGAACTACTCCTTTTGAATGACATTCTACTCTACAATGTAACGTTTAAGCCATTTTCACCATACAGAAAAGAGCTCACATCCAAAATATGCCTGTATGCCATGACTCAGCTGCTGTAGAAGGGTGATATACTGTAGAGCTGTTGGCCTTGTTCACTTCCTGCCTCTTATAGAGGAGTGTGTCAGTGAGCTCAGTTTACTAAAATAGTCTTTGGTGTAACGTTTACATGGCTTTAAATTAGGGCTCAACCTACAGTATATGCATGTTTGCTCCTCATGTAGTGAGTTATCAAGTCTCTGTGAAAGGAAGAAAACCCTAGCAAGTATATGTGTGATTGCATCATCAATATACAGATACATAGAGAGCTAAAGGTGACATTTAAATGTCCCTGCATACTGCTAACTAAGTAACTATTCTTCACTGTAAGTATATTTGACAAACTTTATAATAGAAAGTTGGTACTCTGAAGGCATCTTTTTGTATTTTGTATCCAGTACGTCTTTCTCTGAGACAGAAGAACAGATCTGTTATTCGGTCATTGGACATGTTTCCAGGAAACCAGAGAGATTATTTCCTCCTCATTAGTAGGCAGGTCATCAATGAAGGGCCGATGTTAGCTTTTCACTGTTCCTTGTAGTCAGTGATGTCAACGGGTAAATCTAGTGATTGCAACTACCATGAAATCCTTATAAAGTATAAGCTTACTTCACAATAAATGATTTATACCTTGAATTGAATAGTTAATTATATGGTCATTAAAGCCTGTTGATGTAAAAAAAAAATGAAACCCCAAAAACTAAAGCCTGTGTTCATAACAAATCCTATATTATTTGGTGACTGAACCTGTAAAAAAGGGTCACAATGCACTGTGGGGTCCTATGTACTGTGGCTCTGAAATTCACCCTGTATTCCTTGTGAGATCTTTGTCTTCTGTTCTTACATAGCATTTGTCCCAGCCACTTATGTATCAGCTGGTTTTGGGACTGCTGCATCAGTTTAGCATTGTTTAATACCACTATCATGAGAAAGCAGGCGGTCACACAGAGGAGATGGGCTTTTTGTTTAGCACATCAAACAGCACAGTAACTCTCATGAGTGGCCAAAGCAATCAGGCCCTGATTGCCTAAGCCATCCGAGCTCTTATTATGTGCAATCTTTTGGTAATGTTGCAGACAACCAAGAGATCTGACGTCTTCATTTTGTCCTTTCCAACCTGGCATTAAGGAGGGTGATAGTAAAGGCCCATTCACACGCACTACGCCACACTACAATGCTGGTTCGCCAAGTGCTCATATCAGATCTACACAAAACAGATTATCGTCATAAGTCATCTGTTTTATTTGAGCTAATGAATCCTCAAAAAATTGAAATACTTCTGAGAAATCAGACTCAACATCACTTATCGAGACAGTCTCAGACACTGAGTTTGTTACTTATCTATGTCCCAGAATGCTTTATGCCCTCTGGTTATGTGCAGTTCACATCTTGCGTCTCTCTGATGAAGTCTGAATTATGTTAAAAATAGTTGTTTTTTGTTTCCACTGAGTGCAGTCAGCATGAAGCGGAAACAAAAAAGTATCCCTTTAACACTAAGTGCTCTTGGCTGTTGTGTCCATACGGCTTTCTACCAATGTTACTGGTTTTCAAAGAGCTGCCTCTGAAGACATACAAACCATCCATCACTCTGTCAGAAGGGTTTATCTTCCCACCTAAGGAAGGACACTTATCTGAAGGGTGCTACATTAGCAAAGTTGCTCTGCACATGCTGCTCAGAATAGAGGGACATACAAGTCTTTTGAAGGGAAATCAAGTGTTGAAGACACTGTAAATGGATGCTTATTGCAATTTCTGAACTGTTTTAAGTATGGGAGCATTGAAATATCTCTAGCATGGCACTAACATATTTGCCTTCACCTGGAGGCTGGAGGAGTAAGGGACAGTATGAAACTTCCATCTCCCATTCTTGGTTGGTACATAGACCTCCACCACACCACCTTAATTCCCACTGAAGGAAAGCACTCTCTAACATTTAATCTACCATTAAGTCAAAAAGAATACTTTCAAGGATGACCTAGATTGTTTTACATCTTTAATAGTCATATTTAGACTTGCATTTAACTTGCCAGTGCAAATAGATATTTTATAAATAGTTCAAAGGGCATTTGGGAACAGACCACAGGCATTATGGAACCTTTCGTAATTGATGCTGGAAAGACTTTGAAAGCTAAACTACACAGACAGCTCTTCTCAGTGCAACGACACAAAAGCTCAAACTTTGGATTTGGATAGTGTTCCCCTCAGAAGAAACATGAAAATTAAGATTTGAGGAGAACGTATGACTATATTTTGCCGAACTTCATGAGTTGAGCAATGGTCACAGTGTTTTACATAAGCTCAGAAAAGCAGCCTTTTTTTTCAGGTCAGGGGCAGAAAGCCCACGTGACATAATTGTGGCCGTGTATGGCTCCAAGAGAGCCCCACCTAGTGCACTCTATCACCCACAGACCATAAACAAGTCGTCTCAGGGTCTTGTAAAGTGTTCTGTCGCAGCCATTAAAAAAGCTTTAACTTGAAGGTGTTATCCTAATTCTGTTAGGTCTCCCTTGTGGAGGAAAGAAAGAAGCTGAGGCAGAAGAAGAAGTATGTCAGGAGGAGATAATTCACCCCTCCATCTCTCCAACGTGTAAGTATAGCATGGAACTGGGCTTTCCCTCTCCACAGCTGACCACCTGACCACACTCCCGTGCTATTTCAGCTAAGTTAACATCAGACCTCTGAGAAAGTAAATGGTTAAAATTCAAAATATGTTATTATCACCTACCTATCGCGCTTACTGAAGATTTGTGTAGAATACCTGAACAGTAAACTAAATGTTGCAATAGATTAATCAGAAAACATTTGTATATTTCAAAAAATTATTTTAGCTGTGGATGTTGGGGGGGGGGGGCTTTCTCTCGCTTCATTTTATATCAGGGCATTGTTTGGCCTAAATAAAAATAAAAAGTTATTGATACTGGTTTCAAAGCCTTAAACAGAGGAAAGAAAAGGCAGAGACCACATCAGACACAACAAACTATGCCTGCAACTTGTAATTATGTTTGAAATGCGGTAACTAGAAATCGGGATTTCCAATTATTTGCAAACTCTTTTGAGATATACGTCTGCTTCACATGGTTCCACTTTACAAGCTTGAGGAGAAACAAACAAATTGCACCTCATTTGATTCACTAGGGTATTTTTAACTGCCTTTGGCTAGCGCGGCTGCAGGACAATCAATAACGTGCTGGAGACAAAAAGTGACTCTGCAGAAAGCTTGATACCATGTACAGTATGTAGTTGTTAAACATCATGCAGCTAACCCACTGAGAGAGAATAGAGAGAAACCATAGGCTTACCCTGACATGCCAAATGAAGACCTTGTCATCCATGACAGAGAAAGGAATGATTCATGTCTTTCAGATGATAAGCACAACTATAGTTTTAGCTCTCTGAGAGAACAAGTATAGCTCAAGAGAGTTTGGTTCATGTCTTTACTTCACAAGTGTCCTGCTGCAGCACCTAAGGTGTTCTTGAACCCCACATTACATTGTTCTCATTTTGGCATGGACTTCAGAAGATGTGTAGGATTTCAGAAAGCAAAGTGCTTTGTTCTTTTCCTCCTCCAATAGTGCAGCTTTTATAGTGTAGCATAGTGTGGTGTTTGTTCGTCTGCTCCTCACAAGCAGAGCCAAGCTGGCGGCGTGAAGAGAGGAACCCATAAAAGGCTGCTAGCCTGGGTACAGAAAGCATGGTGTTAGTGCTCCTCTGTAAAAGGATACTGTGGTTCATACAGAGAGATTTGGAGAGCTGCAGACTACACTCACCCCCCCCCCCCCCCCTCTGCTAGCAGCTGAGGTGGACAGCAGACAGACACGCACGCACGCACGCACGCACGCACACACACACACACACACACACACACACACACACACACACACACACACACACACACACACACACACACACACACACACACACACACACACACACACACACACACACACACACACACACACACACACACTGGAGGATGAGGTTTTCAATAAGAATACATTTATCATATGAATAAACAATTTATTCTTTGTCACCAAGAGGACAAGTAAAAAGTGTCATCCCTGAAAATATAATTTGCAATACTGCTATGAGAGCTGGTAGATAAGATGTTATGTGAAACAGGCAGTGTCTCAGCACAAGCCACTGATTCAGTTATGTTTGAGAAAATGTACAGTATTCCAAAATGCTACCAGGAGTCAACAAATGAACAACAGAACACAATACAGCTCAGTGACTGCATTATTAAGCAAAGGATATAACTCACACGACTGAGATTACACATGGTTATTTCACTCCCATAAAACTGTATTCGTTTTACACAATAAATGGCCCAGTTATGCTGAAGTTTTTCATGAAAACAGAAGAGGCCTCTGCCGCCCTCTTAAAAGAAACGGTAGACACTAAGCAATTATGAAAGCAAGTGGTGGGAGGAGGAGGGGAGGAGGAGGGGAGATGTGGGTAGTGATGGCGAAAGAGCTTTATCCCTCTTTAAAACAAACGGGCAATAACTCTCCCGTGTTATAATGGACACTTCATGAACTGTTCACTGTATTCATTTATTTTTAAAAACTCCTTTGTAAACAGGAGAAATGGTCGACTTCACACCAAAAACTGTCCCATCCATTTTAATTGGAGAAAAGAGTCCCCGTCAGACAAGTCAATGCCTGCCGCTCCGTTTTTGAACTAATCCCCTCTAATTAACACGTGATTCGCCAGTGAGGGAGCGTCAGGCAGACAAAGGAGTTCCGTCATTTGGAAAACTATTTGATGGTAGAAAGGAAGAAAGAAAAGATAGACATAGACCTGTGGTGCATGTTAATAATCTAGGATGTTTGTTTATTTGTAATCTAACTGTTGATGCTGAGCATAATGAGGTACTGAGGTACTGTTTGTAACTATATATCAATCTCATAAATATAGGAATGATTAAGGAAACCTAGAGCGAACAATAGAATGATAGAAAGTTTCAAACTTGGAGAAATTCAAACAAACAGCTCCATCTCTAGAAGCATACTATCTCGGTGTGTTTGAATTGGAATTCCTCTTGACAAAGTTGGCTCTTTTGACATTCTGTGGTCACACCATGCAGAAGCAGCAGCTGACTGGTCTGATAGAGAATAGAGGAAAGAATAGATGGAGAGGAGAAAGAGAAGAGAGGGAACAGCTGTTTTTTCCATAAGGATCTCAGGGCTAAGCCCTCCCATAACCACACTTCTTGCTGGATTGTGGCCTTAAACAATTATTTCCACAAAGGCCATTCTGCTGATGGCTTGGACGCATTGTTCCCATACTGGTGGCGTCGTGTCTAATTTGGAGGGAATGTATGGTTACAGATGCTAAGTGCTGACCCAGTGCAGTGAAGGAGAAACAGGGCCGGCCACAGACAGTAGCTGTATAGTCTCCCTTCTTGGCCAATCAGAGGAAAGGAGGTAGAGTATCCAAACCCCCATCCGCGCCCCCTCCAACTACCCACCATCCCCTATCCATGTTACCTTAACTGTGACCTTAATTAGGAAAACAACACACATTCAGTTAGAGAGTATGTGTCACATATGGTATTTAGCACAATTAGTATGCGACGCGGTCACTCACACAAGGAGAAGCATGTCTCTCCCTGTAAACAAACAGGATGCTGAATGGGACGCAGCGTGTCAGTCCAAAGTTTATTTTTTGTTTTTGACAAATGTCATGGAATTTATAAACGGAAACAGTTGCAGACAACATTTTTTGCACATGTGCTGAACCTCCATCAATAACCATGAGCTTGTGTTTTCGCTGGGGACCAGCCTTCGCTGTGTTTTGGGCACTGGTGACCAGCAATGTACTGTACCAGCATATGTTGGTCACCTGCAAAACCAGCAATAGGTTACATTATGCTGGTTTACGAAGTGATGTCTAATTCCTATTGGAATTAGGGATATCCAACAATTTGAACTTTTATTCAGCCACAAAATGCATTCAGAATGACTGCCAGGGTTAAAAAGAAAAATGAACAAAACTGACTAAACCTTCTCAACTGGAACAACCATTTCAGTAACGGGAGCAATACATCCAACTAACAGATTGGATTAGTTTAGAAAAATATATGTTATTTATCTTTGTGATGAATTAATCAATCAATGTACATGCAAATATATAGATATTGAAACAACTCTACAAATCAGACTGCAATAGAGCATGCTGGGATATATGATAATGATGAGCATGGTTTTGCAGACTAGCTGGACCAGCATACACTAAAGGTGAGGGTGATATGTGTAACCAACCATCAGGAAGTGTTCTTTACTGGTGTGATAGTTATTTCCCTCTCCACCATGTTTTCCTTTTATGCCATGAAATTCTACACTGTTAAAAAGTTCCTGTAATTGTATGGTACACAACAATAAGTGACTTAATTTATACTGCTGAATTAAGGTATTATTGTTGTAAAAGAACAGTATGCTGATGATGCTGGTACTTGAGACTGTACCTCACTTGGGGTTTGACTCACAACCTAATGACCTGAATGTCCTGCTACACCACCAGGTCTGTGGGCATGACAGAGATTGGCACATATTTAATGGCAAGAATACATTTCTGCACTATGGAAAAGTTGATTAAGAATCAAGTCAATAATTGTCAGATTATCTGACAACACCAATGTAAAAATAGCAGTGCTGAGCGACTTGATGTCTTTTAATTCATTTGTATTTTTTAAACCTTTTTTTAAGTAGGCAAGTCAGTAGGCAAGTGTGTAAAGTGTGCATGAATGCTTTGCAGATTTGACCTTGCAGATTTGACCTTGCGGAAGTGCATTAACGTTTCAGCAGTGCTAACAGACTAATCTTCATTTCCAACAACATACTGTGGGGTCTGAAATGATTGACACCCTTGATAAAGATGAGCAACAAAGACTGTATAAAATAATTCCAATACTGAGCTATATTGCATTAACCACAATTGCTCAGAGAAAGTGATTTTGTTTAACAAGTAATGCATTTTTTAATCCAAAAGGTAGGAGAAACACATTTTGAAGAGTCCACATAAAATGCTGAAATGGGGTATTTCAGAACGCTCCCCAGAGTATCCCCACCCTGCTGGGAAAAAACCCATACAGTAAGAAAGGGAAATTGAATTGAATAAATGGTGATTTTTTATCTGAACAGAGTTCCAGTAATAGCTAGTAGCAGGACTGAAATCATATAAAACTGCCTCACGTCAATGGTCGCACGAGTTAGTTCCTGCCTTAAGATAATCATCCACACCATTAAGAGTTTCATAGGTACTGCCAAGACATTTCATCTGCAGAGCTGAGGAAGAAAAAAGTCAGCCAACGCTATAAACAAATCAAGTATAAGCCTGCTTATCTTGGCAAGTCTAGGAGAAATAGTTAATTACTTAGGAGAAAGCCTAATGTCTGCCGAACCATAACTGTTCAGGCTCAACACTGTTATTGAAAACACTGTTGGATGATTGCGCAACGCAGTAACCAGCTCTAAGGGGGTTTATGATAACCATGACGTAGCAGACCCAGCCACTTTTCCAAACAATGTTACATAATCTACTCTAGGATGCATTTCATGGAGGCATGAAAATAGCTCCAATGGTGCCATGTATTGATGAGGATGCTAAAATATGGCACACATACAATGCTATTCATGGAGTCGTTCAATTTAGTCATAGTGTATAAACTGCTTTACAATTCAGCTCTTACATCCAGATTCCACACCCCGGTCTGAAATAACTCTCCATATAATGCATAGAGCTACAGTGTTAGATAGTAAACCTGGCCAGCGATGTAAGAAGTGTAACACCAGTGCACCGTGTTCTTCGACACAAGTTCCCATGTGTTGAAGTAAGTGTCCATCACCGGAGGTTATTGGCACCTTAATTGGGGAGGACAGGCTCGTGGAAATGGCTGGAGCGGAATAGGTGGAATTGTATCAAAGACAGCAAACATGGTTTCCATTCGCTCCGTTCCAGCTAAGCGGTCCTCCCCTCAGCAGACTCCACTTTTGTCCATGTGGGTCACGTGTATTTGTGCCATTGTGGGAAGCGGATGGTTCGTCGAGTGCAGTGGCATATCAACAAGAAGAGGAGTCGAGGTCAGGGTTTACCCTTATGTGTGGCTGTGACCTCATACTGTAGCAGCATATACTGTCCCCGTTTGTTCCCACTGGACACCATCCAGCTAGTGCATTTGGTTCATTGGAAGTTGTGGGATTGTATGTTCTTGGTTTCACATTGGTTGTGTGAACAAAGCCATACATTTTCTGACCGGTTTTTAAAAATTCTGAGAACAGAAGTGAACCTTTTACCTGTTCTGGGAACATTTATTTTTAGGTTGCGAAGCTGTTAATTTCAGTCTATTCAAACAGAGCCCATTTTAATGGAAACAAGCAGTCAATAAGGTCAGGTGTGGCCAATTAGTGGATGCGGCCAAGGCACCTGAATACACTTTACAAGATAGAGGATAGAGAGAGTTTTGTTGATGCTGTGAACGGAGACACCCATCTGTCAGAACCTTCCCCCCACTAAATCACAACAAATAAACCTCCTGCAGGTTGAGTTTAATCACTACTCTACATGCAGATGTATGGTGAGATGCCAGAGGAAGCTTTGAACAGATCAGTAGCCTACAGAGTAATATGAGAATACAATGGCTGAATTCATGTAGATATTCTAAACTAAAGGTTGAGAGCCATGCGTCCTCCGAAACACAACCCACACTGCTTCTTAACACAGCACGCATCCAACCCAGAAGCCAGCTGCACCAATGTGTCAGAGGAAACACTGTGCACCACGCAACCTGGTCAGTGTGCACTGTGCCCGGCCCGCAACAGGAGTCGCTAGTGCGAGATCAGACAAGGATATCCCTACCGGCCAAACCCTCCCTAACCCGGACGACGCTAGGCCAATTGTGCATCTCCCCATGGACCTCCCGGTCGCGGCCGGCTGCGACAGAGCCTGGGCTCAAACCCAGATTCTCTGGTGGCACAGCTAGCACTGCGATGCAGTGCCTTAGGCCACTGCGCCACCAGGGAGACCATTTTGGGAACTTTTAAATGTAGTAACAGGTCCACGTAGAATAAAAAAAATGTTACATAAAACCATAGAAGAAGTGTTCTGCTAATATAACAATGTGCATCTTTTCATTTTCATTGTCATTCCTACTGTGCAAATTGGAATTTTGTTAGGTGGTAATGGGGCTAACTTGGAAAACATGTCAGAGTGGTCATACCTTCCTTTATGGTGTCCCATATACAACAGGAGTTCTCTGATCCTGGTGCAGAATACAAAGGGTTTCTCCCTCCCCATATTGACTGATACCTGATCCTGGTGCAGAATACAAAGGGTTTCTCCCTCCCCATATTGACTGATACCTGATCCTGGTGCAGAATACAAAGGGTTTCTCCCTCCCCATATTGACTGATACCTGATCCTGGTGCAGAATACAAAGGGTTTCTCCCTCCCCATATTGACTGATACCTGATCCTGGTGCAGAATACAAAGGGTTTCTCCCTCCCCATATTGACTGATACCTGATCCTGGTGCAGAATACAAAGGGTTTCTCCCTCCCCATATTGACTGATACCATTTAATCCAAGAAAAAAAATACAATACAAGTAAAAGTTGTCTCTTCCCAATGTCAAACCAGTTGGAGAACGTTCGTAGAACATTACCAACATGTAAAACTCAATGTAGCCGTTTGAACTTTTAGGAAACGTTCTGTTAAAGTAACGAAATACCCCAAAATACGGCCCAGTGTTAAATGCTTAGCTGTGTTGCATGCGTAGTGAGTGACTGACTCTATTGCTCAAACTGCTTGGCTCCCACCTCCGGCAGTAATGGGTGGCTGTTAATAAAACCGCAGTCACAGAATTGAAGTGGAACGTTAATAAAGCCACAGCCACACTGAGACAGAGTTGAGTGCGACTGGAACTGAATAGGGGGAATAATTTCATTTGGATCTCAGTTTACAGCTTGTCAACACGTACGTAGGACCCCATTTCACATCCAGTATAAAAGTCAGCCAGGCACTGGAAGGGGGACTCCTATACACATCCCTTCAATGCATTAACACTTGACTGTCGGCTAAAAGTGCTGGCCTCTCCCCTGCCACGACCTGCTTGGCTTCAGCGTGTGACATTCCCGTTGTGACGTCTTTGAGCATAGCAGCCGCCACCTCTAGTAAGATCATAGGGAAAACACATGGTTTGCAATGCAGTGTTGACAACAGTTACTGAGGGGTAGGAGTGTGAAAACTGCAGCAATTAGTGGGCAGAACTGATATGTTGGCACTTTTAAGTACAGTATTTACCATTGATTTAATAACCGAGACTGTGATGAATATAAAGGCAATGACTGCCTGTTGTCATTGTGTCTGAAAAGAGATGTTCCCCACTCCCGAGCACGTTTTGTTTTTTGTTTTTTTCTGGACCCATTCAATGTGTTTTCCATTTGCTTACGTTGCAGAAAGCCAGTCATGAAATATTTTGTGCTGAACTGCCCATTCACCCACACAGTTAAAGTTCTTGTTCATAAACTGACTCACCCTATTCACATGTAGTGCAATTCTACAGTATGACTGAGTTGTTATGGGCCCTACAGGATGTCCTGTTCTTACGCTGGGAAATTCTGCCTTTCTTCACGTGATCTAAATAGTCAAATGTATGAAAAAGTAATGCCTCTGTTACTTTGGTAACTAATCTGTGTGACACAGAAGAAAACCGAGACTGTATAGGACATGCACATTAGGTCTGTATTTTTCTTTTCAAGCACTCAACAAGCAATTAGTTATGATTCCCAAACTTTATGGTGAGAAAAAGTTGTCATAAAAAGCACTGGTCACTTTCATTTAAATCTGGAGCGGCCAAACAAATATTTTAATTACATTTTCCATCGCTTGTAAAAGAAGCCAAATACAGAGACAATACTTTTTGGTGGGGAAACATAATGTTTAGAATGTGCTTTGCTTGGCCTTGATGGCTGTAAAACAGTAAACACACATTTTTTTTCTCCAGAAAGTCTGGTCTGACCTCTCTAATTCCTCAATGTTAGGGAGCTTCTCCCATGGCCTTTGATCAGCCCAGAGCTATTTTTCTTCCCATAGCCATGCCACTGACGGAAGTGGAGCCATTTGAGGACATTGGGGACAAAGGAGCAACGTGCAGGGATTCAGGGAGATGTCGCAGACACACAGGGGGACATGCAATGTCACTCACACACAGGCACACAGACACACAGTTTCACTTTCATGGTTCAAGTTGTAATGTCACATGCACAAGTACAGGGAAATGCCTTTCTTGCAAACCCAAAACCCAACAATGCAATAATCAATAATGTAATACTAGAAAAAAACACGTGAGAAATAAGAAATATGAACACAAACACACCAGTGGAGACTGGTGACTTGAAAAATTGAGGAGGATGGGAGACCTGCGGTATAGGCGTAGAACACATGGAGACGACAAAGTGTGTTTCAAAAATCGTCAAAAATAATTTGAACCTAAAGCATTTAATAAAGACATTTATAGTACAATAGTACGGTGAATCTGAATGAGAGGGCTACTAACAGTGTAGGAAAGGGATCATAGCAGTAATTGAATGAGGGTATGAGGCATGAGTTGAGGTGTTCAGAGGCTTGACCAGTGGAGGACAGGATTTTACTGAGAATACAAAAAACAATAATGATGTATAATAACATGATTGTTTTTGTGTATGTGATTGACTCTACATACAGTAATGACAGAAAATTGATAGGGGTACTCACAGTGCTTGGAGAGGAAACATGCAATGTGCCAGTGGGTAAGAGGGCACATGAGACATGGCTTCAGTTCATGTCAGGAGAGAGTTGACAATGGTAGTTGAGTGGAGTGGTCATCACCTCTTAATCAGGGAACAGGATAGCAGATACATTCCATTACAGCTGCACCATTGTAGGTTTGAACATGATGTTAAACTCAGACATCTCAAAATTCATGAAGTCAAACACAGACTGCACATCTCGCCCACTTGACACATCAAAGTAGCTCAAGGAACGTTCCTGAATAAAGCCCTGATCATCCACACACCTGATAACACCTGCAATGCAAGCAGTCTGGTGGCATCATAGGTCCCAAAAGTGGTGGGGAATTTTTTACCTCCGGGTGCCTGGAGTTTTCCCTTATCTGTTAACCTGACCAGGAAAACTCTGGACCCTATACGGTATGACAGTGATTGATCACTGGTTTATATGGGCTATGATGGGACCAGTTTTTCCTAATCAGGTCACATGGTTTAAAAGAACTCCTGGCCCTGAAAGGATGAAAACCCTGTCAAACTGCAGCGACCTTGTATTTGTTCATATACATTATATTTAGACCAGAATAGTAGGGGGATTTCCTTCACCCAGCCACATAGACAACAACTGATAGACAATAGAGCTCACAGGGCTGAGCATGTTTTTTGCATGTTTAGAACTGTAGGCCTTATAAAAATGTACTCATATCTGTCCCCACTATTATGTTGACTGATTAATTCCAGCTCATAATTTTGGATTTCTACATCCTAGAAAAGACATTTGAAAGTTCAATATGTTCAGTAAGTAAGACATAGTAACGTGCAATAACCTCTGCAAGCTCCTTGTAGTTGCCCTTGTTGGCGGAACTTTCCCTACCAAACCAACTTGTTTTTCCCAGAATCTTGAATCTGATGTGGGCATTTATATGCTCCCTTCTTTTGTTTTGCCGTTTATCTGAACGATCAATGTTCTTCAGGTCACTGTACCCACCAAGGCTCAGACTTTCCAAAAGGCAGGCAGGGCCAGCAATACAGGCGGCTTGATGAAAGGCTCCCTGTTAACCAGCTATACTTTTTTAAATATCAGTTGGTATTGAACGTCCTCACCTTACCATCCTTCTACTTGAAACTGATGTCAGGCAAAGGCGGACTCTTGCTTTTAATTCGCACCTTTTCCGTGTACCTCAGAAAATGAAAGTGGTTCTTCAACAAAAAGTCCTCAACATTTGTCCACATTGGCCTTTCTAACCATTCTGGAGGAGAAAACTGCACACTCGTGCTGGTAGCTAGCTAGCTACTAAAGTCAGCAAGGCTAACTTAGATTTAAAAAAAATAAATTGACCTAACTGGATACAATTGATTTATTCTAAAACCAGGGTATATACTGTACCTACTTCATCTCCTGTAATTTGAAAAAAACAATTTGAATTGAATAATAACCCAAAAATGCTCAACTATCACTCTTCACTCTTAATCCAACAATGTCTGATCCTAAATCTATGATTAGATGAACAACATGTTAGGTCATACTGCAAAAGCTTTGATTGGTTGGAGGACGTCCTCTGGAAGTGTTCATAATTACCATGTATGTCTATGGAAGGGGGTGAGGCCTACAAGCCTCTTAGGTTTTGCATTGAAGTCGGCAGAGCGTTGGACTAGTAACCGGAAGGTTGCAAGTTCAAACCCCCGAGCTGACAAGGTACAAATCTGTCGTTCTGCCCCTGAATAGGCAGTTAACCCACTGTTCCTAGGCTGTCATTGAAAATGAGAATATGTTCTTAACTGACTTGCCTAGTTAAATAAAGGAAGAAAAAAAAGTCAATGTAGCCAGAGGAGGACGGAAGCTATCTGTCCTCCTGCTACACCATGGTGCTACCCCAGAAGTTACTGTAGACCTTCATTGCAAAACAATCAGTTATTTGGTGACATACAAATATATTTAGTATAGTTTTATCGAAAAATTATAACCTTTTAAATGTTTCTAATGTTTTAATTTTATGAAATTTAACTGAGGAGGATGGTCCTCCCCTTCCTTCTCTGAGGAGCCTCCACTGACACACGCACACACACACACACACACACACACACACACACACACACACACACACACACACACACACACACACACACACACACACACACACACACACACACACACACACACACACACACACACACACACACACACACACACACAAGCTCTGTCTTACTACACAAGGCTCTAAGAGGCAGACGGATAATTATGATTCCAAACGTCCACCTTGCAATTGAAACTTGTCTGGAGTAGCTCCATAAGACAGTGCTGAAGCGCACAGCTGAGGAACTGCTGATGGACAGTGCACACTCCCCAAAGGCTTTCACAGACACGTTACGTACGTCAGCACTCAGTCACAACCAGAGGCGCAGGAAATCAGACACATGTTTGCCATGTCTGGTGTGTTCACAGGCTGCAAAGATACCACCTGTAATGCTTGAAGAGTGATGGGTGTGGAGTCAGGCGCAGAGAGCAGAGGATTCGGGAAAATGCTTTATTGTCCATATAGTAACAGGCACAAACAGGTAACGCCGAAACACAGGCGTAAAACAACCTAATCAAGACAAAACTGGTACATACGCAGGACAGCGATAATCCCAACAAAAACAGGAAACTCTTAGATAAAACAGCAAACAAGCCCGCACGAACACAGCCGGGCTAATAGAACTTAAATATCCCCAACAAGGAACAGGTGAAACCAATTAGACAAAACAAAACGAAAAGGGGAAAAAGGGATCGGTAGCAGCTAGTAGACAGGTGACAACGACCGCCGAGCGCCACCCAAACGGGAGGGGAGCCACCTTCGGTGATATTCGTGACACCACCTCAGTCTTCTCTTTTCTGAAATACTACCTCACTTTTCTCTTTTCTGAAATATCACCTCACTTTTCTCTTTTCTTTGCATCTCACAGACAAAAAAAACCCACAAGATGATATATTGTGTAAGTACATCCACAGTCGGTGTATCAGAAAGCAATCCTCTCTGCGTGCTACTGTAACCGTTTCGGTGACCTATGCAGCAGCCCTGGAATATGTTGAGCCACAGTGAAGCCATGAAACATCCCAAATCCCATTAATATTTCATTTTGCTGTAATAATGCTTCTATTCCATAGAGGTATCATTGTGAATGGCCTCCCAGGGAACTATGCAAGCCAGGAATGTTGGGAGAGTTATGACCGAGACAGAGTAAGGGTGAGAAGGTGCTCTCCCCTCCTGATAAGATCTCATGGAAATTAGTTATCAATAGTGTATACTTTCAACAGAAATATGTCATTGTCCAATTTGGTAATGCACAAAATGTATCAACCCTCAGAGTTATTGCAATGGTGGTGACATGTATTGTGCTAGATATTAATGCAATTAATTAAAAGCATGATGTTGTCACTAGTAAACACCATTACATATAATAACAATTCAATTTTAATACCCATAGTGTGGCATATTGTTTTTACAATCATAAAATGATAGAAAATTGCTACAAAACATATCGCCGGCTACCAAAAGTAGTTTTACAGGCACAGTAAACACATCTGATTTGAATGTATCTGATTATTTACAGCCCAAATAATCCATGAGGGAATGAATCTCATTCTGATCTGCTTTGGACTGGTAGAGACTGAAGGAGAGTCGTTGTAACAAAGACACCCAACACGCAGAGTAAAAGGGTGCAATATCATTCCATGTTTATGAAACAGACTACCCTGCTGTAGGATAACTGTTTTCACAGTGATATAACAGCAGACGGGTGGATCCCACCCTCTCTTAGGCCGTACCAGGATGACTGGGGTTAGTGTTATCATGTTGATTCACATTTCTCCCTGTTATTTCATATCCCTGATGCCTGTTGGCTGCAGCACCAGGGGGCAGGGATACTGAGGGACAGATCTGCCATGCCCAGTAATATGAAACAATATTATTCAACCACATATTTCTTTTAGAACACCATCCATTGTTCAGTCATGAGTAGGGCCAGGAGTTTTGCTGTCCACGTAACATGTAACCTGAGGACATACGCACTTCGAAAAAAAGCTGCTATCTAGAACCTATAAGTGTTCTTCAGCTGGCACACATGTAGAACCCTTTCCCAAAAGGGTTCTACCTGGAACCAAAAAGGGTTCTGCTATGAGGACAGTTGAAGAACCCTTTTGAAACCCTTTTTGTCAAAGAGTGCAGCCAATAGCTAATGCCCATTCTGGTCAGCTCACATGGTCAGGAAGAAGTCTTTCAGTTCTGGATACTATAAAGTGACAATTAGTGGCATTGGTTGAACGTGGATGAATGTGTTATTTTCTAGTTGCTGTTGGTCTTGTTTTGTTGTTGTTTATCTGCGTGGTTTATGGTTTGCTTCTTTTAGAAGCGATGTCCACTTCATAATCACGTTTCTCTCCCATCAAACGAGAACATGAAGCCTTCGCATCTGTCGCACCCTCCTCTTAATGTCTCCTGATCTGTTATTTGTGGCATTTCTATCTTCCGCAGGATAATTGCATCTCATGATATGGGTGACTTTGCAAAGCTTTATTTATTCTTTTAAGTCCAAAATTGTCCACATGCTTTAGATTTGCTATTTATACAATTTTGGGGCTGGGTTTTGTCTCAGTGATTTGGTAAATACCATAGTCTTAGCCTTTCTGACTCTCAGACCTCACTTAGAGGGCCAGAGAATAATGATAATCATTGTGACACTCATGACAGTAATACGTGTTTTGTACTAACATTTCAAATGACTTGGCATGTGCAGGTATTGTGGTAATTGTCGGTTTGAGTCTGAGGAAGGTAATTCATATCAAACTAGCTCTCTGGAGAGTATCACGGCCACCCATAGCTGATTTAACTGTGTTATTACTGACAGCTACCAGACACAAACACAGACACAGAGCTCAGCTTAAACACACCCTGAGCATGGGATATGTCACCAAGAGCTTTCAACACCCTTCTGAAAGGCCATTTTCAGTACCTTGTGACAATTTACAGGAAAACGTAGGAATTATGGCACCTACCCTGAAAACCAAAATGAGTCATTAGGACTCCCCCGGAATGTCTCCGAGGACATTTTTAGGATGTCCCCCAGGACATTTTTAGGATGTTCTTGGGACATTGTGTCATAGTCCCCTGAAAGTTTTTGTGTAGTTCCCAGGTTGTGCCGTGGACGTCACCTGATGATCGCAAACAAACTTCATTAAACATCATCCCTTGTAACTGTTGTCAACCCCATCAAGGCCATGATTGGTGAACCACTGAGCCATTCACACAGCTCTTTGTCTTTTAGCAATGCTGGGCACACACAAACAGTGCTTTACACATAGTGTTTTCAACGTACATATTCTACTTACTTTGACATACGATTACAGTCCTCACCTGGGATTTGAACTCACAATCTCTCAGTTCACTGCATTTCAAACGTCCTGCTACACCACCATGTCTGTATCAATGACTGATTTCACCTGTAGGCCTATTCCTACTCTTTGCACTTCAAAGTAAATCTCAACTCTGTTAAAAATACATTCAAGAAAAACTATTATATTTATCATAGTGATTCAGGAGCAACGTTAAAACAGAATAATATGCCCCACCAACATTAGACAACTACAGTATACTGAAAATCCAAACTCAAGTTGCTCAAATAAGTACATGAAATCAAGGAATAATAATCAGATTAACTGATAACTAAAATAGCTGTGCAGGTGGTACTATTTTGCTGAGTGCAGATGGGTAATGAATGTGTAAGGGAAATTCTACAGACTTTATGGTTCAGCAGAAAGATCAGCATACTCCAAATCCAGAGGTTAGGAGTTCAAATCAGTACTAGGATAAGTCAGTACTAAGATTAAAGATATTTACACTATTTTAGCTGAACAGCATACCACTTACTTTAAACCCCCCATACCATTTCATTACTTTACTTATAATGGTTTGGGACACCTGGGAACCCCACGGGACAGAAATGTCCAGGGGACCATGACACAACATCCCAAGAATGTTCAGGAGACCTTCAGGGGACCATGACACAATGTCCCAAGAACATCCTTGTGGGCAAACTGGGAACGAGATACAACCTCCAAGGGACCATGACACAATGTCTCAATAAAGTAAGGGGATCTTCAGGAGACCATGACACAACATCCCATGAACATTCTACAAATGCTCTCAGGGACATCCCCATGACAAACTAGACAAAACCTCCAGGGAACCATGAAACAACGTCCCAAGAACATCCTAAAAATGTCCTTGGGAACTTCCCAGGGAAAAACCGGGACTTCGACAAAACCTCCACGGGGCACAATGTCCCAAGAACGTCTTAAAAACATCAGCCACGCTCAAGGTCCTAAACGATATCATAACCGCCATCGATAAGAGACAGTACTGTGCAGCTGTATTCATTGACCTGGCCAAGGCTTTTGACTCTGTTAATCACCACATGCTTATTGGCAGACTCAACAGCCTTGGTTTCTCAAATGACTGCCTCGCTTGGTTCACCAACTACATCTCAGACAGAGTTCAGTGTGTCAAATCGGAGGGCCTGTTGTCCGGACCTCTGGCAGTCTCTATGGGGGTGCCACAGGGTTCAATCCTCAGGCCGACTCTTTTCTCTGTATGCAGCAATGATGTCGCTCTTGCTGCTGGTGATTCTCTGATCCACCTCTACGCAGATGATACTGTTCTGTATACTTCTGGCCCTTCTTTGGACACGGTGTTAACTAACTTCCAGACTAGCTTCAATGCCATACAACTCTCTTTCCGTGGCCTCCAACTGCTCTTAAATGTAAGCAAAACTAAATGTATGCTCTTCAACCGATCACTGCCCACACCTACCCACCTGTCCAGCATCACTACTCTGTACGGTTCTGACTTAGAATATGTGGACAACTACAAATACCTAGGTGTCTGGTTAGACTGTAAACGCTCCTTCCAGACTCATTAAGCATCTCCAATCCAAAATTAAATCTAGAATCGGCTTCCTATTTCGCAACAAAGCATCCATAACTCATGCTGCCAAACATACCCCCGTAAAACTAACTATCGTACCGATCCTTGACTTCGTCAATTTCATTGACAAAATAGCCTCCAACACTCTACTCAGCGAATTGGATGCAGTCTATCACAGTGCCATCTGTTTTGTCACCAAAGCCCAATATACTACCCACCACCGCGACCTGTATGCTCTCGTTGGCTGGCCCTCTCTTCATATCCGTTGCCAAACCCACTGGCTCCAGGTTATCTATAAGTCGTTGCTAGGTAAAGCCTTATCTCAGCTTGTTTGCTGTTTGGGGTTTTACTGGTTTCACCACTTTGAGATATCAGCACCTATATAAATAAATTTGATTTGATTTGATTTAATTTGAGCTCACTGGTCACCATAGCAGCACCCACCCGCAGCACGCACTCCAGCAGGTATATTTCACTGGTCACCCCCAAAGTCAATTCTTCCTTCGGCCGCCTTTCCTTACAGTTCTCTGCTGCCAATGACTGGAACGAACTGCAAAAATCACTGAAGCTGGAGACTAATTTCACCCTCACTAACTTTAAGCATCAGCTGTCAGAGCAGTTCACAGATCACTGCATCTGTACATAGCCAATTTGTAAATAGCCCATCCAACTACCTCATCACCATATTATTATTTATTTGATTTATTTTTCTCCTTTGCACCCCAGTACCGCTACTTGCACACTCATCTTCTGCACATCTATCACCCCCGTGTTTAATTTGTCATACTGTAATAATTTCACCACTATGGCCTATTTATTACCTCACCCCCCTTATCCTATCTCATTTGCACACACTGTATATAGCCTTTCTCTATTGTAATATTGACTGTAATTTGCCCAGTTATAGTCTGTTATAAGTTATAGGAAATTATAGTCTGGCTTTGTTTATTTGCATTATTTTTGAATTGAGGTTTTATGAGCATCGACACCCTCTAATTATAGCCTGTCATTGATGCTACAGCCTTCTGTTGATTTATTCATGTTTTTTTTTCAGACTTTGCCCAAAACGAGTGTGAATGTTTCCTGGAAGTCATCTCCACCCCTAGAGATAGTAACTTTATTTGAGTACAATTTAGATAACTATTATTCACAGGCCAATGTGTCAGAATACAGGGAGTTAGGATATTTTTATTTTATATTTGTTTAACTCTTCCCTGCAGTCAATGACAAAAATACGCTAGCTCTGAACTCATGGGTGGAATATTATTCATATTTTTCAGAATTTCAGAATTAATAATGTTTTTTTATGAAGATGAAAATCCAGGGTTTCTGACATCTACTTTAACAAAGTGCAGGACAAACATTTGACCATGATGTATATAATCTGGAGTATCAGTCGTTATCTGAAACAGATGTTGTTTTAGCTCATTTTCTTTTTTGTAACTACAATTTTGGACTCGGTTGGTGTTTGAACTTTGACCTTTCAGTCTTTGTCAATGTGCTGCCTGAGCCAGAGAGACATGCAGCACTTGTTGCTGGGGGGGATTGTTTGGCCTTATTTGTTACAGGAGGTCCTCCTCAAGGCCTTGCTTTGAGAACTGTAAACGCAGACACGGGTCACTTCCTGGTGTAATTACTTTCCGACTCCCTGCGTCAGGAACTTCCAATTCCGGATTATTAATAGCTGTGACTGTTGAAAGGCATCATTAACTAAGAACAAAGAGGGAAGGAACAACACACTGTGCAGATGTTTTCTGTTTAACAATGAGATTGTTACAGTTATACTGAGTGGCAGATTCCACAGGGGGTTGTCATCGTCAAGAAGTGATCGATGTGGGAAATAAGGTCGCTACAGTACACTGTTTCTGCATGAGATGTTGTCTGTATTTAAGATAGCATGTGCTGTGTAATGAAAAACATTATTGTGCTCTTCACAGTCATGAACAGTTGAAGTTGGAGGTTTACATACACTTAGGTTGGAGTCATTAAAACTAGTTTTTCAATCACTCCACAAATTCCTGTTAACAAACTATAGTTTTGGTAAGTCGGTTAGGACATCTACTTTGTGTAGGACACAAGTCATTTTTTAAAACAAATGTTTACAGACAGATTATTTCACTTATAATTCACTGCATCACAATTCCAGTGGGCCAGAAGTTTACCAACACTAAGTTCACTGTGCTTTTAAACACCTTGGAAAATTCCAGAAAATTATGTCATGGCATTAGAAGCTTCTGATTTGAGTCAATTGGAGGTGTACCTATGGATGTATTTCAAGGCCTACCTTCAAGTGCCTCTTTGCTTGACATCATGGGAAAATCAAAAGAAATCAACCAAGACCTCATAAAAAAATTGTAGACCTCCACAAGTCTGGTTCATCCTTGGGAGTAATTTACAAACGCCTGAAGGTACCACGTTCATCTGTACAAACAATATTACTCAAGTATTATTACACTGGGACCACACAGCCGTCATATTGCTCAGAAAAGAGACGCGTTCTGTCTCCTAGAGATGAACGTACTTTGGTGCGAAAAGTGCAAATCAATCCCAGAACAACAGCAAAGGACCTTGTGAAGATGATGGCGGAAACATATACAAAAGTATCTATATCCACAGCAAAACGAGTCCTATATCGACATAACCTGAAAGGCCGCTAAGCAGGGAAGAAGCCACTGCTCCAAAACCACCATAAAAAAAGCCAGACTACGGTTTGCAACTGCACATGGTGACAAAGATCGTACTTTTTGGTGAATTGTCCTCTGGTCTGATGAAACAAAAATAGATCTGTTTGGCCATAATGACTATCATTATGTTTGGAGGAAAAGGGGAGGCTTGCAAGCTGAAGAAAACCATCCCAAGCGTGAAGCACGGGGGTGGCAGCATCATGTTGTGGGGGTGCGTTGCTGCAGGAGGGACCGGTGCACTTCAGAAAATAGATGGCATCATGAGGAGGGGGAATTATGTGGCTATATTGAAGCAACATCTCAAGATATCAGTCAGGAAGTTAAAGCTTGGTCGCAAATGGGTCTTCCAAATGGACAATGACCCCAAGCATACTTCCAAAGTTGTGGCAAAATGGTTTAAGGACAACAAAGTCAAGGTATTGGAGTGGCCATCACAAAGCTCTGATCTCAATCCTATAGAAAATTTGTGAGCAATCTGAAAAAGCATGTGTGAGCAAGGTGGCCTACAAACCTGACTCAGTTACACCAGCTCTGTCAGGTGGAATGGGTCAAAATTCACCCAACTTATTGTGGGAAGCTTTTGGAGGGCTACCTGAAAAGTTTGACCCAAGTGAAAGAATTTAAAGGCAATGCTACCAAATACTAATTGAGTGTATGTACATTTCAGATCCACTGGGAATGTGATGAAAGAAATAAAAGCTGAAATAAATAATTCGCTCTACTATTATTCTGACATATTCTTAAAGTAAAGTGGTGATCCTAATTGACCTAAGACATTGCATTTTTCCTAGGATTAAATGTCAGGAATTGTGAAAAACTAAACTGAGTTTAAATGTATTTGGCTAAGGTGTATGTAAACTTCTGACTTCAACTGTATAACTGTGTGCTGTGCTGTGCTGTACTGTCTTGCCTGCAGTGTATATTCCATCAGGCCTGCTTGGTGCTGGGTGGATTCCAATGTATGGATAGATAGAGAGGAGATTTCCTCTTCTTGGGTTTTATTCAAGGGGGCTAAACAAACACTGTGTGTACTCAGCGTCTGGCTGTATATTAACAGTATACGAAAAACATGGCTCATAAGGAATCACAGTAGCTTCATGTAGACTGGGTAATTTGTGGCTGGCTCCAGACAGTGGGCATTACATCTTCCAGCCCAGTGACCACATTGACGCCTGTGTGGAGGCTTTGTTATCCTACCCTGGCTCTGCTGCTTATGCCCTGTGGATACAGTAAAGTTGGGCCGCATTATGTACACAGTAAGCAAACAATTACTAAGACAGCAGTATGAAGCCAGTATGAAGCCTGTATTTGTTTTGTCTTTGTTTTTGGATGTGGGATTTAAACATGATATACTGCATTTTGTGCTGTGTTTTGTCTTAATATTATGTATTGAAAGATCAGTCACGCACACATCAACACTTTCAGAGACACACAGACATATATGCATGGAATGTCGTCCAGGGTTCTTCCAGAAACATTAAATTATAAAATTCAACCCCCCCCCCCCCCCCCCCCCCGCAGTGTACAGTGTGTCGTTTGCTTGACCTCTCTGTAATTTTCCTGAAGGACATCCTGAAGAGGAACAATAGCGGAGCAGCAGTTCCCAAGCTTTTCACGCCATTGTTCATCTCACAATGGTACCACTCAGTCCACAGCGCCACGACACCTGCACTTCACAGTAAATCCCATCAAACAGTGTGCCCCACATTCAACACCACCCACTTGACGAGAACTTGAAAAGGGGGAAAATTATGATTAATTTAATGTAAAGTCGTGACTGGGGAAACAGACAAAATGTCAAAGTCAGAAAGGCTCACAGCAGTCCCACTGCAAGGCAGAGTGTCTGTATCCTTAGGGCAAATGCTGTAAGTAGTGATAATGTAAATCCTGCAATCCCTCAAACAGGCAATAAACCTTCAAATAGGATATAGATGGATATGTTTCCCTTGGTTATTTTCCGATGTGCACTGCTGGGCTTCCTCCCCAAAATGTACAGTACACATTGTTCCGCTGGTTGATCCGCTGACAAAACTCCAATCTGTTAACAATAAAATGTAACAAACCACCCATAATTCTGTCCAGAGCCACGTCTATTTGTCAGCACATGTTTGTGAGTAAACAATCAGGACACCTCTGGTGGAAGCTAAACACATACATGCCTGGAAACAGCTCTCTGAGCCGGAGGAAGTGAGGGAGGCATGACCGCACTGCCACTCCCCTGAGCTCTGGGATCTCTTTATAAACTACCAGGGAAGTCTGCGTGCCTCCCTGACATAGTCAACTAGCACACTGGAGACCATTAGATTAAGCAAAATGTACCCCCGTACAATGCTCATGGGGAATGGACCAGTTATGTTTTTAACAATGTAATAGCTTTGCTTTAAGAACAAATGACAAATGTCTTATTAATTGTTGTTTCCTGCTTATAATTATTATAAATGTTCTATAGAGATAGGGTATAATGGCCATCATTGTTAATTTTTCCCATCTGGTTAAACAAGTTCCAGAAGGTTTATTGATATAAAGATGGACCCGTTCTGGCCGAGAAGCACATCAAGAAATGTTCAAATGATTTACAATATGACAACAAAAACAGAAAGGTGAATCCTTGAAGTGACTTGAAAAACATATTTGGGTCATCCAACTTTGCCCCTGCACAATACTAAACAATGTGCACTTGATCTGGCCACGCAGCATGTGGACCCATATGGAGAAGACGGACAGCTGTTCTCACAGTCAGAGAGGATCAAACATAATATATACAAGCTATTAGGTTCCTGTGTTGATAATACCACATTGAGAGATGTAGAGGACATCACCTTATATAACGTCTTATGGCATTTTTTGCAGTACTTATATGATTATATTACATATTTTGTAGCTTACCTCTCTAGAAAATACATATTTTACACACTATGTAAGTAGCTTCTGTAGGTTATTACCCATCTCCGTTACAGCCACACATATCCTGAAAAAATCAACTTGGGGCCTCTGAGAACGAACTGGCAGGAAGGATAAGAAAGTTAATTTGCTTCCTCTGTTGTTATCCTTCACAAAGGCTTTGTGAGCATGCAGAATGTTGAGACCACAGACAGGGACAAACAGTAGGCTTCCCATTATTGTTTTTCAGGGTGAGACACTGATCCACGTCCCTCCATCACCCCCAGGGGCCCCTGCCCTCCGGAACCCCAGGTAGTAACCGTGAGAGGCACATTTTTTAATTCTTTTCGGACAAAAGGTCGGGTAGAGGAATTCCCATTGGAATCCACACACTCATTCTGTTGATCTCAGCTGTGTATGATTGTCTTTCTTTCTACTTACTGTGCGAGGGCGGCTTTCAATTTTAATCTTCTCTTCAGCAGGCATAGGTCCAGGGAAAAGGGGCACACAATGGTGGGGGGTGACCATGCTGGCACAAAAGCCAATATAAATCCAAATACACACAGCCCATCTGGGTTCTGCATGCCATTGAGCACTTCTTTCTCCCTTTTCTCTCCCTCAGCATTTCATTCTGATTCAGCGTAAATCACGTTTAAAGTACCGAGAGAGGATAGGCACAGCTGTCAGATTAAACTGCCCTTTTTCATTTCACCCTGACAATCCACGCCCTAGGGAAGGGAGCCTGGAGACTTTCTTATGTTAAGTTAAGAAGAGGATCACCATTGTGTGAGGTAGGCTAGGCCTCTCAGGGGTTCACTGCTGGCTGATCGCATCACCTGTCCAGTAGGAGCGGAGCAAACCCGTTACATTGGCTGACTCTCAGGTTTCCACAGCAACACAGCTTGAATTCCATCACAGAAGCTCTGAACTTTCTTTTTTATTCATGTGGGTTAGATCTAGTGATGCATTCTGGGGATGTTGGTGTATTTTAGGTTGATTTAGGCATTTCAATTGCGATGTGAACCTGACTTATACTTGATTCACATCTTTTATATTTTTTATATTTTGATGATTATCAAACCACGATACAATGAAGCAATCAAACATGCTTGTTCATGTTCAGCCATTGAAGAGGCTGTATTTCATCACTTGGATTGTTCAAAATCTTTAATGTGAGGGATGAGAAATGGTCAGCAAACATTTTCATGGGAAATTGAACAGAGAAGTAGTTACAAAACCTCCATTGACACAAGGTTTTCTCTGCTGCAAATAGACTGTGGGTTCTATCAATGTAATTGATATTCATCTTTAACCCCTTATTGTTATCATTAGATCAGAGTTTTAAAGCTAACAGTTCAATGGCCTTAATAAATAGGTATGGTGACAGAGGGCAACCTTGTTTTACACCTCTTGACAATTCAAAGCTCTCAGAGAAGTAACCGTTAGTAATTATTTTACATAAAGGATTGTTATACATTACCTTTACCTATTTTATGAGAGATTCTCCAAAGTTTAAAAAGGGCTAGGCACGTCTAGGCAGATTCTAGACGTACTGTATCAAAGGCTTTCTCAAAATCGGCTATAAAGATTATACCTGGTTTCCCTGCCTTCTTCTAGTTTTCCATTATTATTGTCATGAACGTTGGTTGAATTATTGGACCAAGGCGCAGCGTGCATAGAGTTCCACATGTTAATTAGATGAAACTCACAGAAAATAATAGTGCAAAAACGAAATGTGAAGCCAATGTAGTGCTCGCATGCAACTATACATAGACAAGATCCCACAAAAACCCAGTGGGAATAGGCTGCCTAAATATGATCCCCAATCAGAGACAACGATAGACAGCTGCCTCTGATTGGGAACCATACCAGAAATTAATAACATAGAAATGAAAAAACTAGACTACTCACCCTAGTCATACCCTGACCTAACAAAAATAGGGAATAAAAAGGATCTCTAAGGTCAGGGCGTGACAATTATCTTATATTGTCTCCAATATATCTTCCTTTTAAGAATCACATCTGATTGTGATGAATAATGTCCGGAAGGACCTTTTTTATTTTATGAGAAACCATCCTTGATGTGGAGAATGTGTGACTGCACTCACAATTCGTTTACATTTTTTTTTTCACCTTTATTAAACCAGGTAGGCCAGTTGAGAACAAGTTCTCATTTTCAACAGCGACCTGGCCAAGATAAAGCAAAGCAGTTCGACAAAAACAACACAGAGTTACACATTTACATTGTGTGCAAATGTAGTAAGATTAGGGAGGTAAGGCAATAAATAGGCTAAAGAGGGGAAATAATTACAATTTAGCATGAACACTGGAATGATAGATGTGCAGATGATGATGTGCAAGTAGAGATTCTGGGGTGCAAAAGAGCAAAAAAAATACAAAAAATAACAATATGGGGATGAGGTAGTTAGGTGTGCTATTTACATATGGTCTGTGTACAGGTACAGTGATCGGTAAACTGCTCTGACAGCTGATGCTTAAAGTTAGTGATTTTTGCAATTTATTCCAGTCATTGGCAGCAGAGAACCGGAAGGAAAGGCGGCCGAAGTAAGTGTTGGCTTCAGGGATGACCATTGAAATATACCTGTTTGAGCGCGTGCTATGGGTTGGTGTTGCTATGATGACCAGTGAACTGAGATAAGTCAGGGCTTTACCTAGCAAAGACTTATAGATTACCTGGAGCCAGTGGGTTTGGCGATGAATATGTAGTGAGGGCAAGCCAACGAGAGCATACAGGTCGCAGTGGTGGGTAGTATATGGGGCTTTGGTGACAAAACAGATGGCACTGTGATAGATTTGATTTGGATCTCTTTTAGTCCTCATTTGGACTAATCTTCCAAGAGTCCTTAAACATTAAAATACAATTTATAATACAAACACACTTTCACATATAACACACTATTACAAACATACATAATATACTAGCATAATGACCCAATAAATACTCAATGTAAAAAATATTAATTCTTCATCTACTATAGTCCCACGACATTTCTATATACTATATTTAAATTGTTTTAAAATAATGTTTAAATGTATATATTGAAAGGTTTCTAGTTCGCTCAGTTAATTTATTCCATTTCTGTATTGCTCTAAATTGAAATGTTATTATTCCTATTTCTCTTTTCTGTCTGGATAACGCATAGATGGTGGACAATCTTTTCCTAGTATTTACGGAATGTCTGTCCCTTACCAACTGAATACAATTGTGAATAGAACTCGGCCGTTTTAAATGATGTATATTATAAAATAAGCATGCTTTTTTTCAATGACCTTGTCGATTGATTGATGCAACAGAAGAACCATATCTCCACCTTAAAACAATCCTTGCTGCTTTGTTCTGCGCATTCTGCAGCCTCCTAACTTCACTTGATGATGCATTTCCCCAGACCACCGAACAGTAGTTCACCTGACTCTCAATTAATGCTTGTGTTATTTGCTGAATAATTTTTCCTGGTAAATATTTAGCTATCCTTCTGATTACGCATGCTGTTTTAATATTTTTTTTGACATAGTTTAGTTATTTGAGACGACCATGATAAGCAGTTGTCTAGCTGCACTCCCAATAGTTTGGTTTCTGCCACTTCTTCAATTTGTACTCCTCCCATACTTAATTGTATCCAATGATGTTTTGGCCTTTTCCTAGTTGAACAGACCAACATAACTTTGGTTTTCTTGGTGTTTAAAACAAATTTGTTTTGGCAAACCCACTTCCTGATATTCTCCAAATCATCTTGTAAATCCTGCTGTACATGTTGAACCGATTGTCTTGCTGCATAAATTGTAGTATCATCTGCAAATATAGTAGATTTAGTTTCAACCAAGGCATATGGAAGGTCGTTGGTATATATAGACTACATGCAATTTGCTGAGTAGAGTGTTGGAGGCTATTTTGTAAATCGCCGAAGTCGAGGATCGGTAGGATAGTCAGTTTTACGAGGGTATGTTTGGCAGCATGAGCGAAGGAGGCCTTGTTGCGAAATAGGATGCCGATTCTAGATTTTATTTTGGATAGGAGATGCTTTGGACGGAGAGTTTACAGTCTAACCAGACACCTAGGTATTTGTAGATGTCCACATATTCTAAGTCAGAACCGTCCAGAGTATTGATGCTAGTCAGGCGGGCGGGCCGGTGCGGGCAGCAATCGGTTGAAGAGCAACCAATTTGATCAGTTTGATCAGTTGGCCAATTTGTTTAGTGTCAAAACAACCCAATCACCTTATCTGACCTGAACATGTTTTGAATATTCATACGCAGGCTGTATGGGCATCCTAAATTTATATCACATTGTTCGGATTACAAGACTGTGCTTGATCTAAAGTATCCACCCATGCAGCAAAACTTGAACAAAGACAAAAGCTAACCCAAAATCCCCCTGGCCTGGCTGTTTGTTTAACTCCATGCCTCACACCTTTCTGATTTCTAGAGGCGTGTTTTGACTTTGTCCAGAGGAATGTTCGGATGAGCCAGAGACACAGAAATAACACCCACATTCCTCCCATCTACTGAGGAGGAGGGAATGCAATTAGCACATATTAGAGAGATTGGAGCAAGGCTGTCAGGACACAGGCTGGAGTACGGTACAGTAAGTCCACAACCCATCCTCTCAGCCCGCCACTCTGCTCCACTCTGGCCCCATGGGCCCCAGAGAGCAGTGGCTCTGCATGTCCCTGCCCACATTGTAGCCTTTCTGCTGGGGGAAGACTGAATGATTTGACCCTGGAGGAAATGTGAGCTAATGCTCTGCTTCCTTCCAAGCCCTCAGTCTGTAATTAAGTCTTCAAAAACTGCATTCACATGACAAATGATGTATATGGGTCAACATGGCTTTACAGTCATCAAATGCTTTTGTTTTTAGGAGCCCCCACCAGCCCTCCATGAAGAAAGTAGGAACACATTGATTTTGATGCCAGTACAACTCATTCAGCTGGTGTTTTAATTATAACCACACACTTCTGAAATTTAGATAATATGTCTAATTTTAAAAGTTTTATTACATGTGTTATTTGAACTTGTATCTGTGATTTCATGACATAATTTGTCCTTCCAATTACAGCAGCAAGATAGCCAGGAACCAACAGAAATAGGACTAAAGAACCTGTCACGACTTCCGCCGAAGTTGGCTCTCCTGCCTGTTCGGGTGGTGCTCGGGGGTCTTCGTCACCGTCCTACTAGCCACTACCGATCCCTTTTTTGTTTGTCTATTGGTTTTGTCTTATTAGTTTCACCTATGTAGTAGGTTGTCCCGCCCTTCTTTTGTGCGGGATTGTTTTTGTATTCATGTCATTTGGTGTAGTGCGTGTGTTTTATTCTCCGGTCTATTTTTGATCCTGTGTTGGATTATTCACCCTGTGTGTTGGGTTGACCGTGTTTTTTGTGTGCCAGAGAATAAACTGTCAAATATCTGAAACCTGCTCTCTGCGCCTGATTCCACCCACCTTGATAAAACGTGACAGAATCCCACAACAGACCATGGAATCAGCAGGAGCAGGTTGGAACGACAGGGCCTTGATCGATCATTTCAGATGCAGTCTCAGGGAGGACGTCCGCAGGGAGCTGGCATGTCGGGACACCACATTCACACTGGATGAACTTATTGACTTGGCTATCCGTCTCGACAACCTGCTGGCTGCCCGCGGGCGTTCGGATCAGGCCCTGTCGTTTCCACTTCCCAGCCCTCCTGCCCCTATCCCTATGGAATTAGGAGGGGCGGCTTCGAGGGGGACCAGAGGAGGAGTGTCCTCCTGCACCAGTTGTGGTCGACGAGGGCACTCGTCCGATCAGTGCTGGAGGAATTTGTCTGGGAGTCGGGAGGGCAGGCGGAGCACTGCTCGATCACCCCAGGTGAGTAAGCACCAGACTCACCCAGAGCTTCCTGTCGGTCATGTGTATGTGTTGACTTCTTTCCCTGGGTTTTTCCCTCTCTACAGCATAAGGCGCTAGTCGATTCAGGCACAGCTGGGAATTTCATGGATCATGGGCTTGCGTTAAGGCTAGGGATTCCCCTGGTGTCGTTAGACCTACCTTTCCCCGTGCACTCCTTAGATAGCCGACCATTAGGGTCAGGAGTAATTAGGGAGGCTACGGTGCCGCTGGACATGGTAACGCAGGGGGATCATAAGGAGCAGATTAGTCTGTTCCTTATAGATTCACCTGCATTTCCAGTGGTGTTGGGGGTTCCCTGGTTAGCTCAACACAACCCGGTGATTTCCTGGCGACAGGGGGCTCTTAAGGGGTGGTCAGAGGAGTGTTCAGGTAGGTGTATAGGAGTTGCCGTTGGTGCGACTACGGTGGAGAGTCCAGACCAAGTTTCCACAGTGCGCATTCCCTCTGAATATGCCAATTTGGCTATCGCCTTCAGTAAAAAGAAGGCGACCCAATTACCACCTCATCGTCGAGAGGACTGCGTGATAAACCTTCTGGAGAACGCTGCACTTTCTAGGAGTCACGTGTATCCATTGTCCCAGGAGGAGACATATGTTGCTGAATCGCTGGGACAGGGGTACATTCAGCCCTCCGCATCACCCGTCTCCTCGAGCTTCTTTTTTGTGAAGAAGAAGGATGGAGGTCTGCGTCCGTGCATTGATTATAGAGGTCTAAATTCCATCACAGTGGGGTTTAGTTACCCACTACCTCTCATCGCTACCGCGGTGGAATCATTTCACTGGTGCACTTCTTCACAAAACTGGACCGGAGGAGCGCATATAATCTGGTGCGTATCCGGGGAGAAGATGAGTGGAAAACCGCATTTAGTACTACATCTGGTCATTATGAGTACCGCGTCATGCCATACGGGTTGAAGAATGCTCCAACCGTCTTCCAATCCTTCGTAGATGAGATTCTCTGAGACCTGCTCGGGCAGGGAGTGGTAGTGTACATCGATGACATCTTGATCTATTCTGCCACACGCGCGGCGCATGTGTCTCTGGTGCGTAAGGTACTTGGGTGACTGCTGGAGCATGACCTGTATTGCAAGGCGGAGAAATGTGAGTTTTTCAAACAGTCCGTTTCCTTCCTGGGGTATCGTATTTCCACCTCCGGGGTGGTGATGGAGGATGACCGCGTTACAGCCGTGCGTAATTGGCCGACTCCGACCACGGTGAAAGAAGTGCAGCGGTTTTTAGGGTTTGCCAATTACTACCAGAGGTTTATCTGGGGTTTTGGTCAGGTGGCTGCTCCCATCACCTCACTGCTGAAGGGAGGACCGGTGTGCTTGCGCTGGTCAGCAGAGGCGGGCAGAGCCTTCAGTCGTTTGAAGGAGCTGTTCACCAATGCGCCCGTGTTGG
Source organism: Oncorhynchus gorbuscha (assembly GCF_021184085.1). NCBI lineage: Eukaryota > Metazoa > Chordata > Actinopteri > Salmoniformes > Salmonidae > Oncorhynchus > Oncorhynchus gorbuscha. The sequence goes on along the minus strand of NC_060184.1, from coordinate 22,990,063 downwards.
CGCATCCGGACCCCTCTTTAGCGTTCATAGTGGAGGTGGATGCGTCCGAGGTTGGGGTTGGAGCCGTGCTGTCCCAACGCTTGGGCGTGCCACCCAAGCTCCGCCCCTGTGCTTTCTTTTCGAGCAAGCTCAGCCCAGCGGAGCGAAACTATGATGTGGGGGACCGGGAGTTGTTAGCTGTAGTCAAGGCTCTGAAGGTGTGGAGACATTGGCTTGAGGGGGCTAAACACCCTTTTCTCATCTGGACTGACCATCGTAATCTCGAGTATATCCGGGCAGCGAAAAGACTGAATCCACGTCAGGCTAGATGGGCCATGTTTTTTACCAGGTTCCGGTTTACCCTCTCAAACCGGCCAGGCTCCCAAAACACCAAAGCCAACGCACTGTCCCGCCTCTATGATACCGAGGAGCGGTCCGTTGAGCCAACTCCCATCATTTCACCGTCATGTCTCGTGGCACCGGTGGTATGGGAGGTGGACGCGGTGATAGAGAGGGCCTCACGGTCAGAGCCGGCCCCCCCTAACTGTCCAGTGGGAACTCAGTACGTGCCGAGGGGGGTTCGGGACAAGCTGATCCGGTGGGCTCATACTCTCCCCTCCTCAGGTCATCCTGGCATCGAGAGGACAGTGCGGAGTCTGAGAGGGAGATACTGGTGGCCCACGCTGGCTAAAGACGTGAGATTTTATGTCTCCTCCTGCTCAGTGTGTGCTCAGAGCAAGACTCCTCTGCACCTTCCTAGAGGGAAATTACAACCTCTCCCCGTTCCACAACAGCAGTGGACACACTTATCGGTGGACTTTCTTACCGACCTTCCCCCGTCCCAGGGAAGTACTACAATCCTGGTCGTTGTGGATCGGTTTTCTTAGTCCTGTCGTCTCATCCCGTTGCCCGGTCTCCCTACGGACCTGCAGACTGCGGAGGCCTTGTTTACCCATGTCTTCCGGCACTACGGGGTGCCTGAGGACATCGTTTCTGATCGGGGTCCCCAATTCACGTCCAGAGTGTGGAGGGCATTTATGGAGAGACTGGGGGTCTCGGTCAGCTTAACCTCAGGTTTTCACCCCGAGAGTAATGGGCAGGTGGAGCGCGTAAACCAGGATGTGGGCAGGTTTCTGCGGTCCTATTGCTGGGGCCGGCCTGGTGAGTGGGCAAGGTATGTTCCCTGGGCTGAACTAGCTCAGAACTCCCTACGCCACTCCTCAACTCACTTGTCCCCTTTTGAGTGTGTGTTAGGTTACCAGCCGGTCCTGGCCCCATGGCATCAGAGCCAGACTGAGGCTCCTGCGGTGGAGGAATGGGTACAGTGCTCCAAGGACACCTGTAAAGCCGTTCAGGACTCACTACAGTTAGCGGGAGAACAGCAGAAGAGGAGCGCTGACCAGCACCGCAGTGAGGCCCCCGTGTTTGCACCGGGGGACAGGGTCTGGCTCTCGACCCGAAACCTGCCCCTCCGCCTGCCCTGTCGGAAGCTGGGGCTGCAGCGTTTGGGGCCGACTTCCGCCGAAGTCGTGACAGTACCCCCCTTCTGCTCGGCGGTCGTCGTCACTGTCCTACTAGCCACTACCGATCCCTTTTTCGTTTATCTATTGGTTTTGTCTTATTAGTTTCACCTGTGTGTATTTTAGTTTAATTAACATCCTTATATGTAGTAGGTTGTCCCGCCCTTCTTTTGTGCGGGATTGTTTTTGTATTTATGTCATTTGGTGTAGTGCTTGTGTTTTATTCTCCGGTGTATTTTTGATCCTGTGTTGGATTATTCACCCTGTGTGTTGGGTTGACTGTGTTTTTTGTGCCCCGGAGAATAAACTGTCAAATATCTGAAACCTGCTCTCTGCGCCTGATTCCACCCACCTTGATAAAACGTGACAGAACCATTACGCCGACCACTGTCACTGGCCACAAAATAAGTATATTTGGGTGGTAAAATATGGTGTGATGGATTCTGAATCACACCAGTCAACACAATTGAACCCAAGCAACTTACACCATTACCCAATGCCACCAAGCACAAAAAATGATAAGAAAGGCAAAACATTTGTCTTTGGAGCTTTGGTGTACAGGTGCCTGAAGATCATTTTTGAACATCCTCGAGAACTCTTGATTTGCAATTTGATGTGTGAAAACATTGGCTCCTATGTTTGGGGAGTCAGTGTACCTACTGTGGCTTGTTAAATGTGACATACCAAATTGAGTACCTGATAGATCCTTGGATAAGGCTGCAAAACCCATATCTAATGTTCTACGACCACCATCCCTCATGATTTATCACTACAAAGCATCAACACTTAGTGAACTGGATTTTCCCTGTAGCACTTGAATATGGAAAGGAATAGATAGCCACATAATATCAGTACTTATATCGAAACACGTGTGGATAGCAACACTGTTTACTCTCTTGTTATGGGTGTTGGCTCCAACAAGGCTTACCATATCATCACCTTGTAGGAGCCGTGGGTCACTTCAGATCGGAAACATCTGTCTCAAAGCAACGCGTTGCGTGTTGCCGGGGGTAAACATGCATATTTATGAAATGTGGCTGTGCTTGACCTTCTTTAAGGGGAATTCATTATTGGTGAGTGGTCTTGTGGAGATGCCCATGTGGTGATGTGTTTGTTCACAATTGTAAACACAGCTGGGAAGACCAAACAGCAGACAGAGAATTCCCCGTCTTCCCTCTGTCTCCCATCCTGCCTGCTTACCTTCACTAATACACACACATACTGCACACACACTACATACGCCCACACACTTATGACATGGGCACACCTATGCATATTGACTCCACACACACTCCCAAACACATGTTCATACTGACAACATACGCTGCTGCTACTGTCTATTATCTATCCTTTTGCTTAGTCACTTTACCTCTACCTATATGTACATAGCTACCTCAATTACATTGTACCCCTGCACATTGACTCGGTACTGCTACTTCCTGTATATAACCATGTTATTTCTACTCGTTATTGTCATTCACTGTGTATTTATTTCTCTTCACTATTTTTATTTATATTTTTAACTTTATCTTTAACTTTGCATTGTTGGAAAAGGACCCGTAAGTAAGCATTTCACTGTTAGTCTATACCTGTTATTTATGAAGCATTTGACAAATGAAATGTGATTTGATTTGAAAGCCATGCCATATTGCTTTTAAAAAGATGCCACGTCATTTTGGAGTCAACCTACTTCAAGATTGATGTTATGGAAAAAGGCCTTGCACCTTGTGTGTTTGGCTAACTTCAGGACCCACGACAGACTCCCTATTTACTTAGTGTAGGACGTCTAAACTCTTAGGGTAAGGTTCCCCTGTTTCCTCTGAGGTGCAGTTTCAAGAGACTGGGAAACAGCATAGCCCTTGGATTCTCAAAATCACTGTGCCGCCCCTCACTTTGTAACATAAACAAACACAACATGCAAGGTCCAGTAAACCGAGCGGCAGCCACTTAGGCTTAAAGCAAATTTGTCAGAAGCTTTTAAATGACTGCTAAATGTGTCTTTCCACACAGGAGGGAACACTTATTCTCGTAGTGTATTGTAATGCTTTCCAAATCCTGCCTGAACCTGATTACTGTTCAATTATTTATTTCTATAAATCCTTCTGTTGAAATGTAATCTGATAAAGAGCAATCTGGTCTGTATACATGGATTAACTGTCTCTAAACCCCTCTGAATCTCTCCAGGTCAACAACAAAAAAATTGTGCTAATGGTGCATTTCCTATTCCAAAGAGAAATCTGTTTCAGTATATCGGAAGATGTCATGTGTAACGAGTTTATGGATTATTTGTGGAGGAAAAGAACATACGCTAGACATAAAGCATAAAGAGTATCTGTATCCATGGACCGCAGGAAGCAAACCTATTTGGCAGCATTATACTTTGAAAAGTTCAATGGACACTATGATGCTCAGAATGGCAAAATGCCAAAACAACTGCTGAGAACACATGTGGAATTGCGCACACACGTGCATGCACACACAGACACAAGCTTAAGAATGCATACACGCACATATACATACAGTGGCAAGAAAAAGTATGTGAACCCTTTGGAATTACCTGGATTTCTGCATCAATTTGACATTTACATTTACATTTAAGTCATTTAGCAGACGCTCTTATCCAGAGCGACTTACAAATTGGTGCATTCACCTTATGACATCCAGTGGAACAGTCACTTTACAATAGTGCATCTAAATCTTAAAGGGGGGGGGTGAGAAGGATTACTTATCCTATCCTAGGTATTCCTTAAAGAGGTGGGGTTTCAGGTGTCTCCGGAAGGTGGTGATTGACTCCGCTGTCCTGGCGTCGTGAGGGAGTTTATTCCACCATTGGGGGGCCAGAGCAGCAAACAGTTTTGACTGGGCTGAGCGGGAGCTGTACTTCCTCAGTGGTAGGGAGGCGAGCAGGCCAGAGGTGGATGAACGCAGTGCCCTTGTTTGGATGTAGGGCCTGATCAGAGCCTGGAGGTACTGAGGTGCCGTTCCCCTCACAGCTCCGTAGGCAAGCACCATGGTCTTGTAGCGGATGCGAGCTTCAACTGGAAGCCAGTGGAGAGAACGGAGGAGCGGGGTGACGTGAGAGAACTTGGGAAGGTTGAACACCAGACGGGCTGCGGCGTTCTGGATGAGTTGAAGGGGTTTAATGGCACAGGTAGGGAGCCCAGCCAACAGCGAGTTGCAGTAATCCAGACGGGAGATGACAAGTGCCTGGATTAGGACCTGCGCCGCTTCCTGTGTGAGGCAGGGTCGTACTCTGCGGATGTTGTAGAGCATGAACCTACAGGAACGGGCCACCGCCTTGATGTTGGTTGAGAACGACAGGGTGTTGTCCAGGATCACGCCAAGGTTCTTAGCGCTTTGGGAGGAGGACACAATGGAGTTGTCAACCGTGATGGCGAGATCATGGAACGGGCAGTCCTTCCCCGGGAGGAAGAGCAGCTCCGTCTTGCCGAGGTTCAGCTTGAGGTAAGGGAGGACTGCCCGTTCCATGATCTCGGAGAAGGTCTCCGGAAATGGTCTGGAGAAGAGAGGAGGGGATAGGGTCAAGCGGGCAGGTTGTTGGGCGGCCGGCCGTCACAAGACGCGAGATTTCATCTGGAGAGAGAGGGGAGAAAGAGGTCAGAGCACAGGGTAGGGCAGTGTGAGCAGAACCAGCGGTGTCGTTTGACTTAGCAAACGAGGATCGGATGTCGTCGACCTTCTTTTCAAAATGGTTGACGAAGTCATCTGCAGAGAGGGAGGAGGGGGGGAGATTCAGGAGGGAGGAGAAGGTGGCAAAGAGCTTCCTAGGGTTAGAGGCAGATGCTTGGAATTTAGAGTGGTAGAAAGTGGCTTTAGCAGCAGAGACAGAGGAGGAAAATGTAGAGAGGAGGGAGTGAAAGGATGCCAGGTCCGCAGGGAGGCGAGTTTTCCTCCATTTCCGCTCGGCTGCCCGGAGCCCTGTTCTGTGAGCTCGCAATGAGTCATCGAGCCACGGAGCGGGAGGGGAGGACCGAGCCGGCCTGGAGGATAGGGGACATAGAGAGTCAAAGGATGCAGAGAGGGAGGAGAGGAGGGTTGAGGAGGCAGAATCAGGAGATAGGTTGGAGAAGGTTTGAGCAGAGGGAAGAGATGATAGGATGGAAGAGGAGAGAGTAGCGGGGGAGAGAGAGCGAAGGTTGGGACGGCGCGATACCATCCGAGTAGGGGCAGTGTGGGAGGTGTTGGATGAGAAGAGAGGGAAAAGGATACAAGGTAGTGGTCGGAGACTTGGAGGGGAGTTGCAATGAGGTTAGTGGAAGAACAGCATCTAGTAAAGATGAGGTCGAGCGTATTGCCTGCCTTGTGAGTAGGGGGGTAAGGTGAGAGGGTGAGGTCAAAAGAGGAGAGGAGTGGAAAGAAGGAGGCAGAGAGGAATGAGTCAAAGGTAGACGTGGGGAGGTTAAAGTCGCCCAGAACTGTGAGAGGTGAGCCGTCCTCAGGAAAGGAGCTTATCAAGGCATCAAGCTCATTGATGAACTCTCCGAGGGAACCTGGAGGGCGATAAATGATAAGGATGTTAAGCTTGAAAGGGCTGGTAACTGTGACAGCATGGAATTCAAAGGTGGCGATAGACAGATGGGTAAGGGGAGAAAGAGAGAATGACCACTTGGGAGAGATGAGGATCCCGGTGCCACCACCCCGCTGACCAGAAGCTCTCGGGGTGTGCGAGAACACGTGGGTGGACGAAGAGAGAGCAGTAGGAGTAGCAGTGTTGTCTGTGGTGATCCATGTTTCCGTCAGTGCCAAGAAGTCGAGAGACTGGAGGGAGGCATAGGCTGAGATGAACTCTGCCTTGTTGGCCGCAGATCGGCAGTTCCAGAGGCTACCGGAGACCTGGAACTCCACGTGGGTCGTGCGCGCTGGGACCACCAGATTAGGGTGGCCGCGGCCACGCGGTGTGGAGCGTTTGTATGGTCTGTGCAGAGAGGAGAGAACAGGGATAGACAGACACATAGTTGACAGGCTACAGAAGAGGCTACGCTAATGCAAATGAGATTGGAATGACAAGTGGACTACACGTCTCGAATGTTCAGAAAGTTAAGCTTACGTAGCAAGAATCTTATTGACTAAAATGATTAAAATGATACAGTACTGCTGAAGTAGGCTAGCTGGCAGTGGGTGCGTTGTTGGCACTACACTAATCAAGTCGTTCCGTTGAGTGTAATAGTTTCGACAGTGCTGACATAACATTTTATCTGATCTTCATCTAAGTCACAACAATACACAAACAGTGTGGTTAAACTAATAACACACAAATTATTGTATTTTTCTTGTCTATATTGAATACATCATTTAAACATTCACAGTGTAGGTTGGAAAAAGTATTTGAACACCTAGGCTAATGACTTCTCCAAAAGCTAATTGGAGTGAGGAGTCAGCTAACCTGGAGTCCAATCAATGAGATGAGATTGGAGATGTTGGTTAGAGCTGCCTAGCCATATAAGAAACACTCGCAAAATTTGAGATTGCTATTCACAAAAAGCATTGCCTGATGTGAACCATCTCAAAAGACCTAAGAGTAAGAATTGTTGACTTGCATAAAGCTGGAAAGGGTTACAGAAGTATCTCAAAGTCAGTCCACAGTAAGACAAATTGTCTATAAATTGAACAATTTCAGCACTGTTGCTACTCTCCCTAGGAGTCGCCGTACTGCAAAGATGACTGCCAGAGCACAGCGCAGAATGCTCAATGAGGTTAAGATTTACAGTAATCTCTGGAAGATGCTAACATCTCTGTTGTCGCGTCTACAATACATAAAACACAAAAAAAGAATGATGTTCATGGAAGAAGCCACTGCTGTCCAAAAAAACATTGCTGCACGTCTGAAGTTCGCAAAAGAGCACCTGGATGTTACACTGCGCTACTGGCTAAATATTCTGTTGACCTCAACCCGATTGAGATGCTGTAGCATGACCTCAAGAGAGCGGTTCACACCAGACATTCCAAGAATATTGTGGAACTGAAACAGTTGTGTAAAGAGGAATGGTATAAAATTGCTCCTGTCCATTGTGACAGTCTGATCTGCAACTACAGAAAATGGTTGGTTGAGGTTATTGCTGCCAAAGGAGGGTGAACCTCTTATTAAATCCAAGAGTTCACATACTTTTTCCAACCTGCACTATGAACGTTTACATGGTGTGTTCAATAAAGACATTAAAAATTATAAGTGTTTGTGTGTTATTAGTTTAGGCAGACTATGTTTGTCTATTTTTGTGATTTAGATGAAGATCAGATAAAATTTTATTACCAATTAATGCAGAAATCCAGGTATTTCTAAAGGGTTCACATATTTTTCCTTCCCACTGTACACACAGACCATGCAGGAAAGGTAAACAAAAACAAATGAGGACTTATATCCTTGCTCTGGGTTTGAACATAAACATTTATCTTTATGCTTGTTTTCTGTTCTGAACATTATTAATTTTACTGCTTAATAAACACACTCCAGATGTTTAGGGCATAAACCAAATAAACTCTTTCTGAAATACTAAATACATGCATTTGAGTGTATGTCTCCTTCCCAGGTTCCTCTTTGCCTCAGTTGTATTTTAGTTGTTGGAACATGTTGGATTTATAGACTGATGCTGTCAATAAACACACGCCAAGTACCTGCCTTTCAACTGCTTTATTCATATTTTCAAATGATTCTTGCTCGTTGTTGCACATCTAACAAAGACTAACATGATTACATTTTCCTGGGTGATTAAACTCTTGTTTGGAGGGGCCTCCTGGGTGGCGCAGTGTTTAAGGGCGCTGTACTGCAGCGCCAGCTGTGCCACCAGAGACCCTGGGTTTGCGCCCAGGCTCTGTCGCAACCGGCCGCGACCAGGAGGTCCATGGGACGACTCACAATTGGCCTAGCGTCATCCGGGTTCAGGAGGGCTTGGCCGGTAGGGATATCCTTGTCTCATCGTGCACCAGCGACTGCTGTGGCAGGCCGGGCATAGTGCATGCTAACCAAAGTTGCCAGGTGCACGGTGTTTCCTCCAACAAATTGGTGCGGCTGGCTTCCGGGTTGGCTGCGCGCTGTGTTAAGAAGCAGTGCGGCATGGTTGGGTTGTGTATCGGAGGATGCATAACTTTCACGGGAGTTGTAGCCATGAGACAAGATAATAGCTACTAAAACAATTGGATACCATGAAAAAGGGGTCAAATAAAAAAATACATATACATTTACATTTACATTTAAGTAATTTAGCAGACGCTCTTATCCAGAGCGACTATATAAAAAATAATAATAATAAAAACTCTTGTTTGGAATATACAGTAAGCTTAAACAGACAGTAGCCTATCATGACACCTGACATAATTCCAGTTTCCTAACAATCTTCTTCCCATATATGATAAATGTACATGACCTCGGGCCTGAAAACAATGGCCCCAAGCGGGATTAACGTGTCACTCTCTCAAGCTATGGAGAACGCTGGGGGAGAGAATGTGGAGCTGCTCCTGGTATAGGGCTTCCAACATCAGCAGGGATTAGAAGAGCAGACTAATGAACAGAAAGTCCACCTCCAAATGAGCCGTTAGCTAGCTGCCTTCCTCCACAGATGCCGGGCCGGGCTGGTAGCCAGGGCATCCCTGAATCCACCCCTGAAAGCAGAAACTTTCTCAATTAGTCGATAGACTCCTGCCATGAAACTTCCAGGATGTGAACATGTTTCTCTGCAATTATTATTTACTTCAGATTGGCGTTCTCCGCCTTAAAGGAAAACTCCACCCCCAAATTATATTTGGGTATTTCTCATTAGTCGATGTTGGTCTAGTCCCAAAATGTTTTGCATTTCATCAATCAAGTTTTCAAGTTGCATATCTTGAAAACTTTTGCCAAGATTACTAGACGATTCAGATAGCTGGCTAGACTGACTTACCAATCAAATGTTTTCGCTGACATGCTAATTGTGTGACAGTCAGTGACTGACATAACAACAAGAAAAACTGCTGATGCACAACCAAATTGGGGGGCCCCTAGCAGCCGGGGGACCAAAGTGACCACTTATGCTGCTTATGCCTGGATCCAGCCACACCTGGAATTAAGGAATAGAGGACAGCTCTTCCTGTGTTACCAAAAATAATCATATCAAATTTTATTGGTCACATACACGTTAGCAGATTAGCAGATGTTAATCCGAGCAAAATGCTTGTGCTTCTAGTTCCGACTGTGCAGTAATATCTAACAAGTAATCTAACAATTTCACAACAACTCCCTTACATATAAATATATGGATGAGCGATGGCCGTGCGGCAAAGGCAAGATGTAGTATATGGTATAGAGTACAGTATATACATATTTTATTTTATTTTTTATTTTACCTTTATTCATACAGGTTTTTTCTCATTGAGATAATATCTCTTTTCCAAGAGAGACCTGGTCCAATAGCAGCAGGGGAACAACGTTTCAGACATAACAACTTACATACACTAACACAACATTAAACAAAACTATAAACACACATACAGTACAACAATTACATATTACATTAACACAAACATCTTGACTAAAAACAGCTGGCCTAAAAACAATTACACTCTTCAACGATATATACATTGATCAAGTCTAAACTTGAATCATCACATTTTTAAATGTTCAGGAGAGACTTCCAGGACCACAGTGCTAAGTAACTAAAACTATTTCTACCATGATCTGTTCTAATTTTTGGTACTGTTAGAAGCAAATCAGAATGGGACAGTAATTGATATTTATTTACTGACCTGACTAAAAAAGAACAGAGATAAAATGGCATTTTACCCAATATGGCCTTATAAATCAGTGTATACCAGTGTTTAAGCCTAAGCAAGGTCAATGACGACCAGCCAACAGTGCTGTAGAGATCACAATGATGTGTTAGACGTTTCTGATTTGTAATGAACCTAAGGGCTGCATGATACACTGAATCAAGTGCTCTCAGGGTAGTGGCTGAGGCCTGCATATTTATAACATCACTAAAATCTAAAACCGACAGTAATATGCACCATACCAGCTCCTTCCTGGCCTTAAAAGAAAAACAAGCCTTATGCTGGCAATAAAATCCTATTTTCAGCTTGAGCTTCCTTATCAAGTTCTCTACATGCACAGTTAAATTCAGCTTATTGTCAACCAACACACCCAAATATTTGTACACTTTAACTTGCTCTATAGTATGTCCAGCCAATGTAGCAATGACATGATTTGTAACATGCCTGGCATTTGAAAATACCATGCATTTTGTTTTACCCTAATTTAGAATCAGCTTTAAACCATACAGATTCTGTTGTATGATGTTAAATGCTCTCTGGGTATTTTCAAAAGCTAAAGATAAACTACTACCACTTGAATAAAGAACAGTATCATCTGCATAAAAATTAATATCCGCTGTTTCAATAAGATCGCCAATGTTGTTGATATACAAAATGAACAACAGTGGGCCCAAAATAGAACCTTGCGGAACACCTGAGCACACCTCTATGGACTCAGATTTACAACCATCCGCCATTACACATTGTGTATGATTTGATAGGTAATTTAAAAACCAATCTAGAGCATGACCAGTAATTCCACAACATTTTAACCTTTGCACTAACACAGAATGGTCCACAGTGTCAAAAGCCTTCGACAAATCAATAAAAACAGACTTACAATGTAACTTCTTATCAAGAGCAAAGTGGATGTCATTTAAAAGCTTCAATGTTGCTGAAACTGTGCTGTGGCCAGACCTAAAACCTGATTGCATTCCATTTAAGATGTTGTATTCTTGGAAGTAGGTCTTTAGATGCCTACTAACTAAGGACTCCAGTACCTTTGACAGTACAGACAATTTTGATATGGGTCGATAGTTGTCAAGTAGTGAGGGATCTCCACCTTTCAGGAGAGGCAGTACAAAAGCAGATTTCCATAACTTGGGGATTGCCTTAACATCAAGCATAAGGTTAAAAATACATGTTAAGGGGGAGCAATGATGTCTGCGGCTAGGTGTAGGAGGTGCATTATATTTTAAACAATTGCATGTAGTCTATATTGGTCTTTAATGACCTCGTTTTAAAAGAACAATCCTGTATATATTTCTTAATTTCTAGTTCATCAGGGCCAGGGGATTTTTTAAATCAATTTCTTTCAGGGCTTTACACACTTCTGAAACAGAGAAGGCTGATAAGGAGAACCTGATGAAGGAGTGCACAGGGGGTGTCAGGTAAAGTTATAGGGGGCTCAATTATACCTTTGACGTTTTCAAATAAACTGCCGGCATCTAAAAAAATGCTGGTTCAAGGCTTTCAGAATGGAGGTTCTCTCAGTTACATTCTGTGTGTCGACCAACAATTGTTTAGGAAGCTGTGTATCTCATATGAGATGAGTAATGTCGAGAGTATGTAAACATTATATAAAGTGGCATTGTTTAAAGGGATTATTATTAGTGGCTAGAGATTTGAGTCAGTATGTTGGCAGCAGCCACTCAATGGCTGCTTTGGAGGGAGTTGAAAGTCCATGTTACCCAGCAACAGCCCCAAAACATCACTGCTCTAGAGGAGATCTGCATGGAGGAATGGGCCAAAATACCAGCAACAGTGTGTGAAAACCTTGTGAAGACTTACAGAAAACATTTGACCTCGGTCATTGCCAACAAAGGGTATATTACAAAGTACTGAGATAAACTTTTGTTATTGACCAAATACTTATTTTCCACCATAATTTGCAAATAAATTCATAAAAAATCCTACAATGTAATTTTCTTGATTTTTTTTCTCATTTTGTCTGTCATAGTTGAAGTGTACCTATGATGAAAATCACAGGCCTCTCTCATCTTTTTAAGTGGGAGAACTTGCACAATTGGTGGCTGACTAAATACTTTTTGCCCCACTGTAGGTATTCCTCTTGTCCAGATGGGGTAGGGCAGTGTGCAGTGTGTTTGCGATTGTGTCGTCTGTGGACCAATTGGGACGGTAAGCAAATTGGAGTGGGTCTAGGGTGTCAGGTAGGGTTGAGGTGATAGGATCCTTGACTAGTCTCTCAAAGCACTTCCTGATGACGGAAGTGAGTGTTAATGGGCGATAGTCGTTTAGCTCAGTTACCTTCGCTTTCTTGGGAACAGGAACAATTATGGCCCTCTTGAAGCATGTGGGAACAGCAGACTGGGATAGGGATTGATTGAATATGTTCGTAAACACACCAGCCAGCTGGTCTGTGCATGCTCTGAGGACGCGGATAGGGTTGCCGTCTTGGCCGGCGGCCTTGTGAAGGTTAACACTTTAAAATGTTTTACTCATGTTGGCTGCAGTGAAGGAGAGCCCGCAGGTTTTGATAGCAGGCCGTGTCAGTGGCACTGTATTGTCCTCAAAGCGAGCAAAGAAGTTGTTTAGTTTGTCTGGGAGCAAGACATCGGTGTCCGCAACGGGTCGTTATCATGGACAGAGCAGTTTCATCTAACAATGGTTTTATACAGATACATTTGTGCTACTTTTCTATTAAGAGCAGACTTATGTTTGTGTTTCTCACAATCTTCTAATTCTCTGGCAGCTAGAGAACAATATTGTGATGAGAAAATCATCCCTGCTCAGTAAATCTTGAAGTGTTGCATTGTAAACTGTCGTCAAATTATTATTCTGCATGCCATTTTGACAACATACAATGGACTGCCTTGCCATTTGTGTCCTTATTTTGGCTATAGTCCTTTAGCTAGACTCAAAACACACTTCAAATTAAAGATCCAGAAGAAAATCCATGAAATACATAATGAATTCCAACCATATTAATAGCACCTGAGATCAGAGTAGGGTGTCAAATGGTAACGAAAGAACAACAAAGAATAACTTTTTATTGAGTCATGGGTGAGTGGATTGAAATGAAATTTGCTCAGGGTGGTCCAATCATACACTTCAAGATTTAGGTTTCGCATTAATGGACATTTTAAAAGATTGTAATAGAGCTCAGTTGTATTTTTCATAAATGTTTGATATTCGACACCACAGAAAGTCCAACACCAGGACGGAGGCTAGATCTGCTGCCTATACACCATATTTAATTAATGAGACAATGAATGCTGTAGTATGTGCATTTTTATGAACTACTGTGCTTGTAGTGCATGACTTGGGTCTGCACTGTAAATTCCGCAGGCCTATATTAATGTATGTTTGAAGTAATTGCCAGATGGATTTGTGATGGAGACTATAAAAAAGGACCATAAAAAGCCAAACATTTGTGCTGTAAAATGAAAGACTCAAAAGAGGCCAGATGTACAGCAGAAGTTCTCAGTTCAGTGGCAGACTCACTGTGTTTTAATGAGAGATATTTCTGTGGCATTTTTGCACTAATTACCCTCCCTACATCAGACTCAGGCTTCCAAAGGTTCCCCCTACTGTTTCCTTTATGTCCAAGTCCCTCAACTATATAGAGCGGGCAATACTCAAACGAAAGAACGGACAAAACTCATTGCTTTAGACTGAGGTGTGAAGTAACCTGATGTTAGCGCTGATGTGGTCTAACGTGAAGCCGTTAATGATTATTTTATTTTTAAAAAGGAAAAAAAATGAATGATTTAATTGAAAAATAAATGTGTGACAGGTAGTACCACTCCCAACACAGCTTTGGGACCAGTCTTTTTAGAACCTTCTAAATCTCACACATGCTTTACACACGCAGACCAACTCACAGAAAAGTACACATTCCCTCACAAATTCATGTTCTTTCACCAGTGTTAATGAAATCAATACTCAGGTTAATAACAATACACTCCCCGCCATTTAAAAATAAAATGTTACATGCTGTAGTGTAGGTTATTGAGTGCAATATACACTGCTGTTCAAAAGTTTGGCGTCACTTAGAAATGTCTGTTTTTGAAAGAAAAACTTTTTTTTGTCCATTAAAATGACATCAAATTCATCAGAAATACAGTGTAGACATACCCGATATTTAAAATGTTGTTCTGCGCTGTTCTTTGAAAGCAGTAGTACACAGCATTATACCAGATCTTCAGTTTCTTGGCAATTTCTCGCATGGAATAACCTTCATTTCATAGAACAAGAATAGACCGACGAGTTTCAGAAGAAAGTTCTTTGCTTCTGGCCATTTTGAGCCTGTAATCGAACCCACACATGCTGATGCTCCAGATACTCAACTAGTCTAAAGAAGGCCCGTTTTATTGCTTCTTTACAACAGTAAAGAAGCAATAAACAGTAAAGAAGAACAGATTTTAGCTATGCTAACAAAATTGCAGAAAGGTTTTCTAATGATCAATTAGCTTTTTAAAATTGTGAAGTTGGATTAGCTAGCACTGTATTTCTGATCAATTTGATGTTATTTTAATGGACAACAAAATAGCTTTTCTTTCAAAACAAGAACATTTCTAAGTGACCCCAAACTTTTGAACGGTAGTGTATATTCAGAGGTCTCTGACAGTGAAAGTGCCTCCTTCAGACGTACATACATTCTGATCACTTATACATATCCAGATGTATCTACTTTATTAGAGGTAAAATCGTTTTAAAATCATGTGTGCCTCCCAGCTACCATACGTTGCCCTGCAAAGAACCTGGAGACGTTACCTTCAAAATGAAATATTTCCACATCTTTCCAGAGTGAGATTTAAGCTAGATTGTAAAAATAGGTCCAAAATGTAATTGCTTGGTAATTGTTAGCATTATTATTCCCAGCAGAGCCATTGACTCCTTAATGTAGTAAATACACATACTGTATCAAGTAACTCTGAAATAACTTTGCATGTAACAAATACCAGAGCAGTGGCCAAGAAATTGTAATAAATTATAATATTTTGGATTATATTTCCATTTGGGGAAAAGAGAAAACAATCATTGGGTTCCATCCAGCTTCTTTATCCTGGTTATTTTAACCTATTAGCAATTCATTGCTGAGTGAGAAAGTAATTTTATTGTTGAAATGACACAATCATTTATTTGGTCAATTATTGAAAATCCCACTGAGTGAATGTTGAGGCTTGAGCTCTTCACACTTTTAGAGTTCAAATGAGGTTGTCAGATTCTTCCTTATTAAAAAGAGATATTGAACTGCAAAGTCCTATTTTAGTACAAAATCACATTCATGCCAATATAATTGAACTATTTCATATGATTGCGCCATGCTAGGGTAGTTCTTCTGTTATTCTCCCAAGACACAGTAGGCTAATGGCAAACATTACCATCATTCTGATACACATGTATTACTAACTGTTATGTTTGTCTTCTTGCCATTTATTCAATGTAATGTTTAAAGCTCATACTGTAGAAAGAACAGTTCTGTACTTTACACAATACAAAGCAGGATAAAGTCGTTAACATGCATCTGGCAACACTTCATGAACCTACAAATGTGCTTAAATTCAGTCAAATAATTTGGCTGACTTATACAGTGTAAACCTCTCTGAGGTAATGTTCTAAAATGACTAACAGTAAGTATATTAGTCAAGAAGTGTTTTATTGCGGTACTAGAGATGAATTGGTCATAAAGGAAGAAAGAAGGAAGCGTTCCTTATTTGGACTTACTATCGCTTCAATCAGTTTTATCCAGACATTCTGGAAGCCCAGTATACAGAAGTCAATTTGTGTTCTTGTTTTCTAGGTCAACTGGAATAAACGCTACATATTAGAAGCATACTGTATTCAGAGCATGGTACTGCAGACAGAAACATTGCCATGCATTCGGCAATTCTCCCACACACAGGCAATTGCAAATGTAAGCAATACAGTGCTATAAATGACAACTGTGCCTATGTAGCCTTGAATTACTGTCATTGAGATGCATTGGTGGAGGGGGTTGTATACAGTACAATAAAATACTAACTGTCTTCTTCACCTTTAGTTCCCATCTCTAACATAGCAGAAAATCCTTCCTCAGTTATAATATGCTCCAACATTTGTCAGTAGTGGGTGACATGAAACACTCACCTCCTGCAAGGTCTCTGCAATTTAGGGCAATAGGAAATGAACAAAATATTATTGTCTGAAGTGTGCATGTACCACATCTATTACCCTAATTTATGGTCAGAAAAAAGCTCACTGACACATTTAGAAACCTGAGGACACTTAAATTCACCATGACTTTGTTTTGAAGTCAAGCTGCCATAAATCACAGCCAAACAGGCACATTAATATAAATTCAACAGTATTTGGAACAGATATCCTGTTTTGTATGAGGAAAAGATTGGCTTCCTTTCACTTTATAGATACAGTAGATGGGTGTGAGTCATAAGCCTTGTGTTGTAAAACGGGTTCAAACCAGGACATAGGCCTACTATTGCACAGACCTCAATAAAGGAAGAATGAGTAATACAACAACACAGTCTTGTAGCCTTCCATTAGTTCTCCAATAACAGCCATTAAAGCATGTTTTGTTTAAAGGAAAACTCTTTGGGCATTTTTTTCATTAGTCCACTGTTGATTCAGTCCCCGTTTTCAAGATATTGGATTTTCAAGAAGCAAAGTGCCACATCCTCATGATGAGTTTTGCATCATATGATGCATTTTGCATCATCATGATGATGTGGCATTGGACACTTTGCTTCTTGAAAGTCCAATATCTTGAAAACCTGACTGTTGACATGCAAAACATGTTTGGACTGTATTAACAGTGTACTAATGGAAATAAATCCCCAAATAAAGTTTGTGAGGATTCATATTTTAAACTCATGCATATGTTAGATTTTCATCACATAACAATGCTTTAGGATTTTGCCAACCTTAGCACCCTGCTCTCTGCTGGTTATCATGTGAAGCTAAGCAGGTTTGGGCGTGGTCAGTGCTTGGATAGGAAACCACCTGGGAAGATAAAGCTCCTACTAAAAGTGGAGGGTACTTATCCTTCTGGTCCAAGAGCCCAATACCTCAAGGTGAGGGTACATTGTCCTTTCTTGATGCATGTTCTCAAACTTAGCTCACAACAATGCATTTGGGCAGCAGAAACGGACTCTCTTAAACTAGCTAGGCTGTTCCATGCCTTGTGTACTCATTGTTGTAGCAACTTCCATGATTAAGATGAATGACCTTGTCAAAATGCTTCAAAGTACAAACCTTAGACATATACATATTTTATGTGGGAGAAAACTTACTGTATGATGAGTATCTTATCTTTTAGTCGTGGAAACAGACTATACGTGGAAAGCATTTACGGAAATGCAATTCTTTCAAAGTAAAATAATTTGTCAAATGTCTGAAGAGAGACAACATTTCTTTCTGATTAGCAAACATGAAGGTAACAGTGTTTTCCTGGTAACTAAGACAGGACACTGACTTCGTAAAATATTGGCTAAAAAAGTAAAAGGGCCAGATATAGACCAAATATACAACGTTTTATGGACACGATATCAGACAACTTTCTTTGAACTTATCTCAAAGTCCTGAGTGACTTAAAAGGCAATGAAACATATGCTGCCGTAATTTCAATTTTGGGATGAATCCACATGCTGTCCCCAAGCTTTCCAATCCATTGTCACAGAAATAACAAACCCCAATGGGAGGTTCATCATCATAGTTATTCCTCATTTAAACTACAGCACCCGGTTTCACAGGAAGGCCAAGAAGATCATCAAGGACCTCGAGCCACCTGAGCCATGACCTATTAACCCCACTACCACCTAGAAGGCGGCGACACTGCAGGTGCATCAAAGCCGGGTACTACTTCAGATTCTGGAGATAGAAACTGAAAAACAGCTTCTGCCCTGAACCTCACATGCTGACGTTGCAAAATAAATGTACACATACATTTTATTCATTCATTGCATGCACATTGCTCGCAAACTAGGGTGCTAAAATAGAACTTGGTTGTATTTGTGATACTTGATGTGCTGCAAGTCCTGCCTCTCCCATCTCCTCATTGGTTTTTAGAGCATATACCCACGTGTCATCTCCTCATTGGTTTTTAGAGCATATACCCACGTGCCATCTCCTCATTGGTTTTTTAGGAGCATATACCCACATGGGTGATTGAAAGATGAACTGAGGTCTACACTCCAGTCCAGATGGTTGTGGTAATGCACCTTAAAGTTGGTTGCCAACCGCCATATAAAGTCCAAAGAAGAAGAAGAAGAAGAAGAAGAAGAAGAAGAAGCCTGAAGGAAGAGATTACTAGAAGCAAACTCGGTTTTATCTGTGGATTAATCAGAATAGAGGAATGTGCAACTCCGGCGACAGTTCCCAGTCCAGAGCTTACGGCGAAGTTTCACAGTCCGGAACCTCCAACTACGGTCCGCGGTCCGGCGCCTCCGGCGACGATCCACCGTCCGGTTCCTCCAATGACGTATCCACGAGCGGAGTGGGTACTTCGCCCCGCACCGGAGCCTCCCCTGATGGTGGATGCCTACCTGGACCCTCCCCTATTTAGTCAGGTTTTGTGGTCGGAGTCCACACCTTTGGGGGGGGGGGGAATACTGTCACGCCTGACCATAGAGAGCTGTTTATTGTCTATGTTGCTTAGGTCGTGGTGTAGGGTGGGGTATCTAGGGGAATGAGATATCTATGTTGGCCTGGTATGGTTCCCAATCAGAGGCAGCTGTTTATCATAGTCTCTCATTGGGGATCATATTTAGGTAGCCATTTCCCCAACTATGTTTTTGTGTCACTGTTTGTGAGCAACCCAGAACGTCACGTTTAGTTTTTTTCTTCTGTTTTGTTTGGTGAGTTTATTCTTTATAAAATTCTATGCATGCTGCGCCTTGGTCCAATCATTATAACGATCGTGACACCTGTACTCCAACCTGTATTCCAACCTGTACTCCAACCTGTACTCTAACCTGTGCTCTAACCTGTACTCCAACCTGTACTCTAACCTGTACTCTAACCTGTGCTCTAACCTGTGCTCTAACCTGTGCTCTAACCTGTACTCTAACCTGTACTCTAACCTGTGCTCTAACCTGTGCTCTAACCTGTACTCCAACCTGTACTCCAACCTGTACTCCAACCTGTACTCCAACCTGTACTCTAACCTGTGCTCTAACCTGTGCTCTAACCTGTGCTCTAACCTGTACTCCAACCTGTGCTCTAACATGTGCTCTAACCTGTGCTCTAACCTGTGCTCTAACCTGTGCTCTAACCTGTACTCTAACCTGTGCTCTAACCTGTACTCTAACCTGTGCTCTAACCTGCCTACATCCTGTTACCAAACCTGCATCTTAGAAACTGCTGCCCAATTGTTTTGTGTTGTTAGGTATTGCTGCTCTGTTGTCGCTAGAAAGATAAGCATTTCGCTACACTTGCAATAAAATCTGCTAAAAATATGAGTACGCGACCAATACATTTTGATTTTATTTTATTTGAACGTGGGTCATAGAAATAATCACTGCCTCGTTCTAATGTATCTAGATAAAAAGGTATCAATTCAATTCAATGGTCAGTCAAAGGTCATATTCAAGTTAGTTCCATTACATCCGTAACAGTGAGAGACACAGACAACAGAACCAACTCGAAAGTAGCCTCCTACAAGTATTCAAGTCTCCCTGCTTGGCTCCTGCAGCCAGTTGCCACTGCATGCAAGTTAGAGTATGCTCTTTGGGCAGGAGAGTGGGGAATGTTCAAATATTCAAAAGCTTATGAAATGAGCTAATTTGATGTGCAATTTGTTACATTTAACATTAAAAATGAAAAGAGACTCAAAATAAAATGTGAAAGTCATTCATAAAATAAAATCCACAAGATGTGAGGGCACTTTATTGTTGGTTGGCAAAAGGCAGGTGCTCAGGCACTGATTGAGCCCTATTTGTGCGAATGCCTGGCAATGTGCAATGCAAAGTTTTACACAGTTTCATTAGGGCTGAGCTATTTGATTTAGAATGAGTTTTCATTCTTGTTATTCCTTGAAGGAGAGTAGTTCTGCTTGAGTTGTGCACCCCAACTGAACAAAAGCACCATGGGATTTTGTCTTCGGCTGGGAAAACGTGAAGAGCACACTGAGGACTGGGACCTTCATGCTGCCTCCATTGAGACCCTCCATGGCTTGCAATTGTGCCAAAATTGGAATAAAAAGCTCATTCTGCTTCTCCCAACAGTGATTGAGTGCTCCCTCCTTACCCGGAGCCCTGTTTAAAGCCCTGAAAGTCAGAGTATTCTCCTTTATGAAAAGGCAACACACTCCAACGCTATCTGGAGCAATTTGGCTTTGGTTGTAATTCTTTTATTATTTAGAATTCAGGCTATATGAGCTGGTATATTAGTGGTGTGATGTTCAAAAACACACTTCCACATCTGGGAAAAGGCCTAGATTTTCAAAGAAGCTGACATGATAACACACAGCCAAGGGGTATATGAAAAATGAAGTCTGTACTGAGGGTCAAATTGGGGCTGAAGTATAATACTAGACATTGGATACGGTGGGAATTTAATTGATTGCTGTTAGAAAATGATCATGGTGTAAGGAACCAAATTGGAGTACAGTTGCTTGACACAGCCTACATATTCCCCACGAAACCACTTGTAGAATCACAGACACAAAACAATGATGATTCCCAAATACTCTTTGTGAGGCAGGTCCTGATGGAAATCACCAGATCAATTAAAGGGTGATTTACAGTATCTCCCTGCAGCAATCTCCAGTTAATACATCACAGCTGTGTTGTGACCTTTGTATTACTTAAATTCATTTGGTTTGTGTCAAACTTGTTTTAAAACTAACTGAGCGATGGTTCATGTTTAATGGAGACCTATTTTGTCTATGGAATGAAAGATTGAGTTGGAAAAGGATTCTAATGATTTGATAATGTACGGGTTGTTTGTCTCCTGTAGTTTATTGTAACTCTGCTGAATTGTGGTTTCTGGCAAAGAAACATATTGTATTATTTGTTGAAACTTTTTAAAGACCTGACAAATATTGCACAGACATTAAACTTTTTTTTGACTCTTACAGAGCCTTGTTTCTCATGGTTCTAGCATAAAGGTACATAATCGTGAACATAACACAAAGGCGTATATCCTGGATAACTGCATACTGTATCTCTTCATAGTGAACAGCTAATCACTGTGCTGATCCTGTAAGAATCATAGGAGACATACAGTATCAAGAGGACATAGTGTTCATTTGATCCCAGCGTGATTGCCTGCTGTGGGACTCATCTTGTTGCAGTGTCCTCACTTGGCCTTGCCCAGCAAAATAAATTAATGGGTTTCAGCATACCCATGCCAACAGCAGTCCTTATAACCCAACCTGTGTGAGACCTCCAAGACTCGTGCTTCCACAGGACTGTTTAAGGAGTAACAGGGTGCTTCAGTTCTGGTCAGAGCAGGGGTACTCATGTCAATCAGGGCTCTTTGCTGCTAAAGCCTGAATTCTCTCTCTCTCTATGCATGTATGTCTTAATTCACTTCTCTCTCTCTCTCTCTCTCTCTCTCTCTCTCTCTCTCTCTCTCTCTCTCTCTCTCTCTCTCTCTCTCTCTCTCTCTCTCTCTCTCTCTCTCTCTCTCTCTCTCTCTCTCTCTCTCTCTCTCTCTCTCTCTCTCTCTATGCATGTATGTCTTAATTCACTTCTCTCTCTCTCTCTATGCCTCTCTCTCTATGCCTCTCTCTCTATGCCTCTCTCTCTATGCCTCTCTCTCTCTCTCTCTCTCTCTCTCTCTCTCTCTCTCTCTCTATGCCTCTCTCTCTCTCTCTCTCTATGCCTCTCTCTCTCTCTATGCCTCTCTATGCCTCTCTCTATGCATGTATGTCTTAACTCACTAATTCACTCCCCTCCTCTCTACTCTCCCTCCCTCTCTCTCTCTCTCTCTCTCTCTCTCTCTCTCTCTCTCTCTCTCTCTCTCTCTCTCTCTCTCTCTCTCTCTCTCTCTCTCTCTCTCTCTCTCTCTCTCTCTCTCTCTCTCTCTCTCTCTCTCTCTCTATGCATGTATGTCTTAATTCACTTCTCTCTCTCTCTCTATGCCTCTCTCTCTATGCCTCTCTCTCTCTCTCTCTCTCTCTCTCTCTCTCTCTCTCTCTCTCTCTCTCTCTCTCTCTCTCTATGCCTCTCTCTCTCTCTCTCTATGCCTCTCTATGCCTCTCTCTATGCATGTATGTCTTAACTCACTAATTCACTCCCCTCCTCTCTACTCCCTCCCTCGCTTTCTCTCTCTCTCTCTGTCTCCTCCATCTCCCTCTGACTTTCTCCTCCTTCCTCCCCCAGAGTCATGGCAGGTTCTTAGCCTCCCAGGGGCTGCAGGGCTGCAGTAGGAGGTAGCTGGGCGGTTTGCAATGCTCCCATCGACCCTTTCTGACTGTGCGTAGCTTAGCCGCTTGTAAAGCCCTGTCAGCCGGACATGCCATTCAGACTGGCATGCTAATTGAAAACAGCACTGTTCCTGGGTTCCTAGGTTTTCACCCCCTTCGAGAGTCCCAGAACACATGCTGTAACGCGGTAACAGCTTGAAAATAGCATTGTTAGGTACGCAGTAAAATAGTTCTTTATACCCAATTTAGCGTTTTAAAATATAGAGCCTTGGTGCATTCCCCTGGTTCACTATATACCAATAAAGTCTACCCCTATGTGGAATGGAGAGAGAATGAATAAAGACTGTATTTTCCAGAATCCTATTTCTTTTAATAGTCTGATTATTTGGTGCCCTTGTTCGAATGCAGCAGTGATCTGCCAACACGCTGTACCTTTTGTGCGTCCAAACTGAAAAATGATACGTACTCTTTGAAAAAAAGGTTCCATCTAGAACCTAAAAGGGTTCTTTGGCAGTCCCCATAGGATAACGCTTTGAGGAACCCTTTTTGGTTCCAGGTAGAACCCTTTCCCAAAAAGGGGAACGGACTGATTGGGGGCCATCCCTCAGATTGCATATGAACATGTCATAAGCCATGGCAAAATGTTTAGAATTACAGGAAATGTGCTTAAAAACGGCAACATTTTCTCTCTACCCATGGCAAAATCCGTGGAAGGGGGAGAGCTCATGAAACTACGGTATGTCACGGTGCCATTTCATGAACTTGTTCAATGTACTGTA
This sequence comes from Oncorhynchus gorbuscha, assembly GCF_021184085.1. NCBI lineage: Eukaryota > Metazoa > Chordata > Actinopteri > Salmoniformes > Salmonidae > Oncorhynchus > Oncorhynchus gorbuscha. Next base: position 22,966,658 of record NC_060184.1, on the reverse strand, counting down.
GTTCCAAGGGTTTCCCAAAGTGTTGTGTTTTTACAGTACTTCTGTTACTCAAGGGCTCCTTGTTTTAGAAGTGATAAAAACATTAAGTAAACACTTTAGGGCGGCCGGCAGGGTAGCCTAGTGGTTAGAGAGTTGGACTAGGAACCGAAAGGTTGCAAGTTCAAATCCCCAAGCTGACATGGTACAAATCTGTTGTTCTGCCCCTGAACAGGCAGTTAACCTACTGTTCCTAGGCCGTCATTGAAAATAAGAATTTGTTCTTAATTAACTGACTTGGCTAGTTAAATAAAGGTAATGAATAAAAATTACAAGGTAATTGTATGAATAAAGACTAACCGCGGCAAACTGGTGCGAGACCAATGCAATTCTGCAACAGACTAACAGACACCTCTTTGCAAGTGCTGTAACAAATTGTTGTTTATTTAAATGTTTTATTTCACCTTTATTTAACCAGGTAGGCTAGTTGAGAACAAGTTCTCTTTTACAACTGCGACCTTGTTATGCAGGTGAATGAGGACCCAAAAGCGACTTGGCGAAAACAGACTGGAGACTCGATCATGAACTGCAGGTTGCCTCGGGAAGGCACTTGAACGTAGCAGACTCAGACACCTGCTCACCACGCAGCATCTGAGGGAAACACGACACGACAGGGCGATACACAGACACAGCACGGTGAACAATAGACAAGGATCCGACAGGGCAGAAACGGAAAACAAGGGGAGAAATAGGGACTCTAATCAGGGAAAAAGATAGGGAACAGGTGTGGGAAGACTAAATGATTGATTAGGGGAATAGGAACAGCTGGGAGCAGGAACGGAACGATAGAGAGAAGAGAGAGAGGAAGGGAGAGAGAAAAAGGGGAACGAACCTAAAAAGACCAGCAGGGGGAAAACGAACAGAGGGAAAAGCAAAATGACAAGACAATATAAGACAAAACATGACAGACCTGGCCAAGATAAAGCAAAGCAGTGCGACAAAAACAACAACACAGAGTTACACATTGAATAAACAAGCGTACAGTCAATAACCCAAAAGAAAAAAAAGTTGATATACAGTGTGTGCAAATGGCGTGAGGAGGTAAGGCAATAAATAGGCCATAGTAGCGAAGTAATTACAATTTAGCAAATTAACACTGGAGTGATAGATGTGCAGATGATGATGTGTAAATGGAAATACTGGTGTGCAAAAGAGCAAAAAAGTCAATTAAAACAATATTGGGATGAGGTAGGTAGATTGGATCGGCTATATACAGATGGGCTGTGTACAGCTGCAGCGATTGGTAAGCTGCTAATATATCTGATGTTTAAAGTTAGTGAGGGAGATATAAGTCTCCAACTTCAGCGATTTTTGCAATTCGTTCCAGTTATTGGCAGTAGAGAACTGTAAGGAAAGGCAGCCAAAGAAGGTGTTGGCTTTGGGGATGACCAGTGAGATATACCTGCTGGAGTGCGTGCTACAGGTGGGTGTTGTTATCGTGACCAGTGAGCTGAGATAAGGAGGAGCTTAACCTAGCAAATACTTATAGATGACCAGGTGCCAGTGGGACTGGCAACAAATATGTAGCAAGGGCCAACCGATGAGAGCATACAGGTTGTGGTGGTGGGTGGTATGTGGGGCTTTGGTGACAAAACGTATGGCACTGTGATAGACTGCATCCAGTTTGCTGAGTAGAGTGTTTGAGGCTATTTTGTAAATGACATCACCGAAATCGAGGATCGGTAGGATAGTTCGTTTTACGAGGGTATGTTTGACAGCGTGAGTGAAGGAGGCTTTGTTGCGAAATAAGAAACCAATTCTAGATTTAACTTTGGATTGGAGATGCTTAATATGAGTCTGGAAGGAGAGTTTACAGTCTAACCAGAAACCTAGGTATTTGTAGTTGTCCACATATTCTAAGTCAGAACCGTCCAGAGTAGTGATGCTAGTCGGATGTGCGGGTATGGGCAGCGATCGGTTGAAAAGCATGCATTTAGTTTTACTAGCATTTAAGAGCAGTTGGAGGCCACATAAGGAGTGTTGTATGGCGTTGAAGCTCATTTGGAGGTTTGTTAACACAGTGTCCAAAGAAGGGCCAGATGTGTTCAGAATGTTGTCGTCTGTGTAGAGGTGGATCAAAGAATCACCCGCAGCAAGAGCGACATCATTGATATATACAGAGAAAAGAGTCAGCGCGAGAATTGAACCCTGTGGCACTCCCATAGAGACTGCCAGAGGTCTGGACAACAGGCACTCCGGTTTGACACACTGAACTCTATCTGAGAAGTAGTTGGTTAACCAGGCGAGGCAGTCATTTGAGAAACCAAGGCTGTTGAGTCTGCCAATAAGAATATGGTGATTGACAGAGTCGAAAGCCTTTGCCAAGTCGTTGAAGACGGCTCCACAGTACTGTCTTTTATTGATGGCGGTTATGATATGGTTTAGTACCTTGAGCGTGGCTTAGGTGCACTCGTGACCAGCTCGGAAACCGGATTGCACAGCAGAGAAGGTAAGACGGGATTCGAAAGTGTCAGTGATCTGTTTGTCATCTTCGCTTTGGAAGACTTTAGAAATGCAGGGCAGGATGGATATAGGTCTCTAACAGTTTGGGTCTAGAGTGTCACCCCCTTTGAAGAGGGGGATGACCGTGGCAGCTTTCCAATCTTTAGGGATCTCGGACGATACGAAAGAGAGAGGTTGAACAGACTGGTAATAGGGGTTGCAACAATGGCGGTGGATAATTTTAGAAAAAGAGGGTCCAGATTGTCTAGCCCAGCTGATTTGTACGAGTCCAGTTTTTGCAGCTCTTTCAGAACATCTGCTATCTGGATTTAGGTGAAGGAGAATCTGGGGAGTCTTGGGCAAGTAGCTGCAGAGGGTGCGGCGCTGTTGGCCGGGGTTGGGGTATCCAGGAGGAAAGCATGGCCAGCCGTAGAGAAATACCTTTTGAAATGTTCGATTATCGGTGGTGACAGTGTTTCCTAGCCTCAGTGCAGTGGGCAGCTGGGAGGAGTTGCTCTGGTTTTCCATGAACTTTACAGTGTCCCAGAACATTTTGGAGTTAGAGCTAAAGCTAGCCTTTGCTTTCCTAACTGACTGTGTGTGTTCGTTCCTGACTTCCCTGAAAAGTTGCTTATCGCGGGGACTATTCGATGCTAGTGCAGTCCGCCACAGGATGTTTTTGTGCTGGTCAACGGCAGTCAGATCTGGAGTGAACTGTTCTTAGTTCTACATTTTTTGAAAGGGGCATGCTTATTTAAGATGGTGAGGAAATTACTTTTAAATAATGACCAGGCATCCTCTACTGACGGGATGAGATCAATAACCTTCCAGGATATCCAGGCCAGGTCGATTAGAAAGGCCTGATCGCAGAAGTGTCTTAAGGAGAGTTTGACAGTGATGAGAGGTGGTCGTTTGACAGCGGACCCATAGCGGGTGCAGGTAATGAGGCAGTGATCACTGAGATCCGGATTGAAAACAGCAGAGGTGTATTTGGAGGGCAAGTTGGTCAGGATAATATCTCTGAGGGTGCCCGTGTTTATGGATTTAGGATTGTACCTAGTGGGTTCCTTGATAATTTGTGTGAGATTGAGGGCATCTAGCTTAGATTGTAGGACGGCCGGGGTGTTAAGCATATCCCGGTTTAGGTCACCTAACAGAATGAACTCTGAAGATAGATGGGGGGCAATCAATTCACATATGGTGTCCAGGGCACAGCTGGGAGCTGAAGGGGGTCTATAACAGGTGGCAACAGTGAGAGACTTATTTCTGGAGAGATTCCTTTTTAAAATTAGAAGCTCGAACTGTTTGGGCATAGACCTGGAAAGTATGACAGATCTTTGCAGGCTATCTCTGCAGTAGATTGCAACTCCTCCCCCTTTGGCAGTTCTATCTTGACTGAAAATGTTGTAGCTGGTGGCCTTCCTAAGCCAAGATTCAGACACAGTAAGGACATCAGGGTTGGCGTAGTGTGCTAAAGCAGTGAGTAAAACAAACTTAGGGAGGAGGCTTTTGATGTTAACATGTATGAAACCAAGGCTTTTCAGTTTACAGAAGTCAACAAATGAGAGTGACTGGGGACACACAGGGCCTGGGTTAACCTCCACATCACCCGAGGAACAGAGGAGGAGTAGGATGAGGGTATGGCTAAAGACTATCAAAATTGGTTGTCTAGCGCATTGGGAACAGATAATAAAAGGGATCAGATTTCTGGGTGTGGTAGTGTAGATTGAGGGCATAATGTACAGTAAGGGTGTGGTAGAGTGTGGGTACAGCGGAAGTAAACCTAGGCACCTAGAGTGATAAGAGAGGTTGCATCTCTGGACCCACTAGCTATGCTGGGTGATGTCACCGCATGTGTGGGAGGTGGGACACAAGAGGTATCTGAGGCATGTTGAGTGGGACTAGGGGCTCCGCAGTGAATGAAAACAATGATAACTATCCTAAACAACAGTATTCAAGACATATTGATATTATAGAGAGACATAAGGCGAGGCATAAAGCAATCACAGGTGTTGATTGGGAGAGCTAGCTAAGACAACAGTGGGTAAGACAACAACAGCTAATCAGCTAAGACAACAACAGGTAAAATGGCGATGAACTACACACAAGGCCTGAGTTCAAGGCTGGGGCCGACAGATAAAGAAAAATAAACAAAATCGAGTACTGAGATTAATGAACAGTCCAGCAGGCATCAGCTATGTCGCCAAGGGATCATATTGTCCAGTGAACATCAATAGATGAAACAGGGAAGCCCCTTGGAAGTCGTTACTACACTAGCAAGTGGAAGAGACGTCTTTCAAAAAAATACATATATATTTTTCAAAACAAACTATTGTAGATTCTCAGCAAGTGGACATCCTTCTTCCAATTGCTATGATGGATTTTCTACATGCGTGGTTATGCTGTACGGTTTCTTCAGGATGCTTTCGATTTTTCAGCAATTCATATATTATTTACTTATTATTTGTATCATTTTAATCATTTTAGTCAATAAGATTCTTGCTACGTAAGCTTAACTTTCTGAACATTCGAGACGTGTAGTCCACTTGTCATTCCAATCTCCTTGCATTAGCGTAGCCTCTTCTGTAGCCTGTCAACTATGTGTCTGTCTATCCCTGTTCTCTCCTCTCTGCACAGACCATACAAACGCTCCACACCGCGTGGCCGCTGCCACCCTAATCTGGTGGTCCCAGCGCGCACGACCCACGTGGAGTTCCAGGTCTCCGGTAGCCTCTGGAACTGCCGATCTGCGGCCAACAAGGCAGAGTTCATCTCAGCCTATGCCTCCCTCCAGTCCCTCGACTTCTTGGCACTGACAGAAACATGGATCACCACAGATAACACTGCTACTCCTACTGCTCTCTCTTCGTCCGCCCACGTGTTCTCGCACACCCCGAGAGCTTCTGGTCAGCGGGGTGGTGGCATCGGGATCCTTATCTCTCCCAAGTGGTCATTCTCTCTTTCTCCCCTTACCCATCTGTCTATCGCCTCCTTTGAATTTCATGCTGTCACAGTTACCAGCCCTTTCAAGCTTAACATCCTTATCATTTATTGCCCTCCAGGTCCCCTCGGAGAGTTCATCAATGAGCTTGATGCATTGATAAGCTCCTTTCCTGAGGACGGCTCACCTCTCACAGTTCTGGGCGACTTTAACCTCCCCACGTCTACCTTTGACTCATTCCTCTCTGCCTCCTTCTTTCCACTCCTCTCCTCTTTTGACCTCACCCTCTCACCTTCCCCCTACTCACAAGGCAGGCAATACGCTCGACCTCATCTTTACTAGATGCTGTTCTTCCACTAACCTCATTGCAACTCCCTCCAAGTCTCCGACCACTACCTTGTATCCTTTTCCCTCTCGCTCTCATCCAACACTTCCCACACTGCCCCTACTCGGATGGTATCGCGCCGTCCCAACCTTCGCTCTCTCTCCCCCCGCTACTCTCTCCTCTTCCATCCTATCATCTCTTCCCTCTGCTCAAACCTTCTCCAACCTATCTCCTGATTCTGCCTCCTCAACGCTCCTCTCCTCCCTTTCTGCATCCTTTGACTCTCTATGTCCCCTATCTTCCAGGCCGGCTCGGTCCTCCCCTCCCGCTCCGTGGCTTGACGACTCATTGCGAGTTCACAGAACAGGGCTCCGGGCAGCCGAGCGGAAATGGAGGAAAACTCGCCTCCCTGCGGACCTGGCATCCTTTCGCTCCCTCCTCTCTACATTTTCCTCCTCTGTCTCTGCTGCTAAACCCACTTTCTACCACTCTAAATTTCAAGCATCTGCCTCTAACCCTAGGAAGCTCTTTGCCACCTTCTCCTCCCTCCTGAATCCTCCTCCCCCTCCCCTCCCCTCCTCCCTCTCTGCAGATGACTTCGTCAACCATTTTGAAAAGAAGGTCGACGACATCCGATCCTCGTTTGCTAAGTCAAACGACACTGCTGGTTCTGCTCACACTGCCCTAGCCTGTGCTCTGACCTCTTTCTCCCCTCTCTCTCCAGATGAAATCTCGCATCTTGTGACGGCCGGCCGCCCAACAACCTGCCCGCTCGACCCTATCCCCTCCTCTCTTCTCCAGACCATTTCCGGAGACCTTCTCCCTTACCTCACCTCGCTCATCAACTTATCCCTGACCGCTGGCTACGTCCCTTCCGTCTTCAAGAGAGCGAGAGTTGCACCCCTTCTGAAAAAACCTACACTCGATCCCTCCGATGTTAACAACTACAGACCAGTATCCCTTCTTTCTTTTCTCTCCAAAACTCTTGAACGTGCCGTCCTTGGTCAGCTCTCCCGCTATCTCTCTCAGAATGACCTTCTTGATCCAAATCAGTCAGGTTTCAAGACTAGTCATTCAACTGAGACTGCTCTTCTCTGTATCACAGAGGCGCTCCGCACCGCTAAAGCTAACTCTCTCTCCTCTGCTCTCATCCTTCTAGACCTATCGGCTGCCTTCGATACTGTGAACCATCAGATCCTCCTCTCCACCCTCTCCGAGTTGGGCATCTCTGGCGCGGCCCACGCTTGGATTGCGTCCTACCTGACAGGTCGCTCCTACCAGGTGGCGTGGCGAGAATCTGTCTCCTCACCACGCGCTCTCACCACTGGTGTCCCCCAGGGCTCTGTTCTAGGCCCTCTCCTATTCTCGCTATACACCAAGTCACTTGGCTCTGTCATAACCTCACATGGTCTCTCCTATCATTGCTATGCAGACGACACACAATTAATCTTCTCCTTTCCCCCTTCTGATGACCAGGTGGCGAATCGCATCTCTGCATGTCTGGCAGACATATCAGTGTGGATGACGGATCACCACCTCAAGCTGAACTTCGGCAAGACGGAGCTGCTCTTCCTCCCGGGGAAGGACTGCCCGTTCCATGATCTCGCCATCACGGTTGACAACTCCATTGTGTCCTCCTCCCAGAGCGCTAAGAACCTTGGCGTGATCCTGGACAACACCCTGTCGTTCTCAACTAACATCAAGGCGGTGGCCCGTTCCTGTAGGTTCATGCTCTACAACATCCGCAGAGTACGACCCTGCCTCACACAGGAAGCGGCGCAGGTCCTAATCCAGGCACTTGTCATCTCCCGTCTGGATTACTGCAACTCGCTGTTGGCTGGGCTCCCTGCCTGTGCCATTAAACCCCTACAACTCATCCAGAACGCCGCAGCCCGTCTAGTGTTCAACCTTCCCAAGTTCTCTCACGTCACCCCGCTCCTCCGCTCTCTCCACTGGCTTCCAGTTGAAGCTCGCATCCGCTACAAGACCATGGTGCTTGCCTACGGAGCTGTGAGGGGAACGGCACCTCAGTACCTCCAGGCTCTGATCAGGCCCTATACCCAAATAAGGGCACTGCGTTCATCCACCTCTGGCCTGCTCGTCTCCCTACCACTGAGGAAGTACAGTTCCCGCTCAGCCCAGTCAAAACTGTTCGCTGCTCTGGCTCCCCAATGGTGGAACAAACTCCCTCACGACGCCAGGACAGCGGAGTCAATCACCACCTTCCGGAGACACCTGAAACCCCACCTCTTTAAGGAATACTTAGGATAGGATAAAGTAATCCTTCTCACCCCCCTCCCCCCCCTTAAAATATTTAGATGCACTATTGTAAAGTGGCTGTTCCACTGGATGTCATAAGGTGAATGCACCAATTTGTAAGTCGCTCTGGATAAGAGCGTCTGCTAAATGACTTAAATGTAAATGTAAAATTTACCTCAGCGAAGGTCCAAGCCATCAATTCGCTTTTTACCTCTAATCCAAAGATAGCAACGGATGGCATTTATTTATACTGGGATCAACTCTTTGACTAACTCAAAACACTTAAAGGTCAACATTGAGGACTTCATCTGGTTAATCAAATGTTCCATTGTGCTGGTCCTGAAGTTTGGCGTGTTTTGTTGTTCTTTGTTTGCTATGGACAACCTAATTACATTTTCATTGATTTATGTTGGCAGCATTCTCACCTTCTCTAAATTATAGCTGGGGGTTCATCACAAACATCTAACACACATATACAGTGCATTCAGAAAGTATTCATACCGCTTAACTTATTTCACATTTTGTTACAACCTGAATTTAAGGAAAATTCTGCCATCTACACACAACACCCCATAATGACAAAGTTAAAACATGTTTTTAGAAATGCTTGAAAATGAATTTAATATTAAATACGGAAATCGAATTTACATAAATGTTCACACCCCTGAGTCAATACTTTGTAGAAGCACCTTTGGCAGCGATTACAGCTGTGAGTCTTTCTGGATAAGTGTCTAAGAGCTTTTCACACCTGGATTGTGTAGCATTTGCCCATTATTATTTTCAAAATTCTTCAAGCTTTGTCAAATTGGTTGTTGACCATTATTAGACAAACATTTTCAGATCTTGCCATAGATTTATGTACAGTGCATTCGGAAAGTATTCAGACCCCTTGACTTTGTCCACATTTTGTTACGTTACAGCCTTATTCTAAAATGGATTAAATAAATGTTTTTACACATCAATCTTCACACAATACTCCATAATGACAAGTTTTTAGACATTTTTGCTAAATGTATTAAAAATAAGAATCAAAAATATCTTATTTACATAAGTATTCGAAATTGAGCTCAGGTGCATTTGGTTATCATTGATCATCCTTGAGATGTTTCTACAACTTTATTGGAGTCCACCTGTGGTAAATTCAATTGATTGGACATGATTAGAAAAATGCACAAACCTGTTTATATAAGGTTCCACAGCTGACAGTGCATGTCAGAACTAAAACCAAGCCATGAGGTCAAAGGAATTGTCCGTAGAGCTCCGTGACAGGGTCAAATCAAATCAAATGTATTTGTCACATACACATGGTTAGCATATGTTAATATGAGTGTAGCGAAATTCTTGTGCTTCTAGTTCCGACAATGCAGTAGTAAACAACGAGTAATCTAACCTAACAATTCCACAACTACTACCTTATACACACAAGTGTAAAGGGATAAATAATATGTACATAAAGATATATGAATGAGTGATGGTACAGAACGGCATTGGCAAGATGCAGAAGGTGGTATCGAGTACAGTATATACATATGAGATGAGTAGTGAGATGAGTAATGTATGTAAATATAAAAGAGGCATAGTTTAAAGTGGCTAGTGATACATGTATTACATAAAGATGGCAAGATGCAGTTTTTTATTTTTATTTTTTATTTCACCTTTATTTAACCAGGTAGGCAAGTTGAGAACAAGTTCTCATTTACAATTGCGACCTGGCCAAGATAAAGCAAGGTTGCAATTGTAAATGAGAACTTGTTCTCAAAAGGCACCTAAATGACTAAGACCATGAGAAACATCGTCTGATGAATCCAAGATTGAACTCTTTGGCCTGAATCCCAAGCGTCACATTTGGAGGAAACCTGGCACCATTTGTACGGCGAAGATTCATTTTCCAACAGGACAACAACCCTAAGAGTACAGCCAAGACAATGCATGAGTGGCTTCGGGACAAGTCTCTGACTGTCCTTGAGTGGCCCAGCCAGAGCACGGACTTGAACCCAATCGAACATCTCTGGAGAGACCTGAAAATAGCTGTGCAGCGATGCTCCCCATCCAACCTGACAGAGCTTGAGAGGATCTGCAGAGAAGAATAGTAGAAACTCCCCTAATACAGGTGTGCCAAGCTTGTAGCATCGAACCCAAGAATACTTGAGGCTATAATCGCTACCAAAGGTTTCTTCAACAAAGTACTGAGTAAAGGGTCTGAACAGTTATGCAAATGGGATATTTAAGAATAAGACTGTAACATAACAAAATGTGGAAAAAGTCAAGGGGTCTGAATAGTTTCCGAATGCAGTGTATATTTAAGTCAAAACTGTAACTTGGCCACCCAGGAACATCTTCTTGGTGAGCAACTCCGGAGTAGATTTGGCCTTGTGTTTTAGGTTATTGTCCTGCTGAAAGGTGAATTCATTTCCCAGTGTCTGGTGGAAAGCAAACTGAACCATGTTTATAGGATTGTGCTTAGCTCCATTCTGTTTATTTTTTATCCTGAAAAACTCCCGTTCTTAACGATTACAAGCATACCCAGAACATGATGCAGCCACCACTATTCATGAAATATGGAGATTGGTTCTCAGTAATGTGTTGTATTGGATTTACCACAAACATAACACTTTTTATTCAGGGCAAAAAGTGTATTTTTGCAGTATTACTGCCTTGTTGCATACAAGTGAACAAAATCTAAATTTAAGCCATTTTAAATTCAGGGTGTAACAGAACAAATTGTCGAGGGGTGTGAATACTTTCTGACAAAAGCAGTCAGTGGTCGAGCAACCAGTGATTCATTTGAGTACCTGGTATCCTAGCTGTTAAGGGTGTTGGGACAGTAACCCAAAGGTTGCAAGTTTGAATCCCAAGCTGACTAAGTGAATAATCTGCTGATTTAAAATATATATATATATTTTACCTTTATTTAACTAGCCAAGTCAGTTAAAAACAAATTCTTATTTTCAATGACAGCCTAGGAACATGTGGGTTAAATGCCTGTTCAGGGGCAGAACGACAGATTTGTACCTTGTCAGCTCAGGGGTTTGAATTTGCAACCTTCCGGTTACTAGTCCAACGCTCTAACCACTAGGCTACCCTGCAGCCCCATAATCTGCTGATGTGCCTTTGACCAAGGCACTTAACCCTAATTTCTCCGGATATGAGGGTCTTCTAAATTATGTAAATGTAAGCAATGCTCTAAACATCCTTACATGCTCAGATAGGACATTGTACCCAACTAGGGCATCAACACACAAGGACATCAACATGCAAGGGCATCAACATGCAAGGGCATCAACACGCAAGGGCATCAACACGCAAGGGCATCAACACGCAAGGACATCAACACGCAAGGGCATCAACATGCAAGGGCATCAACAATCATGAAATACAGAGAGCACTCCTAAGCAACTCTTCCTTAGGAAGTCATAGTATCTCCACTGAGTAGCCAACATTGGAGTTAAAATTAGTCTTCTTTATCAACTTACAGACACTCAACAACAAGCATCTTATCTGCAGCAGTATGAGTCATTGTCAGAATAACATGGCACAGATTCTCTGATAACAAGGCTGTGTTTATCTCTCAGACATTTCTTTTAACAGCCCTTGGTAGAGGCCAGGAGTGATGCTGCTAACACAGACTGATGAAGGTCATAACATGAAATATACCTCAGTGGAAACAGAAGTACAGTTACTAAATCTTACTGTCAGAATTAGTCTGATAAGATATTTATTTTCTCCCCTTTTCTGTTTTCCCTTTAAAAATCATTCTCTACAGCACATCTTACTGAAGCCGTTGGAAATGTTGGATTGTAGTCCTCTGATGAAGCGGCATGTCTGTTATTATTCACCATGTCAGGGTTAATGACTTAACCACCCAGAGAAAAGCCTGTTGTTTTCTTAATTAAGTCACCCATCAAGGGCATCGTTAGACCGGCCTTATTTGGCTTTGAATAATAAAAGGCAGTCACACAAACACACTAGCTGTTCCACTCAGTTCAAGGTGAAGATAGACAAGTGAGAGAAAATGACTGTTAAACCCAACAGCCAGTGGTTTACCAAAATACTTATTTGGCCTGGTACAGTATTTGACCAAGATGTCATGAAATGGGTATTTTAGCAATGTATTGAGGATAACCCCTTGCCGACACGTAGCCAATACATTATCTTATATGAGTTTGACCTACAGTGCCTTGCAAAAGTAGTCCGACCCCTTAGATTTCTTCACATTTTATTGTTTTACAAAGTGGGATAAAAAAAATGTAATTGTACTTTTTGTCAAAAATGTACATAAAATACTCTGTAATGTCAAAGTGGAAGAAAAAAATACACATACATATATATATATATATATATATATATATATATATATATATATATATATATATATATATATATATATTATATATTTTTTTATTTTTTGTTTTGTTTTGATAACCCCAAAATATTAGTTGCATAAGTTTTCAGCTCCCTGAGTCAATAAATACATGTTAGAATCCCTTTGGCAGAGATTACAGCTGAGTCTTCTTGGGTTCGTCTCGAAGAGCTTTACACAGCTGGTTTGTGCAATTTTAGCCCATTATTCTTTTAATAATTTTTCAAGCTCTGTCAAGATGTTGGGGATCATGGTTTGACAGAAATGTTCAAGTCTGTCCATATATTTTCAAGCAGATTTTAAGTCCAAACTTGGCCACTCAGGAACGTTCACTGTCTTCTTGGTAAGCGACTCCAGTGTAGATTTGGCCTTGTATTGTAGGTTACGTTTCTTATGTTTCTTCCACTTGGACATCTATTTTGTGTAGATTGCTGATAAAACAATACAATTGAATCCACTTTGTAAGACAATAAAATGGAAAGAAATTCAAGGGGTATGAATACTTTTGCATATACTGTATATAGGCTGGGCCCTGCGTAATGCGTACTGTGACTGTAAACTAGCGCTCACAGACTCACTTTAAAATTAATTTTTTATCATGTTGTTTTAGTAGCACTTGTTTGCTCAACAGATTTGAAATGCCACAACAGGACACCACAATTAGCCTTCTTGCTCGTTCATTTCCCAATCATCAATGTTACTGGTGTAACACCATGTGTCATTGATGATTAGGAAATTAAAGCGCAAGAAGGCCAACTGTCAATATGGGTAAATTAACATGAGGTAATGACAAATATTGCTAATTACATTTACATTGTTGTGTGAAGTCTCCTTTGGCAATGAATTAAGAATATAATTGTTGTATTGGGTTTCTTGGGAGTCCAATTAGTACAAAATTGCCATAAAACCAAACGTTCTGATGCTGTGACTTATTTTTAGTGACTTGGTATTTCAAATCAGAGGTGGCTTGAAGTTAGTGCACTGTTCCAATGTACCAAACACCCAGTGAGGGAGGGTCAGTCAATGTACCATGATGGGGGGGCTCTGGCCTGGGGTTTGAAGTGCCATTCATTCCCAGGCATGTGTCACTGTTCAGGGGCTCATTACAAGGCTCTCCTTGGAGGCTTGTACCAACCAAAGGCATGCTGACTAAGCACTTCAGTTCAGGAAACTGGGCTTGTGCCGGCCCACTCAGCACAGAGCTCTCTCTCTCTCTCTCTCTCTCTCTCTCTCTCTCTCTCTCTCTCTCTCTCTCTCTCTCTCTCTCTCTCTCTCTCTCTCTCTCTCTCGCTCCCTCACTCTCTCTCACTCTCTCTCACTCTCTCTCTCTCTCTCTCACAGAGTTGGAGGGCCCACTCAACCAACGCTGACATTGTGCAGTAATAAAACTAATCTGTAATCAGTTGTGTGCTCTGAGGCTGACGTGCTGCCGCTATCTCCAAAGAACATCTCCTAATTGCCTGCAGACGTTTGCAGATCTACAGTACATACCTAGACAATTAGAATACTGTTAGTATGCAACATGTTTGCTGGCTGGTTGTGATCCCTTTAATTTAAAAAATAAATGTTCTCTACTGCAGTTATGCCCAAGATTACATATAAATACAAATGAATAATTGCCCCACATTTTCTAATAGAACAGTGATAGAACAGTGAACAGACACAATCTTGTTTTATCCTCCAATTCCAGAGTGGTTTCTGTCTCACTGTTTCCACATTCCATGTGATTATATTCAGGGACTTGACATAACCAGTTGCCATTTCAGTGGCTGTGTGGTGGTTGTTTCGATTTTTTCATTGCTGGTCAGTTTGGCTAAAGCAATGTCTCCAGGACTTCCTGGCATTTCTGGTGAATCACAGACACACTAAACACAGTGAACACAATGAGGTGCCTGCCCAGGTTTCCCCAGAATGATGAACAGGAAGGGATGGGACGACGGGCGTTGTACAGGATGTGGCCCGTGCACAATCATCTGGAGAGGGTATGTGTTAAAGCTGTTATAACAACCATGTTCCATAGACTACTCTGCTGACGTATGTGTGCCACTGTGCCCAAATGGGACTGAGACCTTGCAATAATAACAAAATTATGGTGGCATTTGGCTGGCAAGACAGTTAAACTAATACTTGTTATCATTCTCACGCTACAACTTGGATACCAGACACAATCTGAAATAGGACATTTTTATTTTGTCTCTCTAAACTAATGCAGTGCAATTTGTTTGGTTTTGAAGCGATAATCAGCATCTGGATGCCATAGGGCCATGGAGCAGTCCTTTGCCATGCCGCTCTCTGATACTGTAACCTCTCCGGGTTTGGTCGGTTACCACACCTTGTATTTGTGCCTAAGGTCAGAGAGCGCAGGAGAAACTGGCCTGGCACAGCACAGAAAGAGGCATTAGATGTTCATAGAGATGCCGAAGGGGCCTATGTCACGTTTTGGTCAGACTACCCTGCTCATTATTTCCTCCTCCTCTGCTTCTCGGTCAGGAAGTGAATAGTGAGTGACTGAGGGAGGTTGGGTTACACCTCTTATAGAAGGATGTCATGATGCCGCTCCTCCCTTCCTCTTACTCACACAAACCTACAGACGGAATCTGGAAAAAGGAAGTAAGAGAGAGAGAGAGTGGTTGCATCCAGTACCTTTCTACATGTCTGTTTGACAGGATTCTCAAACGAGTGTTTGAGTGAGTGTGTACGCTTGTGTATGTATGTCAGCCCACTGAATAAGGCTCCAGAACCTCAGGGCTGACAGGGTTCTGATTCCTCCTCCTTACACAGTTCCCATGGTGAACAGTTCCTGTAGTTCCACAGTGGGGGATGTTTCAGCACCAGCACAGGCTGTAAACAATGTATGTCGCTAGTGTGTATGTTTGATAGCATAAACATACTCTTGCATTACATGCAGAAGCAGTTCCATAATGACTTTAAGCCTCCCACGCCATTTTTGCAGGATGTTTGCAGTGAGAGCTGTGGGTAAGGACCACTCAGCATGTGCTCACAATGTTGAAACCAGTTGAGCTGGATCCACGTGTTACAGTGCTCTCCAAAAGTATTGGGAAAGTGACACAATTGTATTATTTTGGCTCTGTACTTGAGTACTTTGGATTTGAAATGATACAATAACTATGAGGTTAAAGTGCAGACTGTCATGTTTAATTTGAGGGTATTTTCATCCATATTGGGTGAACCTTTTAGAAATTACAGCACTTTTTGTACATAGTCTCCAGATTTTAGGGGACCAAATTTATTGGCCCAAATTCCCTTATATGTGTATTAAAGTAGTCAAAAGTTGAGTATTTGGTCCCATATTCACAGCACCCAAAATCCTGTGACTCTACAATCTTGTTGGAAACATTTGCTGTTTGTTTTGGTTGTGCTTCAGATTAGTTTGGTTAATAATGTATTGTGTCATTTTGGAGTCACTTTTATTGCAAATAAGAATAGAATGTTTCTAAACACTTCTACATTAATGTGGATACTACCTTGATTAAGGATAATTGTGAAAAATGATAAGAAAGTTACAGGCGCACAAATATCACCCCCCCCCCCCTATAAATGCTAACCTCGCCCTGTTATTGTAATGGTAATAGGTTAGTTAGCGTATCTTTGGGGGTATGATATTTGTGCTTCTGTAACTTTCTCACTCATCATTATTCATGATTCCCCCCTTTTGCCCCCAGAACAGTCTCAATTAGTCAGGGCATGAAACCTACAAGGTGTCGAAAGCGTTCCACGGGAATGCTGGCCTATGTTGACTCCAATGCTTCCTACAGTTGTCTCAAGTTGGCTGGATGTCTTTTGGGTTGCGTGAAAAACCCAGCAGCGTTGCAGTTCTTGACACACAAATCGGTGCGCCTGGTACCTACTACCGTAGCCCATTCAAAAGGTACTTAAATCTTTTGTCTTGCCCATTCACCCTCTGAATGGCACATATACACAATCCATGTTTCAATTGTCTCAAGGCTTAAACATAATTATTTCATCTGTCTTCGTCTACAGTGATTGAAGTGGATTTAACAAATTAAATCCATAAGAGATCATAGCTTTCACCTGAATTCACCTGGTCGGTCTATGTCATGGAAAGAGCAGGTGTTCCTAATGTTTTGTACACTTAGTGTAAATCCACACAGTGCGCTAACATGCAAGGCTCCTGCATCATCTATGACCATAAACTGCACTGTGAACTTGATGACCAGTTGAACTGATGTTACATACACAGCAAATTGGCCAGTGTTACCTAGTGTTGATTTTTCAGTGTGACATTTCCAGTGTTGATTCAGAAGGTAAATTAACACTCAATAGTGTAAAATAACCCTGTGTTGGTGTTAATAACCAGAGTTAAACCAAAACCATGCCCTTCATATTTCCCAGCATACCCAATTGCAGGTAGATTTTTTGTACGTACATTACTTGATTAATTAATCTTATACTCCTCAAATATATTGCAGGTGAATATTTGCAGTGTGATATCCCCACTCTGGCTGAATTCCAATAGGAATTACACATCACTTTGCAAGCCAGCAGGCCTGATGTTGCCTGTAAACCATGAGTTTCAGGACACTGTATTAGGGTAAAACTATGCCCTCAAAATAACATTTTAATTATAATATATTATCTTAGGATCTCACTAGGTGAAGGCCACAGGCCTGAAACTGGATGAATGCAACAACCTTCTATCTGTCAATAACAAATACAGTTATGGGTGGTAACTTTTACAAAAACAATTTCTGAAAAACACTTTCCAACACTTCGCTGCCACCAACTGACTCTAAGGCAGTTGTGCTCTATTTGTGGTCCTATATTAGGTTGGCAAACCTGTGTTCATTAGAACCTGACTGCTGAGACACAAATCAAATCTCTGACAATGCTGCTGCTACTGATTCAATAGAAGAGGGATGACTGCAAATGGCCGGCTGGCTGCTATGGCCCAATAACACCTCATGTTTTTACATCGTCTTGTGCATTACAAACAGAGCCTGTTAGAGTTCAATCTGGGCAAGGCAGATGCACAATATCAATGCTGGTCCAGACACTGGAACTGGTTTGATGGATTGTTGGATATAAACAAATTATATTGCATGCCTTTTCTACTCAAACGACCTGGAGGCATGAAAGCAACTGGTTGTTTGGGATAATACATTTGAGTTATTGGATTTTATTCTGCCACACATATATTAATATATTTAATGTAGGGAATCTTAACAGAAGGTTTACCTAAAGTCCCCAGTTTTAAACATATTATATGCTTGTCTAGTTGTTATCAGCAGTATTTTCAGCATAATGGCCTTTTGTAGATGTCATGCCATAGACATTTACTTATTATCCGATAAGACCAGCTAGCCTTAACACACCCAGGACCTCACAAATTACTACCTAATTGGGGAGCAGTATGTCCTTAAATTAAATCAACTTTTTACAGTGCACTCTTGACCTTGGACTCTCTCCTAAGAACTGCCCTGAACAGCATTATTAAGTCCAAGTGCAATAAAAAAACTAGATTTGCCTGTGTTTTGTACGTCTATTTCCACACTATGAATTTGGAATAACACTGTGAAATTGTGAAAATGATGATAATGCCCTTTTAGTGTAAGAGCTATTTGAAATGACCATCTGAAATTTCAGCCTGTTTTGGTGGGATGGAGTTTTGGCCTGCCTGGTGACATCACCATGGGGTAAGTTCGTTAATAGACCAATAAGAAAGAATTTCAAACCACTCTGCTATTAGCTAGTTTTTAGTTTTCCAATCCCCACTTAGATCACTTCGAGATAGTCCTAGCAAAATTCTTGCTTGACAAATTGCTCTTTGTCAAGCTATTTTTGTTTCTTTTTTAAAATCATTTTAATTTAAAACAATCACTGTATGGTACTTAATTGTTACCCAGAAATGATTTGATATTGAGATCTTTTTTTAAATAATTGATAGATACACATTTTGACGGAGTGAAATTTCTAAATTACATGCATACTTAAAATTATAGTTCAGATAATATAAGAATCTGAAATATTGACTTAATACAGTCTGGTAAAGTCTCAAATCGCATACCAGGTCATGTTTCTACACTGACTCTCACTGGCCGCATAAACAACTATTGGTAGCTAGTGGCACACAGGCATTGTTGGGCTTGTGGATCTATGGTACATTACCATTTCCACGTGATGTTTAATGTCAGAACCGACAATGTGGCACTCGTAAACAAACAGGCTGCACCGCTGACCCTAAAAGCTAGTTTATTTTCCAGACAAATGTCAGCACATCGGACAGCCTGTTCCGAGGCTGGGGCAGCCTGCTCTATGTCCGGGCCCTGGCCCAGGCTAGGCAGAGAAACAAACTCCTATGCCCCTGACACACAATTGAAAACATGGGAGTTGTGTTTGTTTTCACTCAACATGAGAGGTAGAGTGAGAGTTCAGAGCTCCAGTTCACTGCCACGCTATACGCCAGCAGTCCAGATGTGAACACTTCCTGCTTTGGAGGTTGTGTGGGACTGAATGGGACTGGGACATGCTGCTGATCGCTCAATCGTTTTCAGCAGGGGAAAGATCGTCGTGTGCAGTGATGGAGTTTTCAGACTTGAGTCATTAGGGGAATTGTGGTCTGCTTGATATAGGGCCTAGTAAAATAGGAAAGGAAACCAGCAATAGATCATACAGGAATTCTGTTTGCACTTGTCGTCCACTGCAGGAAAGGGAGGAATGTTGGGATTCTGTTCATAATGTTGAACATTTTTAAAGGCTTTTCAATCTTTCATGTACTTTTATTTATTTCTGCAGATGATGAATGTCTCTTCCTCCGCTGCATATAGAGACTGTGTTTGAAGCAGAACATGTGTGGAAGCAATTGCCGTAATTCACCCATGATCTGATCATCTTGTCTATTCTGCCTGATCGGGTCTTCTTGAAGATATGGTGGACCATAGGAAGAAAACTGGATACAGAGTTCTCCCAACAAACTGTCACTCTGAGGCTGTGTGCTGCCAACCTGTACTTTGAGAATATTCAAAATTGTATTCACCATCACCACCACCACCTCCTCTACAAATAAACATTCAGTCAGTCAGTCAGTCAGTCAGTCAATGCCCTCCCCAGACTGGACGGAGAGGCCTGTAGAGGCCTGTGTGATTCATGCAGCTTGTCAGCCCAGGCACAGGACACTGAGAAGATCCAGTGTCTTTTAATGAGTCTCTCAGTCTGTGTACGTTCTCACAGGGACAGATGTTTCATTCATACCAACTGGAATCAGACCAGACGGAAAGCTTAATTGAAGAATATATTGCATAGAGAAAATATATCTGGTACTGTATGTGCATGTGATAAGTATGTGCACTCTATCTATTTTTTAATACATATGACTTATTTGTTTAGTTCTGTGAATTTCTCTCGGCCTAGTGGCAGACATTATGCAATATTCCTATTCGAGAAGAAAGGTAATTCTGAAGATCACCGATAGTCTCTAAGGTCAACATCAACATAGCATTAACCTCTTTGTTTCGGAAGGCCCTTGGCATGATCTGTGTGTTTGAGTGTGTGTTTTCTGTAGACTCTGCAGTCTGCCTGTTTGACTTGCCTCAGATCACATTGTCAGCTGAAAAGCAACTCTGCCCCCAGGGCCCGGGGTCAAACCAACTGAATCACCACATTCACTGGGAATGCATTTCATAGAATGAAGAAACAATACTCCAAGCCGCAGTTCTCTACTACTTGTCAGACACAGAGAACCAATACTATATAGTCGTTGTTGGGTTGGGATTGACATGGAGTATGGAGGGTCTTTTGACCATTCCTTTGTATTCCTCGGGTCTAACTCATTGTTAGAAAAACATTTGATACAATTCTGATCTTAGGTACTATATTTGCTGAATTTTATATGAATCTTATCAATTCAATGTATTTCTCAGAGATCAAATTATATTTAAACATAATAATATTGCAGGAATGCTAATATTATCTGTTTCTACAACAGAAACGATTTCAGAACAATCTGTCAAAATCCTTTTTCTTGTGCTTTTTGAGGTGGAACGACTCACATGTTGCTGGATGTGCTGAGCAGACCTGATTTAGCCATCTCATGCAACGTCTCTGTGAACATCTGTGTTTTGGTGTCAGGCAGCAGGAACTGATAGAGAAAGGAGCATGAGTTCACACAGCATCCTAGGATGGAGCAGCCATAGCCCCTGCCTTCACCCTGGCCTGGACAGCACTGCACTGCCAAGACACAGGCAGCTTTAGGAGGCAGAGTAGAGGGCCTGCTCATAAGGTGGACTACCCGCACACCCTCTGAGCACCCTCTACACCGGACCTCATACGCATAAACATTTACATATCTATCTGTACAAAACACGTCCAGAGAAATAAACAAAGCAATTACACTTCACAGAACATTGCTGCTCAGTTGTATTGTAGACACATCACTCTTTCCTGGTGGTGGTGGAAATTATGTCTGGATGAAGTAACCTGTGGCCAGACGGACTGGCAAATATTATGGTTACCATGTGTTCACCACGCACACATGCCTCAGTGTTGGAAACGCACTCAGTATTCACGTCAGCCCTCACCTAAGCAAAGCATCGTCTTACTATTGTGAAATAAAATATTGTATCTTCACATGTTTATTTTGGATGAAGTCGGTTTTGTTGTGAACTACATCACTGACAGCACACAGGCGTCTCCAGACGGAGCAGAGTAGAAGCATAAACCCAAGCTGCGTGAGAGAAAGAGTCAACTTTGAGGGAGGGAGGACCCAGCTCAGCCCATCCCATCAATTAAGAGGCTAATATGACAATCTATTAGAAAT
Source organism: Oncorhynchus gorbuscha (assembly GCF_021184085.1). NCBI lineage: Eukaryota > Metazoa > Chordata > Actinopteri > Salmoniformes > Salmonidae > Oncorhynchus > Oncorhynchus gorbuscha. The sequence continues at coordinate 22,945,501 of NC_060184.1, read as the reverse complement.
GTTTACAGATGGCAGGCTCTACTGAGTCACAAGTGTATGCATACAGGAATCAGCTTCATTGTTCTAATGCTGGTATATGAGCAGGAAAAAGAAGGCCCTCACATTGCAGTGGGGATACATTTATCTGTACTTTAGTTCTTCCACGAGGCTGTGAGTGCTCCCCCCCACCTTCTCCTAACATCTGCAGAACACATGACAATGCAAGGTATTTCAACACCTCCAACACATCTTTTAAAAGGTGAGAAAAAACACACTCCCAAAATTTGTTCTGGACAGACAAAATGTCTACGAGAGTGTGCTGTCTTACTTCAAAATGTTCCAGAATATTTTTCAGTCTGTGGGCCTTGCACAGACAGTACACCCACCTTTTCCATTTTTAACTCTAACCAGGGGTCCAGTAATGGGAAATGATGATGGGAGAGCCACCGTAGATTTGACCAATGTGATGTAGGCCTACGTGTGTTCTCATCGTCTCCTCCAATGAAAGCTGATCTAAACTTAGCCCAAATATTGATATGACAAAGATGAGTGCTATTTGGCCCCTGGGGTGATGTGTATCTATGTGGCGGGGAGGGGAGGAAGGCCATAGGAATGCACCAGGCTCTATTTCCTTTAGGTTACTCCATTAGGGCCAAGTGGTGTCCTGAAAAGACTCCCGGGTACTGACCTCCATTCCTTTTTCATAATGATTGTGGATCAATCACCACAGTGTTTACTGCTTGTGACATCAATAGTTACACATTGCCAATAATGTAAAGGTTTAACATTTTAAATGGACGTTTAGTGAATTCCTATGACAAAGTTAAACACACAATTGGGTCTGTTTCAATCATAGAGGAGCTTTGGATGTTCATCATGTCCTTCTCATTGTGTTATAAGCCGTAGCAGATCCAAACTCTGGATGGAACAACTCCCTCCATCTAGGGGGAATTATTATATGTCTCACTTGTGGTCACAAGTGGTTACTAAGGCTCACTTCCCCAAATATGCAATATGATATAAATAACCCAGTCTGACAGGGCTGACCATCACATACTTAGAGTTATTGAGAAGGCATGAACTTATGAGGGGGTGAGTAAAACCTTGGCTTGTCTGTCAAAGCTGGTTGTAGCCCTTTGTATTTCTGTTCAACACATTTAACTTACAAAGAAACATGCCTACTAAAAATGCTGCCAGGAAAACAAAACCGTTGATACACTGATACTGACAGAGATCAAAGGTTCATGGGATACCTTTTCATGCACTTACTGTAATGTACTGTAATGTTTCATGATGGCAGAAAATAAGTCATCCACACAGTAAGTAATCCAAAGAATTAGTTAACACAAAATAAGTATTACATGTAATAGGGTCACGCCAATACTATTGCATGATGCTTAGTCTGCTTTAAAACAGTGCCAAGGAGATGTCCAAATTGTGGTGCTAGATTATGCACATAGGCCCATATGCATCTGCATTCCCAATAGATCTGCGGGATGATAGAACATTGAGTACTAGTTCATTATCCACTTATCCAGTCACTACGCTGCCATAAATTGTGGCGATTTATCCGCTCTGGAAATAGCAACGCTCTGTTCTTCGCTTCCCATCTCCTCTTTAAAGAGACTTGATGGAAGATACAAAGCAGGGCAAGCTGCTGCTCCACACTGATGTGTGTGTGTGTGTGTGTGTGTGTGTGTGTGTGTGTGTGTGTGTGTGTGTGTGTGTGTGTGTGTGTGTGTGTGTGTGTGTGTGTGTGTGTGTGTGTGTGTGTGTGTGTGTGTGTGTGTGTGTGTGTGCGTGTGCGTGTGCGTGTGCGTGTGCGTGTGCGTGTGCGTGTGCGGATAAGAGCGTCTGCCAAATTACTCAAATGTAAATGTAAAATGTTTGTGGACCCTGAAGCAGGGACATTAAAGTGACAGTACATGCCATTGGAGACCAGCCGCAGATGATCTTCTGATTTAGGAGGAAATTATGGCGCCGGAGGGTAGGGCTGCCGTCTTATCAACTCTCTACCAATCATGCTATTTTGTTAGTTTTTTCACGTTGTTCGTATCTTGTTTTGTACATAATGTTGCTGCTACCGCCTCTTATGACCGAAAAGAGCTTCTGGACATCAGAACTGGGATTACTCACCTCATATTGGACGAGGAGTTCTTCTTCAATGAGTCGGATGCAAGGGATATACTGCAGACACCCAACCAGCATGATTCGCCGGAGAAGGAAACTGAGATTTCAAGGCAACAAAAAAAATCAGGGTGCCTTGCGAGGATCAGGCGACGAGTGGCTAATCTGCCCTTGCCTTAAGTTCTGCTAGCTAATGTTCAATTGCTGGAAAATAATGGGACGAACTGAAAGCATGTATATCCTACCAGCGGGACATTAAAACCTGTAATATCTTATCTTTCACCGAGTCGTGGCTGAATGACGACATTAAGAACGTACAGCTGGCAGGTTACACACTATCGGCAAAACAGAACAGCAGCCTCCAGTAAGACACAGGGCTGGGGCCTATGCTATTATGTAAACAACAGCTGGTGCACGATATCTAAGGAAGCCTCACAGTTTTCTTCACCGGAGGTAGAGTATCTCATGATAAGTTGTAGACCACTCTCTCCCTAAAGTTTTCAGCTGTATTTTTTGTAGCTGTCTACATACCACCACAGAGCGAGGTTGGCACGAAAACCGCACTCAAGGAGCTGTATTCAAATCAAATCAAATGTATTTATAAAGCCCTTCTTAAATCAACTGATATCTCAAAGTGCTGTACAGAAACCCAGCCTAAAACCCCAAACAGCAAGCAATGCAGGTGTAGAAGCACGGTGGCTAGGACAAACTCCCTAGAAAGGCCAGAACCTAGGAAGAAACCTAGAGAGGAACCAGGCTAGGAGGGGTGGCCAGTCCTCTTCTGTCACGTTCTGACCTTAGTTCCTTTTTATGACTTTGTGTTAGGTTGGTCAGGGCGTGAGTTGGGGTGGGTAGTCTATGTTATTTTTTCTAGGTCGTTATATTTCTATGTGTTTGGCCTAGTATGGTTCTCAATCAGAGGCAGGTGTTGTTCGTTGTCTCTGATTGAGAATCATACTTAGGTAACATGTTTTCCCCATTTTGGTTGTGGGTGTTTACTTTCTGTTTAGTGTCTGTTCACCTGGCAGAACTGTTTCGTTTTCTCTTCGTTATTATTTTGTGCAGTGTTCATTTGTAATTAAAAATATGACGAACACTTACCACGCTGCGTATTGGTCCGGTGCTTCCTACTTCTCCTCAGAAGATGAAGACGAAAACCGCTACAGAAACATCCACCAACCAAGGAAACATCCACCAATCAAGGACCAAGCAGCACAACTGGCACGAGAGCCAGCCCCCCCAAAAAATGTTGGGGAGGAAACGGGGAGTGTGGCACACGGGGAGTGTGGCAGAATCAGGTTGGAGACCTGAGTCCACTCCTCGTGCTTACCGAAAGCAGTGTTGTACTGGTCAGGTACAGTGTTATGCGGTTAAGCGCACAGTGTCGCCAGTATGCGCTCATAGCCCGGTGCGCTATAGGCCAGTCCCCCACAAGTGCTATGCGAGAGTGGGCATCCAGCCAGGGCGTATTGTGCCGGCCCAGCGTGTTTGGTCTCCGGTACGCCGTTTCGGCCCATGGTATCCTGCACCGTTGCTGTGTGCTGTGTCTCCGGGGTGCTGGGAGGGTGCAGTTCGCCCTATGCCTGCGATCCATCCGTGCCGGGTGAATGTGGGTATTGAGCCTAAGGGAGAGGTGCGAGTGGTATGCACTAGATCTCCAGTGCTCACTCACAGCCTGGTTCAACCTGTGCCTGCACTCTGGAGGTCTCCCCAGGACCAGGCTGTCTTTCAGTCTCCTCCCTCTAGGTTCTCTCTCCAGGCCAGAGTCTCCCGACTGTCCGGCGCTGCCGGAGTCTCCCGACTGTCCGGCGCTGCCGGAGTCTCCCGAATGTCCGGCGCTGCCGGAGTCTCCCATCTTTTCGGGGCCATGCAAGGGTCCCCAGTCCGAGGTCTGCGGCGAGGGTCGCCGCTCCAAAGGCGCCACTTAAGCGGGCAAAGACTATGGTGGAGTGGGGTCCACGTCCCACGCCAGAGCCGCCACTGCGGACAGACGCCCACCCAGACCCTCCCCTATAAGTTCAGGTTTTGCGGCCGGAGTCCGCATCTTTGGGGGGGATAGTTCTGCCAGGTGTCTGTTCACCTGGCAGAACTATTTTGTTTTCTCTTCATTATTATTTTGTGTAGTGTTCTGTTTGTTCAATTAAAACATGACGAACATTTACCACGCTGCATTTTGGTCCTCCTCTCCTTCCACCAACGAGAAGCGTTACATCTTCTGGCTTTGCCGGGTGGAGATTATAACAGAACATGGCCAAGATGTTCAAATGTTCATAGATGACCAGCAGGGTCAAATAATAATAATAATCCCAGTGGTTGTCGAGGGTGCAACAGGTCAGCACCTCAGAAGTAAATGTCAGTTAGCAGATGTTCTGAAAGAGCTGCAAAACCTGGAGCCGTACAAATCTGCTGGGCTCGACAATCTGGACCCTCTCCTTCTAACCTATCCACCGTCATTGTTGCAACCCCTATTACCAGCCTGTTCAACCTCTCTTTCGTATTGTCCGAGATCCCTAAAGATTGGAAAGCTGCCGCGGTCATCCCCCTCTTCAAAAGGGGTTACACTCTAGACCCAAACTGTTACAGACCTATATCCATCCTGCCCTGCCTATCTAAAGTCTTCGAAAGCCAAGTTAATAAACAGATCACTGACCATTTCGAATCCCACCTTACCTTCTCCGCTGTGCAATCCAGTTTCCGAGTTGGTCACGGGTGCACATCAGCCACGCTCAAGGTACTAAACGATATCATAACCGCCATCGGTAAACGACAGTACTGTGCAGCCGTCTTCATCGTCCAGGCCAAGGCTTTTGACTCTGTAAATCATCGGCAGATAAGGAGATCTGGTTTTTCAAATGACTGCCTTGCCTGCTTCACCAACTACTTTGCAGACAGAGTTCAGTGTGTCAAATCGGAGGGTGTTTTCCAGACCTCTGGCAGTCTCTATGGGGGTACTGCAGGGTTCAATTCTCCGGCCGTCTCTTTTCTCTGTATATATCAATGATGTCGCTCTTGCTGCGGGCGATTTCCTGATCCACCTCTACGCAGACGACAACATTCTGTATACATCTGGCCCTTCCTTGGACACTGTGCTAACTAACCTCCAAACGAGCTCCAAAGCCATACAACACTCCTTCCGTGGCCTCCAACTACTCTAAAACGCTAGTAGAACCAAATGCATGCTCTTCAACCATTCGCTGCCCGCACCCGCACACCCGACCAGCATCACCACTCTGGACGGTTCCAACCTAGAATATGTGGACAGCTATAAATACCTAGGTGTCTGGCTAGACTGTAAACTCTCCTTCCAGACTCATATTAAACATCTCCAATCCAAAATCAAATCTAGAATTGGCTTTCTATTTCGCAACAAAGCCTCCTTCACTCACGCCGCCAAACTTACCCTAATTAAACTGACTATCCTACCGATCCTCGACTTCGGCGATGTCATCTACAAAATAGCTTCCAATACTCTACTCAGCAAACTGGATGCAGTCTATCACAGTGCCATCCGTTTTGTTACCAAATCACCTTATACCACCCACCACTGCGACCTGTATGCTCTAGTCGGCTGGCTCTCGCTACATATTCATCGCTAGACCCACTGACTCCAGGTAATCTATAAGTCTATGCTAGGTAAAGCGCCGCCTTATCTCAGTTCACTGGTCACGATAACAACACCCACCCGTAGCACACGTTCCAGCAGATATATCTCACTGATCATCCCCAAAGCCAACACCTCATTTGGCCACCTTTTCTTCCAGTTCTCTGCTGCCAGTGACTGGAACGAATTGTAAAAATCGCTGAAGTTGGAGACTTTTATTTCCCTCACCAACTTTAAACATCAGCTATCTGAGTAGCTAACCGATCGCTGCAGCTGTACATAGTCCATCTATAAATAGCCCACCCAATCTACCAACCTCATCCCCATACTGTTTTTATTTACTTTTCTGCTCTTTTGCACACCAGTATATCTACTTGCACATCATCATCTGCTCATTTTTTACTCCAGTGTTAATCTGCTAAATTGTAATTATTCGCTCCTATGGCCTATTTATTGCCTACCTCCTCATGCCTTTTGCACACACTGTATATAGACTTTCTTTTTTTCTACTGTGTCATAGACTTGTTTATTGTGTTCTTTGCTTGTTTATTGTTTATTCCATTTGTAACTCTGTTGTTATCTGTGTCACACTGCTTTGCTTTATCTTGGCCAGGTCGCAGTTGAAAATGAGAACTTGTTCTTAAGTAGCCTACCTGGTTAAATAAAGGTGAAATAAAAAACAATATATAGATTTTTTAAGTATCGGTCCAAGAGGCTTCTAAACAGCTTCCACAACCAAGCCATAAGACTCCGGAACAGCTAATCAAATGGCTACCCAGACTATTTGCTCTCCCTGACATGTTTTGATCAGATGTATGATGTAGAGACATATCGGTATTCAAAGCCACATGTCCTGAGAACAGAGGAACACTATGTTGTTAGGGATCCCCTTTGTGGGGTGAGACTGTGAGGGACACTGCTGTGGTTCTCAGAGCCCTTTAAAAAGTGCTACGACTCACTAGCCTTTTCTTTTCAGCATGCCAACGGCTCAATGCAGCCCCAATCTGTCTCTGCCAAGTTTCGCGAGAGTCTGCCAGTCCGCTGCAGGCCTGTGTACTGAAGGTTCTGCCACGTTAAAGCTGGACCAGATAGAAAATAAATGCCTCCCAATGTTACACCAATCTGATGATTTATGGTATTATACACACTACATAGGCCATGTACTTAGTAGAAGTGAATGTTTCATAATGATTTGAGTCTAAGTGACAGGGATATGGATTTAGCATTGAAATGAGCACTGACTTCAAATCTAATTCCTTCCCTTTCTTTGATGACTTTATTGACATAGGTTCCCTCATGGCCCATTATGTCTCCCGGTTCCCAGGAGACGAGAGGAGCTCTATAACATTCCCACCTCCCTAAGCGCACTGCCTTGCACAAACACTGGCAGTGCAGACCAAACACACATTTTTCCAGGTTCACACTTTCCAAAGACCCCCATTTAGCCCCATTTATCTTCCTGACCATGTGAGCCTGCTTAACATTTTTCACCCCACAGACACATACCTCTGGAGAGAGACCATGTGGTTAGTTACAAGAGGTAATGGCCAATTTATTCAACATTCAAGAATACATTGCCGGTTGTTTATATCCTCTATAAAAATGCTCTGACTCCTAAAAATAGTTATGGGAATAAAGCACCTCTCACATAAGCATCTTAACCTAAATGTTACTTATTTGGGCCCTCTCCATCTGGCATCCTCCATGTCACCTTAAATCATATGATTTAGGGTCAGTGGTGACACCCCAGATGTATTACCCTTTTCTTAACTGTTTAAAATCATGTTAAAATGTCATTTTTTGCATTTCTAAATAACTTTGGAAACTCTATTCAGTGCATTCTGAAAGTATTCAGACCCCTTGACTTCTTCCATTACGTTACAGCCTTATTCTAAAATGGATTACATTGTTTCTTCCCCTCATCAATTTACACACAATACCCCATAATGACAACGCAAAAACAGGATTTCAGAATTTTTGGCAATTTTACATTTAGATAAGTATTCAGACCCTTTACTCAGAACCCTTTACTTGTTATAGCATCTTCGGCAGAGATTACAGCCTTGAGTCTTCTTGGGTATGATGCTACAAGCTTGGCACACCGGTATTTGGTGTGTAGATCCTCTCAAGCTCTGTCAGGTTGGATGGGGAGCGTCGCTGCACATCTCTTTTCAGGTCTCTCCAGAGATGTTCAATGGGGTTAAAGTCCAGGCTCTCGCTGGGCCACTCAAGGACATTCAGAGACTTGTCCTGAAGCCACCCCTGCGCTGTCTTGGCTGTGTGCTTAAGGTCATTGTCCTGTTGGAAGGTGAACCTTTGCCCCAGTCTGGGGTCCTGAGCAGTTTTGGAGCAGGTTTTCATCAATAATCTATCTGTACTTTGTTCTTTCCCTTGATCCTGACTAGTCTCCCAGTCCTCTGCCACTGAAAAACATCCCCACAGCATTTCATTTTTCATTTATTAGTTATTTTACCAGGTAAGTTGACTGAGAACACATCATTTACAGCAACGACCTAGGGAGTAGTTACAGGGGAGAGGAGGGGGATGAATGAGCCAATTGCAAACTGGGGATTATTCGGTGACAGTGATGGTTTGAGGGCCAGATTAGGAATTTAGCCAGGGCACCGGGGTTAACACCCCTACTCTTACGATAAGTGCCAGGGGATCTTTAATGACCTCAGAGAGTCATGACACCCGCTACACAGGGTAGTGTCCCCAATCACTGCCCTGGGGCATTTGGGATATTTTTTAGACCAGAGGAAAGAGCGCCTCCTACTGGCCCTCCAAAACCACTTCTAGCAGCATCTGGTCTCCCGTCCAGGGACTGACCAGGAACAACCCTGCTTAGCTTCAGAAGCAAGCCAGCAGTGGTATGCAGGGTGGTATGCTGCCACCACCATTCTTCACCGTAGGGATGGTGCCAGATTTCCTCCAGATGTGACACTTGGCATTCAGGTCAGAGAATCTTGTTTCTCATGGTCTGAGAGTCTTTTGGTGCCTTTTGGCAAACTCCAAGTGGGCTGTCATGTGCCTTTCACTGAGGAGTGGCTTCCATCTGGCCACTCTACCATAAAGGCCTGATTGGTGTGGAGTGCTTCAGGGATGGTTGAACTTCTAGAAGGTTCTCCCATCTTCACAGAGGGACTCTGGAGCTCTGTCAGAGTGACCATTGGTTTCTTGCTCACCTCCCTGACCGAAGCCATTGTGCCCTGATTGCTCAGTTTGGCAGGGCAGTCATCTCTAGGAAGATTCTTGGTGATACCAAACTTTTTCCATTTAAGAATGATGGAGGCCACTGTGTTCTTGTGGACCTTCAATGCTGAATATGTCATGTTTTGTCATTAATTATCATGTCTTGTCCCTGTGCTTCCCCTTCTATTCGTTTCCCTCTGCTGGTCTTATTAGGTTCTTTCCCTCTTTCTATCCCTCTCTCTCCCCCTCCCTCTCTCACTCTCTCGCTCTCTCTTCTCTCTATCGTTCCGTTCCTGCTCCCAGCTGTTCCTATTCCCCTAATCAATCATTTAGTCTTCCCACACCTGTTCCCGATCCTTTTCCCTGATTAGAGTCCCTATTTCTCTCCTTGTTTTCCGTACCTGCCCTGTCGGATCCTTGTCTATATTCACCGTGCTGTGTCTATGTTTTGCCCTGTCGTGTCGTGTTTCCCTCAGATGCTGCGTGGTGAGCAGGTGTCTGAGTCTGCTAGGTTCAAGTGCCTTCCCGAGGCAACCTGCAGTTCTTGATCAAGTCTCCAGTCTGTTCTCGTCTTTACGAGTAGTATTATGCCTTTTGTTTTGTTAAGTATCTTACTGGATTAAAGACTCTGTTTTCGCCAAGTCGCTTTTGGGTCCTCATTCACCTGCATAACAGAAGGATCCGACCAAGGAATGGACCCAGCGACTACAGAGGCTCGTAACACTGCCGTCAAGATCCAAGGAGCCATGCTCGGCAGACACGAGCAGGAATTGTCTGCTGCTCGCCATGCCGTGGAGAACCTGGCCGCTCAGGTTTCCGACCTCTCTGGACAGTTCCAGAGTCTTCGTCTCGTGCCACCTGTTACTTCCTGGCCTGCCGAGCCTCCGGAACCTAGGGTTAATAACCCACCTTGCTACTCCGGGCAGCCCACGGAGTGCCGCTCCTTTCTCACCCAGTGTGATATTGTGTTCTCTCTCCAACCCAACACATACTCTAGCGAGAGAGCTCGGGTTGCTTACGTCATTTCACTCCTTACTGGCCGGGCCCGAGAGTGGGGCACAGCTATCTGGGAGGCAAGGGCTGATTGTTCTAACAATTACCAGAACTTTAAAGAGGAGATGATTCTCGGGTTTTTGACCGTTCAGTTTTTGGTGGGGAGGCTTCTAGGGCCCTGGCTTCCCTATGCCAAGGTGATCGATCCATAACGGATTACTCTATAGAGTTTCGTACTCTTGCTGCCTCTAGTGACTGGAACGAGCCGGCGCTGCTCGCTCGTTTTCTGGAGGGACTCCACACAGTGGTCAAAGATGAGATTCTCTCTCGGGAGGTTCCTTCCAGTGTGGACTCTTTGATTGCTCTCGCCATCCGCATAGAACGACGGGTAGATCTTCGTCACCAAGCTCGTGGAAGAGAGCTCGCGTCAACGGTGTTTCCCTGCTCCGCATCGCAACCATCTCCTCCTCTGGCTCAGAGACTGAGCCCATGCAGCTGGGAGGTATTCGCATCTCGACCAAGGAGAGGGAACGGAGGATCACCAACCGCCTGTGCCTCTATTGCGGATTTGATGGACATTTTGTCAATTCATGTCCAGTAAAAGGCCAGAGCTCATCAGTAAGCGGACTGGTGAGCGCTACTACTCAGGTCTCTTCATCTAGATCCTGTACTACTATGTCGGTCCATCTACGCTGGACCGGTTCGGGTGCTACATGCAGTGCCTTGATTGACTCTGGGGCTGAGGGTTGTTTCATGGACGAAGCATGGGTTCGGAAACATAACATTCCTTTCAGACAGTTAGACAAGCCTACGCCCATGTTTGCCTTAGATGGTAGTCATCTTCCCAGTATCAGATTTGAGACACTACCTTTAACTCTCACAGTATCTGGTAACCTCAGCCTCCTTCTTTCCAGACCTCACCCTTCTTTTCACAAGGCAGGCAATTTGATTTTTACTAGTTGTTCTTCCACCTCATTGCAACTCCCCTCCAAGTCTCCGACCTACCTTGTTTTTTCCCTCTCGCTCATCCACTTCCCACACTGCCCCTACTCGGATGGTATGCGCCCGTCCCAACCTAATCTCTTCCCGCTACTCTCTCCTCTTCCATCCTATCATCTCTTCCCTTGCTCAAACCTTCTCCAACCTATCTCCTGATTCCTCCTCAACGGATCCTTTGACTCTCTATGTCCCCTATCTTCCAGGATGCTCATGTGAAGTGTTCCGGGCAGCCGAGCGGAAATGGAAAAACTGTCTGCCCTGGCATCCGCTCCCTCCTCTCTATTTCTTCTGTCCCTGCTACTTCTACAGGAACCCTAGGAACTCTTTGCCACCTTCTCCTCCCTCCTGAATCCTCCTCCCCCTCCCCTCCTCCTCCCTCTCTGCAGATGACTTAAACCATTTTGAAAAGAAGGTCAGGCTAAGTCAAACCGGAGGAATATCATGAGTTCTGCTCCTGCCTACCCTGTGCTCTGACCTCTGCGCACGGTCTTCAGTCGGTCCCGAGCCAACTCCCTTCCTCCTCACCGGTCAAGAGAGCGCCAGAGTGATTGTAGTATTGATCTCCTTCTCGAACGGGACCTCCCGCTATCTCCTCCTCGATCCAAATCAGGGTTTCAGACTATATTCAACTGAGACTCTCTTCTCTGTCGGCTCCCGAACGCTAAGGCTCTCATCCTTCTAGACCTATCGGATTATTTATCTGTGTCTCTTGGCGCCGGTACCATAGTGCCTTCTTCTCTCACCACGCTCCTCACCACTGGCCCCAGGGGTTCGGGGTTCTTTTTGTTAAGAAGAAGGACGGTACTCTGCGCCCATATCAGTGTGGATGACGTCACCACCTCAAGCTGAACTTATCGAGGGCTGAATGACATAACGGTTAAGAATCGTTATCCAACACCCTTCCCAACTAACATCATGTCATCAGCCTACAACATCCGAGATTGCTCACACAGGAAGCAGGGAGCCAGGTGTCATCTTATTACTGCAAGTTGGACCTTCATCCAGACGCTTAGCCATCTCGTGCGCATCAGAGAGGGACCATGGTGCTTGCCTACGGAGTGGAGGGGAACGGCACCTCAGTACCTCCAGGCTCTGTTTAACACTCCGTTCATCCACCTCTGGGCATTTTCCCGAGTCAAAACCGGGTTCTGCCGTTTGGAGACACCTCTCTTTAAGCCAATGCGCCAGCTGTTTTTCAGGCATCCCGCTCAAGGTAGTTAATGATGTTCTGTAGAAATGAACATGCTGAACATCTTTGTTTTTGTCTATCTTGACGATATCCTGATTTTTTCACCGTCCCCACTTCGAGATTCATGTTCAGCACGTTGCGCACGTGTTCTACAGCGCCTTTTAGATGAATTGTCTCTACGTAAAGGCTGAGAAGTGCTCTTTTTTATGTCTCCTCCGTTACTTTTCTCGGTTCCGTTATTTCCGCTGAAGGCATTCAGATGGATTCCGTCATAAGGTCCAAGCTGTCAGTGATTGGCCCATCTCGTTCAGAGAGGGGGACAAAAACGGTCACGTGTCGAGTTGCAGCGCTTTTTTCAGGTTTTAATGATGTTCTGCATAATTTCTATCTTGACGATATCGTTTTTCATTCGTATTCATTTCAGGTCAAGTTGTTCTGCCCCTCTCACAGCTCTTCTCCTCCGTTACTTCTTCCGTCAAGACGTGTTTTAAGTGGTCCGGTTCCGCCCAGGGAGCTTTTGATCTTCTAAAGAACGATCTTTACGTCCGCTCCTATCCTCGTTACTCCTGACGTCACTAGACAATTCATTGTCGAGGTTGACGCTTCAGAGGTAGGCGTGGGAGCCATTCTTTCCCAGCGCTTCCAGTCTGACGATAAGGTTCATCCTTGCGCTTATTTTTCTCATCGCCTGTCGCCATCTGAGCGCAACTATGATGTGGGTAACCGTGAACTGCTCGCCATCCGCTTAGCCCTAGGCGAATGGCGACAGTGGTTGGAGGGGGCGACCGTTCCTTTTGTCGTTTGGACAGACCATAAGAACCTTGAGTACATCCGTTCTGCCAAACGACTTAATGCCCGTCAAGCTCGTTGGCGTTGTTTTTGCTCGTTTCGAGTTTGTGATTTCTTACCGTCCGGGTAGCAAAAACACCAAGCCTGATGCCTTATCCCGTCTGTTTAGTTCTTCTGTGGCTTCTACTGATCCCGAGGGATTCTTCCTTATGGGCGTGTTGTCGGGTTAACAGTCTGGGGAATTGAAAGACAGGTTAAGCAAGCACTCACGCACACTGCGTCGCCGCGCGCTTGTCCTAGTAACCTCCTTTTCGTTCCTGTTTCCACTCGTCTGGCTGTTCTTCAGTGGGCTCACTCTGCCAAGTTAGCTGGTCATCCCGGTGTTCGAGGCACTCTTGCGTCTATTCGCCAGCGCTTTTGGTGGCCGACTCAGGAGCGTGACACGCGCCGTTTCGTGGCTGCTTGTTCGGACTGCGCGCAGACTAAGTCGGGTAACTCTCCTCCTGCCGGTCGTCTCAGACCGCTCCCCATTCCTTCTCGACCATGGTCTCACATCGCCCTAGACTTCATTACCGGTCTGCCTTTGTCTGCGGGGAAGACTGTGATTCTTACGGTTGTCGATAGGTTCTCTAAGGCGGCACATTTCATTCCCCTCGCTAAACTTCCTTCCGCTAAGGAGACGGCACAAATCATCATCGAGAATGTGTTCAGAATTCATGGCCTCCCGTTAGACGCCGTTTCAGACAGAGGTCCGCAATTCACGTCACAGTTTTGGAGGGAGTTCTGTCGTTTGATTGGTGCGTCCGTCAGTCTCTCTTCCGGGTTTCATCCCCAGTCTAACGGTCAAGCAGAGAGGGCCAATCAGACGATTGGTCGCATACTACGCAGCCTTTCTTTCAGAAACCCTGCGTCTTGGGCAGAACAGCTCCCCTGGGCAGAATACGCTCACAACTCGCTTCCTTCGTCTGCTACCGGGTTATCTCCGTTTCAGAGTAGTCTGGGTTACCAGCCTCCTCTGTTCTCATCCCAGCTTGCCGAGTCCAGCGTTCCCTCCGCTCAAGCGTTTGTCCAACGTTGTGAGCGCACCTGGAGGAGGGTGAGGTCTGCACTTTGCCGTTACAGGGCACAGACTGTGAGAGCCACCAATAAACGCAGGATTAAGAGTCCAAGGTATTGTTGCGGCCAGAGAGTGTGGCTTTCCACTCGCAACCTTCCTCTTACGACAGCTTCTCGTAAGTTGACTCCGCGGTTCATTGTTCCGTTCCGTGTCTCCCAGGTCATCAATCCTGTCGCTGTGCGACTGCTTCTTCCGCGACATCTTCGTCGCGTCCATCCTGTCTTCCATGTCTCCTGTGTCAAGCCCTTTCTTCGCACCCCCGTTCGTCTTCCCTCCCCCTCCCGTCCTTGTCGAGAGCGCACCTATTTACAAGGTACGTAAGATCATGGACATGCGTTCTCGGGGACGGGGTCACCAATACTTAGTGGATTGGGAGGGTTACGGTCCTGAGGAGAGGAGTTGGGTTCCGTCTCGGGACGTGCTGGACCGTTCGCTTATTGATGATTTCCTCCGTTGCCGCCAGGGTTCCTCCTCGAGTGCGCCAGGAGGCGCTCGGTGAGTGGGGGGTACTGTCATGTTTTGTCATTAATTATCATGTCTTGTCCCTGTGCTTCCCCTTCTATTCGTTTCCCTCTGCTGGTCTTATTAGGTTCTTTCCCTCTTTCTATCCCTCTCTCTCCCCCTCCCTCTCTCACTCTCTCGCTCTCTCTTCTCTCTATCGTTCCGTTCCTGCTCCCAGCTGTTCCTATTCCCCTAATCAATCATTTAGTCTTCCCACACCTGTTCCCGATCCTTTTCCCTGATTAGAGTCCCTATTTCTCTCCTTGTTTTCCGTACCTGCCCTGTCGGATCCTTGTCTATATTCACCGTGCTGTGTCTATGTTTTGCCCTGTCGTGTCGTGTTTCCCTCAGATGCTGCGTGGTGAGCAGGTGTCTGAGTCTGCTAGGTTCAAGTGCCTTCCCGAGGCAACCTGCAGTTCTTGATCAAGTCTCCAGTCTGTTCTCGTCTTTACGAGTAGTATTATGCCTTTTGTTTTGTTAAGTATCTTACTGGATTAAAGACTCTGTTTTCGCCAAGTCGCTTTTGGGTCCTCATTCACCTGCATAACAGAATAAATGTTTTGGTACCCTTCACCAGATCTGTGCCTCAACACAATCCTCTCTCGGAATTCTATGAGTAATTATTTTGACCACATGGCTTAGTTTTTGCTCTGACATGCACTGTCAACTGTGGAACCTTATATATACAGGTACAGTTTAATTCAGAAGTTTTACATACACCTTAGCCAAACACATTTGAACTAAGTTTTTCACAATTCCTGACATTTAATCCTAGTAAAAATACCCTGTCTTTTCAGTTGGGATCACCAATTTATTGTAAGGATGTGAAACTTCAGAATAATAAACAGAGATCATGATTTATTTGAGCTTTTATTTCTTTCATCATATTCCCAGTGGGTCCGAAGTTTACATACACTCAATTAGTATTTAGTAGCATTGCCTTTAAATAGTTTAACTTGAGTCAAACTTTTCAGGTAGCCTTCCACAAGATTCCCACAATAAGTTGGGGGAATTTTGGCCCGTTCCTCCTGACAGAGCTGGTGTAACTGAGTCTGGTTTGTAGGCCTCCTTACTCGTACACGCTTTTTCAGTTCTGCCCACAATTCTTCTGTAGGATTGAGGTCAAGGCTGTGTGATGGCCACTCCAATACCTTGACTTTGTTGTCCTTAAGCCATTTTGCCACAGCTTTGGAAGTGTGCTTGGGGTCGTTGTCCATTTGGAAGACCCATTTGCGACCACGTTTTAACTTCCTGACTTATGTCTTGAGATGTTGCTTCAATAATATAATAATAATATAATAATAATATATGCCATTTAGCAGACGCTTTTATTCAAAGCGACTTACAGTCATGTGTGCATACATTCTACGTATGGGTGGTCCCGGGAATCGAACACACTATCCTGGCGTTACAAGCGCCATGCTCTACCAACTGAGCTACAATATATCCACATACTTTTCCTGTCACATGATGCCATCTATTTTGTGAAGTGCTCCTCCTTTCTGAGCGCCCTTTCAGGTTATGTCGATATAGGACTCGTTTTACTGTGGATATAGATACTTTCTACCTGTTTCCTCCAGCATCTTCACAAGTTCCTTTGCTGTTGTTCTGTGATTGATTTGCACTTTTTGCACCAAAGTACATTCATCTCTAGGAAACAGAACGCATCTCCTTTCTGAGCAGTATGATTGCTGCGTGGTCCCATGGTGTTTGTACTTGCGTACTATTGTTTGTACAGATGAACATGTTCCCTTCAGGAGTTTGGAAATTGCTCCCAAGGATGAACCAGACCTGTGGAGGTCTACAATTCTTTTCTGAGGTCTTGGCTGATATCTTTTGATTTTCCCATGATGTCAAGCAAAGAGGCACTGACTTTGAAGGTAGTCCTTGAAATACATCCACAGGTGCACCTCCAATTGACTCAAATGATGTCAATTAGCCTATAAGAAGCTTCTAAATCCATACATCATTTTCTGGAATTTTCCTAGCTGTTTAAAAAGGCACAGTCGACTTGGTGTATGTAAACTTCTTACCCCCTGGAATTGTGATACAGTGAATTATAAGTGAAATAATCTGTCTGTAAACATTTGTTGGAAATATTACATGTGTTATGCACAAAGTAGATGTCCTAACAGACTTCCCAAAACTATAGTTTGTTAACAGGAAAAACAAGTTTTAATGACTCCAACGTAAGTGTATGTAAACATCTTACTTCACCTGTTTGTGATTTTCCAAATCGTGTCCAATAAATATAATTTACCACTGGTGGAGTCCAATCAAGTTTTAGAACATCTCAAGGATGATCAATGGAAACAGGATGAACCTGAGCTCAATTTTTCAAGTCTCATAGCAAAGGGTCTGAATACTTCTGTAAATAAGGTATTTCTGTTTTTAAAATTTTAATACATTTGCAAACATTTCTAAAAACCTGTTATGAGGTATTGTGTGTAGATTGACGAGGAAAAGTTTTTATTTAATCCGTTATAGAATAAGGCTGTAACATAACAAAATGTGGTTAAAATCAAGGGGTCGGAATGCTTTCCGAATGCACTGTATCTATGGGAGTTACAGGTCCCTCTAGCAGAGGAAGAACCAGAACTTAGCGTGTTGGTTATAAATATTGTAATGATCTCAATTTTAAAAGATGCCCATGTTCTGGGAACATCAGGTGCATGTTTTTTTCCGCATTAAAATAAACATTGTTGTAGAATCATCCACACAAATGGAGAGTTTTTGTGTTTTGTGAACATATCTCTGTTGTTCTGGGAACATTGTGGGGACATGACATAATGAAACATTCTGGGAACCTTTAAATAACTGATTACATTTTTTATAGTAACGTTTTTGCAACATCAGGGGAATGTTTTATATGTGTTATGAAAACATTTGCAGCTACCAAACGAATGCTCTGGGAACATTCACAGAAACAATTTTGGTTTGCTGGGAAAACATTACTGGTACATTGTGTTATTACATTACCTGGAAACCTAAACAGATGTTGTGCACATTTTAGTGAAAGTTAGGAGAACATTCCAAGGATATACAGTATATATTTTTGGAAAATTAATTAAGTTATCAAAAACATTCTTGGAGTGTTAGATAAAACCCTAACTAGAACTTATTTGGAATCTTAGCTAATGTTCTGGGAATGTTACCAGTTTGCTGGGATGTTCATATTTCTACTGGCTCTCTGAGTTTTAATGAGGTTTGGTGTTCTTGGAAATATTTTCACATTTCTCAAATAAAAAACCTTACATAGCTCCCTTGTAGCCATTAATAGTGGGGGAGAGTTCCTCAAGTGGCACAGAACTGTTACAACTATTTCTAATAAAGTGAGTAAGTGTCACCAGCGCAGCATTAGGGCTCCTTTAGGCCTGTACCTAGGTAATCTAGCACGCATAAACACACCACACTGGCTTGTAAATCAAGTCCTCTAAAGATTCTGATGAATCCATGGAGGGTTTGTATGAATCTGGACCCAATTGTTACATGCCATTGCTGAAGCCAAAGAATGTGGCGTTGAGCAAACAATGAAAAGATAATAGCAGCACAAGCCTAGGGCCAGGCCTGGACTGGGCCATGTAGAGTCAAGATGTGATCGGAGATACTGTTTTTGACACTACCGCTGATGAACCACTCATATCCTATCAGCCCATACGCTAACACCCATTGGCATCATGGTTCTGACAGACGCCGGCAGAAAGGAGCCAATCCAAAACCACGGGCAAATCAATCCAAAAGCTTAAACTGTCTTCAGACTGAGGCATTACCTGGTTGATTCTGACAGCTGATCATCATGGTAAACACACCTCTCTATGTGCTCCTTTAAAGTATAAGCAAAACCTTCCAGTTGAAAAAAGACAATCAGTTAAATTCATAAAGACCACCAACCGCACCAGCGCCTGAGGCAGAGTTGGCCTTTCCCCCTCTCTCCTCCTCGTAGTGGCGGTCTGAGGCGTAACCTGCAGATGGAGCAGCCTTTACAGAGGTCAGCGGGTTGACAAGCTGCTTCGCCCAGTGAGCGAGCCACATTGAACCACTCAGTCTTTTTATTCCCCCACCATGTGAAAGAGCCAAAGCCCAAGCCTCAGAGCAGCAGTGCATGGTTATATCCTCCACTCCACCAGGACCACATGGATTTTATAGTATTTATTGGCTGTCTCCGGCACTCGGGTTTCGCCAGTACTGCAGCCCTCTCCAGTTTCTCCAGCGAATACCTTATCATCATGGGCATCTCCGTGTACAAACAGCAGCTGGCAGCCAAACCACAGAAGGCCTCAGAAATGAAATGCTTATTTGAATCAAAAAGAAAGGGAATGTTATGCTTTTATAGTTGAAATCATGAGAGCAACAATGTTGGTGTAACAAAACAGCACAGATTCTGCTATAGATGGACCGACACTGAGGCCACCCAAAGCCAGTTTACATCACATGACAAGAGAGAGTGAGAAAGGATCATTCTTTGAGACTGGTCTCTGCAAATAACTGGCCAACTTGGAAAGGCCTACCAATTCCATGAGCATTGTCTTTTGAGAGTTTGCTTGCCCATGATGGCATTCATCCACTATGTCCTGAATACTAAAGATGGGAAATCCTGCAAGATCTAACCACCTTTCCTGAAGAACTGGTCAAGAGGCCTGTCACCCATGTAGTCTCATCTCATAAGATATGACTTGGAACCCATTATCAACACAATGGTAATTGTATGCTTTCTAAACATTTGAAATGTACAAAGTGCAAGTGCAAATTTGAAAGTCCCAGGAAAAATTTGATTGCCTTTTGACTGCATCATAAAACACTGTGGGTCTAATAAAGTTGATTCAATGATGAATTGTTGAGCTATTTACAGATTTAGAAGAAAACAATGGGATATTTTTATTGGATTATTGCCTTTTCAGTAAGAGCCAAAAATGATGTATTTGTACTTTTATGGACCTGCTTTTTCATATGACAAAAATCAGACACAGGGTGAGTCAGCCGCTGGGTATAGACTCTGGATATCTGTAACATCCCAAATCATCTAATTAAGAAAGTATTGCAGTGTGGGTAGGAGAGAGTGTGTGTGTGTGTGTGTGTGTGTGTGTGTGTGTGTGTGTGTGTGTGTGTGTGTGTGTGTGTGTGTGTGTGTGTGTGTGTGTGTGTGTGTGTGTGTGTGTGTGTGTGTGTGTGTGTGTGTGTGTGTGTGTGTGTGTGTGTGTGTGTGTGTGTGTGTGTGTGTGTGTGTGTGTGTGTGTTTGCGTCTTAGCAACCTGACTTCCTTAACCCCGCTCAAAAGGTCAAGTAGCAAAACTTGCCAGCCATTTGCATCAGATAACTGTTATTGGGAGAGAAAGAAATGAGTTGCAGAACTTATTTGGAATATAGTCCAAATAAAAGATGGCAATAACACATAAGTGTTGGAGTCAAATGACCTCAACTGACCTGTACCTACGCACACACACTACGTACCGGCACCCCCTGTATATAGCCTCGCTATTGCTATTTTATTGTGTTACTTTTTATATTTCACTCTAGTTTATTCAGTTATTTAGTCAAATAATTATCTTGAACTTGTTGGTTATATGCTTGTAAGTAAGCTTTGCAATTTGACATCTACACCTCTTGTATTCAAGTGCATGTGACGCATGTAATTGAATTTGATTTTAATTGTATGGTGGAAAACATAGGCATATGCACTAAATTCAAGGAAGAACGCTAACCTAATCAGTTAAAAATAGCCAGGTCCCATTTAAGAATAGAAGTGCTTTTCTGGTAACATGCAACATTCCAAGCGAACATTAAAATAAGGGATTTAGATTTATCACCCTCCGGCCCTCACCTTACTCACATGGTGTCATGAAGTTCAGTCATGGCTGGAATCATGTCGGAAACTTTTCTTTTTGTTTCCTGGATGAATTTTTCATTCCATTCCATTCCATTTCATGCTGAATGTGTGTTATTATTATTATTATTGAATTCTTCTCGGCAAAAATGTGAACCACCTGCTGCAGGAACCCAGGGGAATAGAAGAGAGGTGATGCACTGCGCACAGCATGGATTGATGCCCTGATACTCTCAATAAACCCATGGCTTCATCTATAATACCCCTCTCTCTTGCTAATCATATGGAGTCCTTTGGTAATAAATGCCATGTGTTTTCCAGGGCAGAGTGTGACTGGGGGCAAGGAGTTGCCATGTTTTGTGGTCTAATACTTACCTGGATACCCAAACTCCTTGCTCCGGCCAAACGTTACACCACGCCCACGGATGTTAGTTTCTTCTCCCAGCAATAAGTCTGGATTCGATTACCTCCCTGAAAATCCATTCTAGACTGTCTGATCTGTCCCAGAAACCGACTGTTTGGGCCAGAGCCAAAACACATGTAGGTAAAGCAGCGTGGGGGGCATTCAAGGGCACAGATATCTGAAAGTAAGAAAATACAATAAGCTTAGCATTGCACATTCAACACTGTATCCAATGAGGTTGTCCATTATCTATCACCTCTGAGCCCTGATAAACATACAAAACATTGTCCCATTCTGTATCTAATCTACAGAAGACACTTCACATTTTCCAAATCATCTCATGTAGACTCCAGTAATCATCTCTATTCCTTGGGGATATGCATTCCATCTGGGACTGCCAAGGTAAGCTGCAGTAGTGTTATTGCCAGCTATTGTGAAAATCATAGATGCCTTGCAATACTTCCTACAGAGTATTGTTTTGCACTACAATTTCTCAAAAATGACATAAAAGAACATGGACTTTAAAAAAAAATTGAAGACACTTGTGTTAGCTTGTTGTTAATAAGCATGATCAGTTGATCTTTAACACAAGGCACCACTACTGACATAATTCGTGTTGAGATCACCTGGCCTTTAATCCAGCTTTTCATTATGTTTTTCTAAATCCTTTGAAGCATCTGAATATCTTTGTGAAGGGTGGCCAGCGGAAGCTCTGCCTTTGATCCTGTGTGATCCGAGATATCCCACATTGTCAGGGGTATTGATCTTAGCGTTGTGTGTGTCACAAGGGCATGTCACGCAAAGACTCGTAAGGAGAATACTCTAAACCTCAAAGCTCACAACCTCATCCACATGTGCAGGGGTGTTGTCTTTCACCAGTCAGGCAAGTCCCAATACGGACCGATACACAGACAAGGCAAAACACATGAACTCCTTTGGCTGACAATGATGGCCTTTGCATCAGTTTAATTCATATCACTTCAGGTCACCATTCCAGCCTATTTTCAGTTGTACGACTGTCATGTTAACTCAGACCAGGTGCAGCTGGTATTATGAGATGCGGTCCCATTTTTAAGCAGATTCAGAGTGACTTCATAGAGTATTCACAAAGCCTTCATAGGGCGTGCGTAAAGCCCGCATAAGAATTACACATCACATTTCTAAAAAGTGAGAGGAATTAAGCAGAACATATGTTTCAATGCTTCTCAAACGGTTTTGCTCACATATTGGACATGGCCTTAAACACAGGTGACTTCTGACATCAAAAAGGCCAGCCTGTAACCTGTACAGGAGTACCTAGGAGGCCGTTGACTCCTGATGCATGTCCAACAATGTACTAGGGCTCTAAAGACCTTGTCTAGATCTTGTGACTTTGACCCTGGTGTTCTAGTTCAACAGTTCAATCAAGTTCTGATCTTGTTGATATGCAGTCCTTTCTACACGCTATTCTCATGTGGTAAGTCTTGCGGTCTCCCCTGTCTTTTAGTTGAGACAGCGTAAAAGAGTAAGGCCCTTCAGTATAAGCCTCTATGCTTTCTCAGAGAAGCAAGGGGACATTCTACAGTATGTGGGAACCCCGAAGAGATGGTAGAGAGGGGACATGGTACCAGCTGGTGCCACACTCTTAAATGATGTATGGTCTAGACATGACACAACATCAAAGCAGTGGTTGGAGTTTAAATGTTTGTGCAGCAGACTGAAACTTAACTAGGCTTTCATCATTTCATGCTTGGAATAGACATTGCACCAACTAGAGACGTGATGTGACACGTCATGTTTCTACACTCCCCCTTTGTTAATGGGGCTCGACGTTCGATTGTGGAATGATTACGCACAGACGGTAATGAAGTGAAACAAACGATCTAAGGACGAGAAAGAAGCTGTGATAGTAGTTGTTTTGCATCCAGAAACCCCTCTCATCAGACGGACTGCAGATACCTGCACACGCTAAGCCAAATAGGGTTCTAGCTACTTCACGCAGGGTTCAAATAGTGATTCTACATCACATGGAAGACCCACGTGTGTTTATTGTGACCAGTAGCTAAACGGCTGTGTGAATGCCCCCATTGTTGCCATGACATATTGAATCATCTGTGCCAATTTACGCCTAGTGTTTTAGAAAGATGGTCAAAGTTCAGGCTTGAGCTCCATCCCTCTTTGTGAGTATCCGGCCCTTTATCCCTTTAGCCCCATCACACATGCTGATGGCTTTCTAGCATCCAGCCAAAACAGCCAGGCAAATCAGCGCTGCCCAGCAGCCTCAGAGTACCTTCCTGCATGTTGAGAGAGAGCCTCCAACGGGGAGCCAGAAGAAATAGTGCATTTCTTCAGTGGTGAATGCTTATGCTTAGCAACAGCTTTGTCCCAACCACAAAATTATACCACTGAGGAACTTTTCATGAATTAAACATGCGGAAGACAAGGTGTTGGAAATGTCCTCACATTATTTACGGATGCTGTGTTATATAACAGTCGACAAAGAGACCCTATAATGTAGTTGAATACCTGGCAGGTCGCCATCGGAAAATAATCCTGTACAGGAGCATGATATTTCTGGGGAAAAAGGGTCCATCTGATGTCATTTTGATCAGATGTTCTCCTCTTTTCCTTGACATATCAGTGTGTATGAGTGATTGACCTGTCAGTGGAAATAGATGCACCTTAATGTGCTGTCCTTGCAGTCACTGACTGCTCACTGGCTCTGGTCTGCTCATCACACGGTTGTCCAACTGATGCAGCTTCAGGAGAGCAAAAGAGATATGAAGTCCACTGTCTCTCTATGCCAGGCTTTTAAAGATTCAGGGTTTACTGCTCCGGACTGGTAGATAAGAACTCAAGCAGGAGTCTGACCACACTGAGTTTGCTTTAGCTGCACATGAATAACAAAGATACAAGTGCAAGTAAAAATACATTTCCATGAAGCCATGTCTTGAAACCTGCACAAATTACTCTCAACATCTTTGGTGCCTTTGGTCATCAGTGGGAGCCAACAATACAGTGGAAGCCTCTGGTACACAAACACTGTCCACTCTAGAGTATGTCGTTTTCTATTTATTTGCCAGAGTACAGCAGCTTTGATTTCCATCAGGGGATTTGTTTACTTTTATTGAAGTCGTCTGAAATGCCAGTGTTCAAGTCCACAGGAAATTGAAACTCAGGTACGCAGGATAATTGAAATATAGGGCGAACGAGTTCAAAGGCTACTGGGAATGTGGAATCTTCAGAGAGATTTACTTACATGCTGATGGCAATCTAGGTTTTAACCACCTGAATATGAATCTAAAAACCTCATTCTTGCTTGCCACGACCTTTAACGATCATAATCATTCACAGTTGTCATATATTACTGACTATGCCCTGAACATGGAGGTTTGCTGTGCCAATGAACAGTTACCAAGGGAATTAAGAAACATACAGTCAGATCAAAATGTTAGTTTCTAAAGATTGTAAACATCCTCTAACAATGATTTAAGACATAGTGAAAAGGTCAATGTTGAAAGGGCGAACTATCAAGATTTACATCGTAAATTACAGAGGAATAGGCTACACTACAGTAAAAAGTAACTACATTTGCCTCAATGTTAGCATGCATCTGTGTATGCACGTTGGCTTACTTAGCATGTGTGCAGACTGGTATCTAAATGTATTTAGCCCCTCTATGGGAAAAATACCTGTCCTAATGAGTTCAACAGGAATGTGCCTCTTTGAGATTATGGTGAGTCAGAGACAAGAACCCTAACTAGAATCCATACCTTGGATCACGGTCAATCAATCTATTATTACTTGCTAATCAACTGACTAAGCAATCAATGCTAATCAGCCTCATCATCATGTGCTGCGTGGTTGTGAAATGAACTGACAACCGGCTCAGTGCCACTTCCAATCCCGAGGCTCCATCATTAAAGTCTACCCCAGTAAATGACCTAAGTAACAGAAAAATGTGTGACCCCTTGTTGACTCGGAGAGTGTTCCTGTGTGGCATAAACTCTGAGCATGTGTGGTGGGCCTGAATCCCTGTGTAAAAGCTGTGGGGTTCACTCCCCTGACCTGGCGCTCTGTAACCTGTCACGATAAAATGTACAAAAGAAGGACCTCTGCTGGAAGCACTGCATTTATGGCCAACTCCGGTCCTGGTCCCGAGGAAGCTAAGAGGATTTAGACAGGGAATAGAGGATTATCCCAGACAGCTTTTATACTCCTCCAGCATCAGCTCTACAAAACCACAGTTACATACAGTGAAAAGAAATGTAAAACAGGT
Source organism: Oncorhynchus gorbuscha (assembly GCF_021184085.1). Taxonomy (NCBI): domain Eukaryota; kingdom Metazoa; phylum Chordata; class Actinopteri; order Salmoniformes; family Salmonidae; genus Oncorhynchus; species Oncorhynchus gorbuscha. The sequence continues at coordinate 22,920,532 of NC_060184.1, read as the reverse complement.
GACAGTACCGCTTTTGTTTTTAGGATATTCTATTTATTATTTTTTAAATGATGGGCTTTGTTTCATATGCACTAGATCAAAAGAATGCCTTTCACAAGCTTTGAAAGGCAAGTCGATGTTTTTGCTCTGACTTCAGCCTGTCTTCCAGTACAGCTAACTTCGATTTGAAAGCACATGGTATAATGTAATTAAAACCACATTGCTACTACTAAATAAAACCTTTTGGATATAAATCAGTAACCATGAACTGATATGAACAAACCTCTGGTCTTTGATGAGAATTATACTGTTTTCATTTTTCCATCCAGTTCTTTCTATTTTATTTTAAATGCATATTGTTTAGCTTATACAATTGTCCAAGGGATGAGACCATCGTCATAGATAATGAAAAAGCCAGGTGTTCAGAACAATATTAGGCTGGTTAGAGTCAATATTCACTGGCCTGACATCATCAAGAAACTCATCATACTCATCATACTCTTGAGTTTCTCTTAGTCTCTCCCAATACACGTTGTTTTTTTATAGTGTGATTATCAGGCATGACTATAATCAGTGGTGTCCGAATGTTGGACTTAGCAGTGATGCAGTTGGTATTTTAGAAGTATATATTTCAACCAACAGTACACAAGGATGTCATCTAAAAACAGGTTTAGCAACCGTAGATGGACAGAATAAACACCTGCTATAGCCATTTAGATAGGTAGCATGCTAGAGAAGAGTTACTGATGGACAACATATTGTTTCATAGAGAAAGCTCATGCTGGTGAAACACTGAACTTGGTGTACAGTGCAGTCCCCCACATAGCCATGTGTGAGGTTCCTCCTCCGCCATTCAAAATTACAAGTTAAATCCATTTAGTCCTTTAAGATCAGAGCCAGTGGATAATTAACATTCCCTTGCTGTTTACAGTCAATTATTTAACACAGTGGTTCTCTTTGGGAGCTGGTGATTACAGTGTCGCTTGACTTCTAGTAAAAAAAAATCCCCTCTTTCAAAGGCCCATATCAAGGAGATTTCAGCTGAATGGAGCCCGTTATTAAGACTGAGGCTAACACAAAAACAACTATGTTTGGGTTTTCTTCCTGTGTATATCTTTGGAAGGACACAGACAGAATGGCCAGAGAACCAGACAGTGAGAAACACAGGTGTGCACCAGCCCTCCACCACTACTTCCTGGTGATAGCCTTACTACTAAAATGTGGATGAAGTATTGAGTTGTGGAGTTATTGATACGATTTTAATTTATCTTGAGCATGTGGTGGACTCGTGACAAAAAAATCAATTTCTCTCTCCATCAAAGACAATTTTGGGTTGAAAGGGGAATTTCCTTAATAGTTTGTCCTAATAAAAATGGAACAGGTGTGGTCGACATGGCTGGACATACAGTATGAAATTTAGTTGAAAATAATTAGAGGGATATTAGCACATTTTATCAGTAGACACTTCAGCAAAAATAAGTTTCAGTAGCTTTTAATGTAATGTAAATACCTTGTACATGTAAATACCACTCATTATGCCACTTGTTGCCCAATGTTGGTTCTCCCACACTCCTGCCTCCTGAATATACAGGCTTGCTTGCCAGTGTTTACAATTTGATAAGTGCACACTAGTTAAAGGGTCTTTGTGTGTATCTGATGGTTATTATAAAACAAGCAAACCGCTTTCGTGCCACACACAAAACTAAACAGGCATGTAGCACTGCCTCTGCCAGCAACATGCAGTTACTTGTAGTATTCAGATCCTTATACTTCCTTTTTAACGTATTCTCTCTTCCTCTTTGAGAATCCATAACCACATGATGCAGTGTCTTAAATGTGGCCAAAGGAGCACAGTAAAGGAGTGAACATCTGACATAAAAATGCCATTGGGTTCATTCTGGTTACTTTAAACAAGTGCCTGACAACTGGGTCAACTTCAGTTACTTTTTAAGCCCAAGACCAATTTTGTTGAACAATGTTCACAATGTGGACACTATAATTTATAACATCATACAATAAACAGCCGAGATTGTTCAAAACCTTTGTTTGACAATTAATTCAAATGTAATGTAGTACATAGCATCATAATATATATATATTTTTAAAAATTGTACCAGGTTTTCGGTTAGCATTGGGTAATATATGAGTGTGACCGAAGCCATGCTGTCAACTTCACGCACATGCAACACAACACATTAAAAGCAGCATTGTGGATATCTGTGGGTCTCTATGGGTCTATTCAATTGTTAATAGCAACGGTTTTGCTCAGTCTACTGAAATAAATATATACAGTACCAGTCAAAAGATTGGACGCACCTACTGATTCAAGGGTTCCTTTATTTTACATTGTAGTGAAGACATCAAAACTATGAAATTACAACAAAGTGTTAAACAATTAAAATATATTTTATATTTGAGATTCTTCAAAGTAAATCACCCTTTGCCTTGATGACAGCTTTGCACACTCTTGGCATTATCTCAGTGAAAAGAAATTCCACAAATGAACTATAGGGCACACCTGTTAATTGACATTTTGTATTTTTTATTTTTTTTATTTCACCTTTATTTAACCAGGTAGGCTAGTTGAGAACAAGTTCTCATTTGCAACTGCGACCTGGCCAAAATAAAGCATAGCAGTGTGAACAGACAACACAGTTACACATGGAGTAAACAATTAACAAGTCAATAACACAGTAGGAAAAAAATGGGCAGTCTATATACAATGTGTGCAAAAGGCATGAGGAGGTAGGCGAATAATACAATTTTGCAGATTAACACTGGAGTGATAAATGATCAGATGGTCATGTACAGGTAGAGATATTGGTGTGCAAAAGAGCAGAAAAGTAAATAAATAAAAAAACAGTATAAAAACAGTATGGGGATGAGGTAGGTGAAAATGGATGGGCTATTTAACAATAGACTATGTACAGCTGCAGCGATCGGTTAGCTGCTCGGATAGCTGATGTTTGAAGTTGGTGAGGGAGATAAAAGTCTCCAACTTCAGTGATTTTTGCAGTTCGTTCCAGTCACAGGCAGCAGAGTACTGGAACGAAAGGCGGCCAAATGAGGTGTTGGCTTTAGGGATGATCAGTGAGATACACCTGCTGGAGCGCGTGCTGCGGATGGGTGTCGCCATCGTGACCAGTGAACTGAGATAAGGCGGAGCTTTACCTAGCATGGACTTGTAGATGACCTGGAGCCAGTGGGTCTGGCGACGAATATGTAGTGACGGCCAGCCGACTAGAGCATACAAGTCGCAGTGGTGGGTGGTATACGGTGCTTTAGTGACAAAACGGATGGCACTGTGATAGACTGCATCCAGTTTGCTGAGTAGAGTGTTGGAAGCCATTTTGTAGATGACATCGCCGAAGTCGAGGATCGGTAGGATAGTCAGTTTTACTAGGGTAAGCTTGGCGGCATGAGTGAAGGAGGCTTTGTTGCGGAATAGAAAGCCGACTCTTGATTTGATTTTCGATTGGAGATGTTTGATGTGAGTCTGGAAGGAGAGTTTGCAGTCTAGCCAGACACCTAGGTACTTATAGGTGTCCACATATTCAAGGTCGGAACCATCCAGGGTGGTGATGCTAGTCGGGCATGCGGGTGCAGGCAGCGATCGGTTGAAAAGCATGCATTTGGTTTTACTCGCGTTTAAGAGCAGTTGGAGGCCACGGAAGGAGTGCTGTATGGCATTGAAGCTCGTTTGGAGGTTAGATAGCACAGTGTCCAATGACGGGCCAAAAGTATATAGAATGGTGTCGTCTGCATTCCAGGTGATTACCTCATGAAGCTGGTTGAGAGAATGCCAAGAGTGTACAAAGCTGTCATCAAGGCAAAGGGTGGAAACATTGAAGAAACTCAAAATATATTATATATTTTGATTTGTTTAACACTTTTTTTAATACTACATGATTGCATATGTGCTATTTCATAGTTGATGCCTTCACTATTATTACACAATGTAGAAAATAGTACAAATAAAGACAAAACACTGAAAGAGTAGGTGTGTCTAAACCTTTGACTGGTACTGTATATTCCAAACCTTTGAACCTTTGACTGTATATACAGTACCAGTCAAAGGTTTGGACACACCTACTCATTCCAGGGGTTCTTTATTTTTACAATGTTCTACATTGTTGAATAATAGTGAATATACAGGTACATACTGTACATATATTTATATACAGTATATCACAAAAGTGAGCACACCCCTCACATTTTTGTATATCTTTCATGTGACAACACTGAAGAAATGACACTTTGCTACAATGTAAAGTAGTGAGTGTACAGCTTGTATAACAGTGTAAATTTGCTAAATTTGAGTTATTTTGAGGGGACAGCAAATGTACACTGTTATACAAGCTGTACACTCACAACTCACTGCGATCTCCACCCAGCAGGCAGTAATCAATATCAAAATAGTATAACTAATACAAATAAAAAACAAGAAATAAGAGGGGAAGCTACAGTGCCTTCAGAAAGTGTTCACACCCCTTTACTAGACCCACATTTTGTTGTGTTACAGCCTGAATTTAACAGAAAACTGAGTATGGATCAACAACATTGTAGTTACTCCACAATACTAACCTAAATAACAAAGTGAAAAGAAGGAAGCATGTACAGAATAAAAATATTCCAAAACATGCATCTGGTTTGCAACAAGGAACTTAAGTAATACTGCAAAAAATGTTGCATAGAAATTAAGTTTTTGTCCTGAATACAAAGAGTTATGTTTGGGGCAAATCCAACACAACACATCACTGAGTACCACTTCATATTTTCAAGCATGGTTGTGGCTGCATCATGTTTTGGGTATGCTTGTCATCAGCAAGGAATAGGGAGTTTTTTAGGATAAAAATAAACAGAATATAGCTATAAGCACAGGAAAAATCAAAGAGAAAATCCTCAGTCTTCTTTCCAACAGACACTGGGAGATGAATTCAACTTTCAGCAAGACAATAACCTAAAACACAATGCCAAATATACACTGGAGTTGCTTACCAAGACAACATTGAATGTTCCTCTGTGGCCTAGTTACAGATTTGACTGAAATCAGCTTGAAAATCTATGCCAATACTTGAAAATGGCTTTCTAGCCATAGTCAACAATCAACTTGACAGAGCTTGAAGAATTTTAAAAAGAATAATGGGCAAAACTCTTAGAGACCTACACAGAAAGACTCACAGCTGTAATCGCTGCGAAAGGTGATTCTAACATGTATTGTCTCAGG